>NW_022280034.1:4782588-4853501 GCF_004355925.1 Anarrhichthys ocellatus | reverse complement strand
GTGTGTGTGTGTGTGTGTGTGTGTGTGTGTGTGTGTGTGTGTGTGTGAGAGAGGAGGGAGACACCTGCAAGAATTCAAGCATTATCTACTTGAACAGACGTGCCTGTCAATATTACTTATTATAAGGCTTTTATGGAGAGTGGCAGCTCTTGGAAGCTCCTCTTCTCTAAAGCAAACAGGTCACTGTTGGTCAGTCCAGGTCTCAATCACTTTCCTGCTCTACTCTCTTGCTCTCTGCACTCCACCTGTGGTTGAGCTTTAATAAGGAGGGTTTTCTATACTGACGGCCAGTGAAAGAAGACAATAAAACTGACTTCATTACCTCTAAAGTTCCTCATGCCACTGTGGCAAATATACAAACCCAGATTTTTGAAGGTTGATTGATATAAAAATCATATCTTACATAAAATGCAGGTTTTAATTAGCAACCATAGAGCACATGAATGACTGATTTCTTCATTTTCGTGTCATGCACATAACGTGCCCAACCCTCGTGTGTATATGAACCCCGTAGTTGAGGGCTGCTGGTGAGGGATGTGTTTACACATATCTGTGACTTGGCGTGAAGGTGTGAAACACCGCTGATGCATACGTACCCGAAACCCAGCTGTCTGCACACCACCTCAGCGTCTCTGTCGTCCCACTGGTCGTCACAGACGGAGCCCCACCTTCCTGCGTGAAACACCTCCACTCGACCTTCGAAGTCTTCCTCGCCTCCGACCAATCGCAGCGGAGGTCCGCTGCCTGAGAGAGGACGTAGGAATATAAACAGGTCCAAACAGCCTTCTCCTTTAGAGAGCATCACATATTACTACACAGTATGATGTCACACTGACCTTCCGGTGGCGCACACACCACCGCTGCCTCGTTTCCGTGGCTACAGTCGCCGGTGACGAACGTCCGGCTCTGGCATTTACTGACGGTGTTCTCGTCCCCGCGGCAACCCAGGCGCTCGTAGTGGAAGAGGCCGGAGCCGGAGCCGAACTGAGACTGCTGCAGCGCCGCGCCGATGTCACTGTTAGAAACAAGAGCGAGAGCGAATGAGTCAAAAGTGGTGGAACTGATGGTGAATGAGGATGGGTTTTTTTTTGGGGGGGGGGTCTTCTTCTCGTACCTGAGGCCCAGCTGCCTACAGATCACACTGGCGTCTCTGTCGGACCAGTGGGAGTCACACACCGCCCCCCACTGGCCGTTCAGATACACCTCAACACGCCCGCTGCCAGAGGTCGAGCTGCCCACCAGACGCGCTGCGCCTGAAGAAAGAAAAAAGCCCAGAATCAACAAGCAGCGTACGATAACATATTCACCAGCAGTATCACACTTTCATAATCTATTAATTGTTAATTGTTTTTTGGGGGGAGGGGGGGGGGTCACTTTGGGGCTGCAGAACAAGCTGTAAACACAACATGACATCTATAATCAAGCTGTTATGATGCTGAGAGACTCGGTCCAGTACTCACTCTTCTTTTAGCTTTTGTTTTGATCTACATTAACTCCTGAAGAAAATCTCTGGCTCTTTAGATGCTAAATCCTTCACTATGTTCACCAGCTAGTAGTATACTGCTGTTCGTCTGCTATTTGCTGCAGAGCAGGAAGTTTACAGTGTTTTTGTAGGTTTGTCTGTTTTTGTTTCTTCGCTGAAAACCGCTGCCTGCTGCTGCTGCTGGAGACAAGGCTGATAAAAGCAGATTGTTGGCCAGATAACCTAAAAAAATGATTTTATTATGATATTTCTCTGTGGCTTTGACACTATCAACAATCCCCACAATACAGTACAGTCATTTGATCTTATATTATTGAGTAGTGCACCTTGAAGCATAAATACACTGTTGTATATCATTGTAAATTGAATGTCTTTGGGTTAAGAATGGTTGCAATGAATTAGCAGATGTCACTTGATAAATTGTGACCAGCATTATTAAAATGTTCAGACATTTTACAAACCAGTGAGACCCAACCTCTTTGGCATGTGACCCCCTTGAAGAAAGCAGCGTTCACTTGGTCAGAATTTGCATAATGTGTCTACAAGTTTTGAGCAGCGATGAACCAAAGGTTGATTTTCCTCTTTTATAGTGTTTTATAGTGTCTATTTCAGAGGACAGCAGAAGAAAAACTTAACAGTACCTCACAAGAAAAAAAGAACCAGAAAACATTTCTACATTTCTACATTTCACTGTTCTTTAATAATGCCTTTTGTTGCTTATCTGCATGTTTTATTCTAAATCGTAAAGCACTGTAACTTTGTCTTAAAGGAGTGAAATCAAAGTGTATTGCTGGTGGTCTGTGGCCGTACCCTGGTGGCAGTCGCAGTAGGCCCATCCGATGGCTCCAGAGTTCTGTCTGAAGAAACACCAGGGGTTGGACTCCCGGTCTGGGTTCCTGCAGTAGCTGTGGTCACCCAGCCCTCGGCCCGGGTACTGCATGACGTAGTCTGGAAACTCGGTCCACTTCAGACAGGGGGCGCCAGAGTCCGTCTGAGACACGGTGCCGTTGTAGTATCCCAACTCTGTGAATCCCTCAGAGCAGGACAGAGGCACTGCACAGAAGAGAAGGAGGGGGGAGAGAGTGAGTCTATGTTGAGGAAGACGGGAGAATAAGATGTTTTGGATGAAAGGAGGAGGATTTGGGTCAGAGAGGACAGTGTGAATAAAAGGCGGGGGAAAGTTTGGGAGAAGTGAGAGGCAAGAGGAGTGGAATTGCTCTTATTCAAGTCACATTATCCCCATGTCTGTATTTTATCTGAGCATAAAGGCTTACATGGATGATTCTCACATGCTGGCCCACTGCCACAGCGGGATCCTTCCTAATGCATTTACCCCTGCTGATCCACGTTGGACCGGGGGAAAGCCTTAGAGCAGCCCCTTACTCAACATGAAGGTGATCACACACTTCCAGTAATCTTCTCTGAGAAGGAGGAATGTGTGAGTGAAGCTGAGACAGACAGAGAGGGGAAACCGCTGACATCGAAGTGAAAATTAGGCCACAAAATATAGAGCAGGTTACATACTGCGGCCCAATAAAGACAAAGACCTGCCTCCAGCATTAATGAAAATGAATTATAGTGCAGGATTTAACATGCAGAGTGGTACACATGAAGGCACTCCGAGGTAGTGAGCAGATTCACAGAACCAGGATGGCAGATTGGATGGAGAACATTTGTTTACAGGACGCTTTGACTATGTAAATTATCCACACAATTTTATGGCAATTCATCCTGTAATTGTTGAGATATTTCAATAAAAGCCAAAAATACCCTCCGACAGCACTAAAGGTAACATCGGGGAATCACCAAAGTCTTGATTCATCCTCTGGGAACACTAAATCCATCCAACAGTTCTTAAGATCATTAAAAACATGATCACATGTTCTCTTTCTCCTCGTCTTTCTAATTGCTTCCATCTTTTCTTCCAGCTATTCTTTAACCCTTCCGTTATTTGTTTCTTTATTTTCTTGCATCCTGCTTTCTTTTCTTGTTTACTTTCTTTCCAAATGTTGATGTTTTTTGTATGTTTCACCTCTACTGAAGGATTTCAGTCTTTCTCTGCACACACTGAAGCTTTCAGGGTTTTTGAGGCCAAACAGCTACTAAACTATGATTAATGGCGGAGGTGCTTCAGCAACCAGCAACAGTCTTATCTCTTCAACACACACACACACACACACATAGCTTGGCCGTCCTGGAACATTATCTACACGGTGCAACGCTCATGCCCAACACACACACACACACACACACACACTCACAGATTTGCTGCATAGTGCCCGGGACAGAAGCACAAACTAAATTACAGTTAGACACACACACACCTACACACACACACACACACACACACACGGTCCAATTTGGAAGATAAGAAGAAGAGCAGAAGGAGGAAGCAGAGAGAGAGAGAGAGAGAGAGAGAGAGAGAGAGTCAAAAAAACAGGAAATCAATCAGGCAGAAATGTACTGAACTAAAACAGAAATCTATCCTCAAACAATAAATAATACAGAACACACTCAGACATTGGACCCAAAAAACAGCCCTCACTGGTATCCAAACCTCAAAAAGCCTCAAATAAAATGTGCCTGTCTCTTTAAGAAACATGACACAGGAAGAAACTGAAAGCAAAGGTTCTTCCTGGGAAAGAACCAGAATCTCCGTCGTCATTACTTCTCCCTTACAGACCAGCAGCAACAGACGTAAGTACTTTACTGAGCCACACCTTCACTATGAACGCGTAAGCAGGGAAATGTATGTTGTGTGTATGTTGTAGTTTTGTCCCACACTGTTTTCAGAGCGGTTTTGTTGGGAAATGCTGCTTTCTCATGCACAATTAAAAATGCGTTGTTGTCAGGTCGTGCATGCACACAAGCACACGTGGTGTTAATGTGGTTTGACATTATTGATGGCGGTGGTAACGCGTCAGGAAAAGTGAACAATGCGCCCACAAGGGACTGCAAACTGGTAAACATGGATGTAAACATTGCAGGTTTCATCCATGAAAAATTGGTGTTGCAAATGCTTTGAGATAGGAAACGAGTTTAGGAAACGAGTATTTTCACTTCTATAAAATATCAAAAAAGAATTTAAAATCCCCATCACAGCTTGCTAAAGCCTAATCTGACATGACTTAATGTTTTTTTTAACAATTAATCGATTATCAAAATGGTTGCTGATTCATTTTCTGTCATTTATTTATTGTTTCAGCTCCAAATGCATTTAATAAAAACACTAAACGGGAACTTGGTTTGGAGGTAAACTTCACAGGGTACAGAAAAAACTTAAATTTGGCCATATTCAATTTCATAACAACTGGTCAAACTCCATGCCTTCATGTTACAGTTTATTTGTTTTATTTGTTTTTCAGAAATGGCCTCCAGCAACAGTCTTCTGTCTGAGGACCAGCTTCTTTGTCCCATCTGCCTGGATGTGTTCACTCGGCCAGTTTCCACACCATGCGGACACAACTTCTGCATGTCCTGTATCACGTGCTACTGGAACGGCATCCCAGTCAGCCAGTGTCCGGTCTGTAAGCAGAGTTTTGAAAGGAGGCCGGACCTTAAGGTCAACACTTTCATCTCACATCTCGCATCGCAGTTCGTGTCGCTTCAAGTGACCGACGCTCACATCTGGAGCCCGGACCAACAGCAGGCTCGCTGTGGAGGAGCGGTGCTGTGTGACATCTGTACTGACGCCCAGCGAGAGGCTGTCAGATCCTGTCTGGAGTGTTTGACCTCTTACTGCGACGTCCATCTAGAGCCTCATCACAGAGCTGCGGGCCTGAAGAGACACACACTGGTTAAGCCCGTGGCGAGCCTGGAGGACAAGATCTGCAAGGAGCACCACAGACTCCTGACGTTGTTCTGCAGGAATGACGGGGTTTTGCTGTGTGAAGTCTGCGCCGGTTTACACCACGTGAACCATGACGTCGTTTCTGTGCAGCACGCGCACAGAGAGATGAAGGCTCTGCTGGGGGACACTGAGGCCAAAGTGCAGCAGATGATCCATGAAAGGCTGCAGAAGGTCCGAGACATGAAAGTGACAGTAGGACAAAACAGGACAGAAACCAAAAATGTGATAGCGAACAGCGTGCAGAACTTGACGGCGCTGATCTCTGAGATCCAGACAGAGGTTGTGAAGGTGATCGAGGAGAAGCAGAAAGCGGCAGAAGACCAAGCAGCTGGGTGTATTGGCAGTATGGAGAGAGAGATCATCGAGCTGCAGGAGACAACGATGAAGCTGAGGGAGCTGAAACAGACTAAAGACCCGCTTTCTTTCCTCCAGAACTCCCCAAACCCACCCATCCTACCCCACACAATGGACTTGAACACAATCAGGTTTAATGGACAAGTGGAGATACTCCACATACAAAGATCTTTCAGCAAAGCAGTCTCTGAGCTGCGAATGATGCTGAATAAAATGAGCACAGAAGTACAAGACGTCTCTGACGTCACAGACGTGTCTAACGATGCTACGCTGAGATGCATCCAGCAGTATGAAGTGGACGTGGTGCTCGATCCCGATACAGCTCACCCTCTGCTCTTCTTATCTGATGACAGGAAACAGGTGGGACTTAGGATGGGTTTACGTCCAATGGTAAACCTGACACCGAATATGTTTACAGAACATCTCGCAGTTCTGGGACAGAGAGGCTTCTCGTCACGTAGGTTTTACTTCGAGGTGTTCGTGGGAGGAAAGACTGAATGGAGTCTGGGCGTGGCCAAGGCGTCTGTCCAGAGGACGGGGCTTGTTCGAAGTCCTCACTTTGGACTCTGGGCCATCTGGTTCATAAAGGATAAGATCGAAACCTTCAGTTCTCCAAACGTGCCGGTACACTTTGGGAGAGTGGAGCGGGTCGGCGTGTTTGTAGATTATGACGGAGGGCAAATCTCTTTCTACGACGTACAGACCGCAACTCTCATTTACTCGTTTCCTAAGTGTGTCTTTACTGAAGAACTGCATCCGTACTTTAACCCTTGTGATAACGAATACGGGTCAAACTTTGGGCCGATGATAATTGTTCCTGTAGGCCGCACGGGGTAATTTGTGGGTTATTTACTAAAATGCAACTGATGTGTTTAATTGCAAAAAAAAAAAATTTGGTAAAGCAGCTTTTTATAATCATTAAATATGTAAAGCATTTAAGGAGATGAACCATCTTCCTTTGCTGATTTCTGTCTCTGTTGAGTTTCAGTGTGCCTTAGATCCAAACTCATCATTACCTTTATTAATTATTTTAAATACAATATCAAGCAGAGGGAAATAAACCAGAAGAGCTAACTTAATAGATGATTCAATACGTAGTGAACCAGTTGCAAGTGATGTAAAAGGAGAAACTGGTAGCGGGGAAAGCTAAATGTGCAGATCATCACTATTTGATAAAATGCAGTGGTGTTGTTTGTGTTTGGTGTTGTTGCAGGAAATACTTTGTTATGGTTATTTTAAAAGAGGAAACAATATGACTCAATTAAAACAATCAATTAAAACGATCAATATTTCTGTGATTTCACAAAGTGCTGAATTGCATTCCTCACTTCATGTTTTCAGCTGCAACATTCAGGCCCTTATGTTGGAGGCTTTAGATCTGTGAGGGTCTTGTGTTTGGAAGAAAACCACGCAGAAGCTCATAACAGGTCTTTTGATAATAACGCAGTAATAACACAGTTGTAAATACTGAGATATATGATGGCTGAGCTCCATGTAGCTGCTTACGTTTCAGAGTTCTGGTGAGTTTGTTTTTATGATAACACAAAGTGTCTCGTCAATGTAAATAAAACTGTTTTTAAAGCTGTATGATCTGTAGTGGTTATAAAAGTTTGCTTGCCAGCTTGATGAAAATGTAATAAAGTAAAAAAGCATTGCATAACTTTATTTGAAGTTATTATTTGTGTAATTTGTTTGCTTTGTAAGGCAGAAATCTATCCTCAAACAACAAATAATACAGAACACACCTATCCATTGGACCCCAAAACAACCCTCACTGTATCCAAATCTTTAAAAAAGCCTCAGACTTAACAGACACCCAACAAAGGTGCCTGTCTCTTTAAGAAACTGAAAGCAAGATTATTTCCTGTTAAACAACCAGCATCTCTGTCTTCATCATTTCTCCTTTACAGACCAACAACCACAGACGTAAGTACGTTACTGAGCCACGCTTTCATTATGAACTCATAAGAAGTGAAATCTATGTAGTTTTGTTTTTGGAGCAGTTTTGTTGTGAAATGCTGCTTTGTCGAGCATAATTAAAAAGATTTGTTGTCTTGTTGGATAAATAATCTAAACACAAGGTCCATTTAGTAATCTTTCATATTTCATGGTCTTCATCGGCTTTGCACTTGGATATAGACAAGTAGTCCTGTTGGTATATGACAAATATAGTTTTGTTTTTCAAAATCCTTCTGTGGTTTCTGTTAAAATATGTTTGATGACTCATCTTGATCTTGGAGGTGTGCACAACATTCCTTTCTAAATAGCTGACTGCAAACAGGGAAACAATGCAGGTTTCACACTTTTCAAAAGAGTGGTGTGGGGTAAGAAATGCATTTAGGGCCGCAACTAACCATTGTTTTCAGACTGATTAATCTGACAGTTATTTCCTCAATTAATTATTAATCATTTGGTTCATAGAATATAAGAAAAATCTGAAAAATTCCTAAAGCGCAAGATGAGCAGTTTAACACCCAAAGAAAGACATTCAGCTAATCAGATATTCACAGAAGACAAAGTGGAGCCACTTAACTTTTGATGGTTTTCCTAAAAGGAATGACGTAAACAATTTGATTATCAAAATAGTTTCACATTGATTTTCTGTCGATTCACTAATTATTTCAGCTGTAAATGTATTTAAGAAAAAGACAAAACAGACACTATTTGTTTGGAAGAAAACTCCACAAGGTACTTTTAAAATGCAAAAAAAAAAAGTAAATTTTAACATCTTCAATTTAATGACAACTGCAAACTCTGATTTAAGTGTAACAGTATGACATCTTTTGTTTTTCAGAAATGGCCTCCAGCAACAGTCTTCTATCTGAGGACCAGCTTCTTTGTCCCATCTGCCTGGATGTGTTCACTCGGCCAGTTTCCACACCATGCGGACACAACTTCTGCATGTCCTGTATCACGTGCTACTGGAACGGCATCCCAGTCAGCCAGTGTCCGGTCTGTAAGCAGAGTTTTGAAAGGAGGCCGGACCTTAAGGTCAACACTTTCATCTCAGAGCTCGCATCGCAGTTCGTGTCGCTTCAAGTGACCGACGCTCACATCCAGAGCCCGGACCAACAGCAGGCTCCTTGTGATGGAGCGGTGCTGTGTGACATCTGTGCTGACGCCCAGCGAGAGGCTGTCAGATCCTGTCTGGAGTGTGTGACCTCTTACTGCGACGTCCATCTAGAGCCTCATCACAGAGCTGCGGGCCTGAAGAGACACACACTGGTTGAGCCCGTGGCGAGCCTGGAGGACAAGATCTGCAAGGAGCACCACAGACTCCTGACGTTGTTCTGCAGGAATGATGGGGTTTTGCTGTGTGAAGTCTGCGCCGGTTTACACCACGTGAACCATGACGTCGTTTCTGTGCAGCGTTTGTACGACAACAAGATGGCTCTGCTGGGGGACACTGAGGCCAAAGTTCAGCAGATGATCCAAGAAAGGCTGCAGAAAGTTCTAGAAGTGATTTTGTCACTGGAACAAAGCAAGACAGAAACTAAAGATGTGATAGCGAACAGCGTGAAGGACTTGACGGCACTGGTCTCTGAGATCCAGAAGAGCCAGACAGAGGTTGTGAAGGTGATCGAGGAGAAGCAAAAAGCGGCAGAAGACCAAGCAGCTGGGTTCGTTAGCGGTATTAGGCGAGAGATCACCGAGCTGCAGAAGACAACGGGGAAGCTGAGGGAGCTGAAACAGAACAAAGACCCGCTTTCTTTCCTTCAAAGCTCCCCAAACCCACCCATCCTTCCCCACACAATGGACTTGAACACAATCAGTTTTAATAGACAAGTGGAGATACTCCACATACAAAGATCTTTGGGCAAAACAGTTCCTCAACTGCGAATGTTGCTGAATAAAATGAGCACAGAAGTACAAAACGTCTCTGACGTCACAGACGTGTCTAAAGATGCTACGCTGAGATGCGTCCAGCAGTATGAAGTGGACGTGGTGCTCGATCCCGATACAGCTCACCCTCGGCTCATCTTATCTGATGACAGGAAACAGGTGAGACTTGGTATGAGTTCAGGTACGAAAAAAAAACAGAACCTGAAACCAAAAACGTTCGCTTCAAAGCTTGCTGTTCTGGGAAAGAGAGGCTTCTCGTCACGTAGGTTTTACTTCGAGGTGTTCGTGGGAGGAAAGACTGAATGGAGTCTGGGCGTGGCCAAGGCGTCTGTCCAGAAGAAGGGGCTTGTTCCAAGTCCTCACTGTGGACTGTGGGCCATCCGGTTCGTAAAGGATAAGTTCGAAACCTCCACTTCTCCAAACGTGCCGGTAAACTTCGGTAAAGTGGAGCGGGTCGGCGTGTTTGTGGATTATGACGGAGGGCAAATCGCTTTCTACGACGTACAGACCGCAACTCTCATTTACTCGTTTCCTACGTGTGTCTTTACTGAAGAACTGCATCCGTACTTTAACCCCTGTAATAATGAATACGGGTCAAACTTGGGTCCTATGGTGATCGTTCCTGTAGGTCGTACCAAGTGAATGGAAGTTTAAGAGAATCTGTGATTCGTGACAGTCACTAAAATGCAGCAGATGTGTTTGACTGCAATACAGATTTTTGTCAAAAAACAGAGCAGAGTAAATATTAAAGAATTAATGAATCAAGTGCAGGAGAAGTAAATGCATAAAAGGAGAAATTAGTAGAGAAACTTCTACAATACAGCTGTGAAGTGTGCAGATTGTCACTTTGTGATTAACTGAGGTGGTGGTGTTTATGTTTGGTGTGGTTGCAGAAAATACAGAGGAAAAATTATGATTAATTTATGGGTAGAATATTTTATCAGAAATATATTTCTGGAGCTTTCTGGTGGATGATTAAGCATCAAAAGTTGTACAATACATAATACAAATTCACCAACATGCATCTTAATTCAACGCTTTTTCCCCCCTTGTAAATATAAATACACGTGTTGCTGACTTTAATAATCATTTTGTCTCTAAAGTGACAGAAAATATTCTTCCGATCAGCAGTCCAAAATCTATGATATCAAATCCTCACATTTGAGAAGCTGGAACAAGCAAATGTTTGACATTTTAGCTTGAAATTATTTTTTTTAACTTTTTATTTCAGCTTTTGCATTCAGTCACTGATGACGAAGGTGACGTTAACTCGAGTTCCAGTGTTTGGAAGTGGGCCATGTTATAGCTCATCACAGGACATTATGTCATGTCACAGCTGAAAATACTGAAAATGAGCGATGACTGAATTCTATTCAGCTGCCTCAGTTTAAGGATCTGGTGTTATTGATGCGGGCTCACTGGCATGACTTACTGGGACAAAAACCCTCGTGCTCTGTGAGTTTTTATGCTGATTTTGTTTTTATGATAACATGAAATATATGTCTTGTCACTGTTGTTAAATGATGTTAAAGCTGCATTCCATCTGTAATGGCAATAACACTTAAATAATAAAGTAAAAATGCATTCTGAGGCAAAGAATGACATTTAAACAAATGTCTCTCTTTGTTTTGATATTTATTATCACTGCACCTTTAAATTCTCTTAACTACTTTCACCTCCTCCCTCGCCATGTATGCCTCATTCGTGTCCTTTTATTCATCTCAACACCCGCAGCGTTCACAACCACACACACACACACACAATGCTCGCCGCTAACACCCTCTGCATTGCCACGACAACGGTACTCTGCCCATCGCCATGGGAACACTCAGTCTCCCCGTTACCCATAATCCATTTCCCGGCCACAATGAGTATTTGACACGGTTCACACTCGGAGGCTGGCTGTATGGGGGGTGGGTGATGTGTGGAAAAACACACACATTTTAACAAATATGGGGAAATTGCCGCTCTGTTTCTCAACGTCTAACCTGGTTTTTTTAATACAATATTGTGCAACAAAGGAGAGCTGGAGGCAACCGTTGCAACAGAGAAGCATCCTGTGCAACATTTGCTGAATTTTCGTACTTGCTATCCAGGTGCTTGTCTTTTTTTATTTTTTAGAGAGAGCCTTGAGGTGGTTTCCACATGAGCTAGCCGGTTTGGCAGGTAGCTGAGAGGTGTGTTTGTAATTGTTTTTGTAAGTGTGTGCACGGCTGTAAAAGCACAGATATTTCTGTGATGGAAACGAGCCAGAGGAGGAGTCCCTCGCCCCACCCCCCAACATGGCCTCCACTCCTCTCAGGGATGGAGGGAAAGAGGAGAAAAGAGGGAAATTTAATGCAGAGGGGCGCAGGCCGCAGGGAGGAGGAGAGGTAAAATATATAGTGTGGGAGCAGGGCTGAGGCGGGTGGATAAAGTGAGCGGAGAAGAGGCGTCAACAGAGGGGTTTCATGTGAGCGTGAGTCAGAATGTGGGTTAAACTGCAGGGGAAAAAAATCACAGTATAGAGAATGGTAGCGATGGTGTAGGAGGAGAGGCTGGATGGAGGGACACTTGATTTATAGCTAAGAGTACAGACAGGATGAGAGTGCTGTGTTCCGAGTATCTCCTCCCACTCACCTGAGTTCTGCACCTCGTTTAAGTAACTGTCCTCAGCCACCACCTGCAGACGGGAAGACAGATGCAGCAAGTTAGACAGCAGACCAGGATGCCAGTTGATAATCTCAGAATTCAGCCCCAAAAGACATGATGTTAGTCAAACAAACGCAGACCAACAACAAGACAGACTGTGGAGGTCAGGAGGTTATGTTTTCTGTTCCTTTTAATTAGCAGACAAAGCACTGGGCCCCAGAACATGAATTTATTCATTTATGGAGAGAAATCGGCCTCAATATTTGTGACAAATGCAATTCATGATGCAAATGTTTGTCCAAAAAAAAAAAACTTTTAAAAATATATTCCATACTGTTTTTTTTGTTTTTTTCTGTTACTGGTTGTCAAATTCTTGTTGTGGGCATGGCATATTTTGGATTAACAACTCTTGAATAAAATAAATCCTCAATATCCCATCTGACCGTCCACTGCTCTGCCTCCTCTATGGTTACAGGTTGGCTGGATTTAGGTAACTAAAGGGTTAACATTAAAAGACACCAACGATGATAGGGACACTTCTTACACCAATCCGGTCAAACAGGTTTTTGCAGCTCTGCAACAACATTCCAGCACCTCCACCTTCGCTCCTGACAGAAACCAGTGATTGTTCTCACATCCACACAAGCTGCCTTTGTCTGTGTCATTTTAAGTGTTTGATAACAAATGAGCGGAGCTGTCGTCGTTCTGCTGAGGGCATCGTGTAACCGCAACCAAATTTAGATGAAACATGCACAAATTGGACGGCTCTCTGCATGGAGGCGATACATTTAAATGGCCACTTAAAGGATGAATCCAACTCATTCTTAAGCAGTGCAGTAAAACTGTCACTGATTGTGCTTCAGCCTCGACAAACGTGTTCCTACTCTAATACCAGAAACCAGAGAACGGAGAAAAGGCTGTAAACTCAGGAGCATTTTCACAATTTACTTGCATTTGTGAATGAGTGTATTCATTAACAGCAGGGAGCACCAGTCAGAGTTACAAAATACAAGCCAGGTGTGAGAGCGTACAGTGTAAACACACACACACACACACACACACACACTAATATTACTTGACAGTATCTGATAATATCTGACAGAAGAATGTCGGTTTCATTTTCAGAAATCAGGTCACACCACTACATAACAGTGGGGCACCTTGCAGAAGAGGAGAGGACACACACACGTCCATGACACACGCACACACACACACAGTGCTGCCGCTGTGAGGGCAGAGTAATACGACACATTTCACCTTCACACAGGTTAGTTTTGCTCTTCAGACAACCGATAACCCACACAAACACACACACACACACACACACACACACGTATGTAACACACTTTGCAAACGCCTCCCAGAAGTCTCCCCACTCAGCTTAATGACATTACAGCGGGAACAGGTGACCTGTGGTAGCGAACATGGTTGCTGATATCTCCGTTCATATCAATCACACGGCTCGATTACAGCGGTAATCAGTTATGACGCTCTCACAGCTGCGTCCAGCCATGCAAATGCACACGAACACACACTAGAGCCGGGACTGTGAAGGGAGACGGGAAGAAATGAAGAAGCAAGAGTCCATTTCTGCTCTGAGGGAAAATGAGTTTCTGCAGAATAGAAAGCTGATGTTTATAGTCCAAACTTTTAGTGCTAAATGATAAAAACGGTGTTGCCCTGACTGGTTGTTTCTGGTAAGCTGTTAAGTTTGTCTTCAGATGATTTTTGTCTTCTATGATTTGGGCACCACGCCTGGATTCAACCTGTAAGGAACCCAAACCTATTTGCGAAAAGGTGAAGTGCTTTAAATTGAGGTTTCCTACCATCTAATCTATCATACATATTAGCTTCACAACCTATTAAAACTCTTTTTGTGCGTGAGTTCACATTTTGCAACTTGGTAGATTTGTGAATGAACACATTTTTTCTTATTATGTTGATATTAGAAGTAATGTAATTTCTAGGAGACAGGGTTGGTGGATTTGCATATAGACAAATACAGCAGATACAGAAGGTGCTCTATGATGGTGGGCTGGCATTCTCTTCCCAAGATGAAAGACAGCATCAGTCTTTCCAACAAGTGCACCAAAACAGCATTCCTGTAGTGGCCACAGTCACTATGATGGGCACAAAGGAAGAAGGAGCAACAAAGTATGCAGTCAAGATGGATGGTTCAACAATCAGACATCAGACAGTTCATTTCCACTTGACAGTCAATGTTTGTTTTTAGTTTTTGTAAAGCATGAAAACATGACGACGAAGGTCCTCTGACCTTAAAGGTGCTCGATACAGAGCATGTCTATTGCCTCGACATGGCACTCAACATGGAGACGGCACAGTCGGTGGCTAGCAGCTAACGGTGCTAACAGCACAAACAGTGCAAACAACGGCAACAGCGCTGACAGAGTTAACAGTGTTCACCTATGGGGGGAACCAGAGGGTGGGCGTTACGACGTGTGATTTCTAATGGTTTGTGAAGGCACAGACAAATTCTGTCATCCCGCCTGAAGGACCTGGACAATGTATTTAGTACTTTCATTTGAAGGACTGGTTGGTTTAAACCTACAGTATTTGTGCCCATTTATTTAGATGCTTCCCTCGCACATGTGCTTTGGCATGCGGGGCCCCCAGGACCCCTTGATTGGCAACTTGAGGGCAACTTCATACTACAACTTACTGCTTTAACATGAAGCTATCTTAAGACTTTTGAGCTATGAAAGTGAAGTAATGTAGATGATTCAGAGCAAAGCAGAGTTTGCAGATTACAGAGGACTGCTGGCCATTGGTGGATTTCCACGGTTTGGTTTCCTTTCCGTTTACTTGTGAACATCTTTGATGTTTTGTTGCAATGTTAGCCTCTTTCTGCATTCAGTCTTTTCCTGATTAAAAGATTTGTCTAATGAAGTTGAAATGAAAAAAAAACTGAAACTCATCTGCGGTGTGCTATTTGTGCTACATGCACGGCTGCTTCCAGTGTAAGGGGGTCTAATTAAATCCTGCACATACTCCACTAATCACGCCTATACAGCTCATATGCTGCACATTATAATAGCACAGCACACACTTAGAACAACATAAGAAAATAGAAAATTAATGAATTTGATTATTAATGGTTTAGCATTAATTTATTGTTTTGCGACTGGAATACGAAGAACTTTTAAACAATTTGGTCGTATAAATGATTGAACCTGACCAGCTGTGGCTCTGGGTGCTCTGACCCACACCTGGCAACGCCTGCTTCACTAGTTTTGGGCTCCAACATGTCTGAGCAGACTGATATGCTGTGACAAGCTTCAACGGGGTTCATTCCCACCACGCCGCGTTGGCAGAGGAGCCACCGATGGGTTCCTCTCATGATATCCCGCCGAGGGGGCCGAAGGAGGAGGAGGAGGGTGGAGGGGTTGTGATTGAGACCGTGCATGGCCGCGTGTGTGTGTTCGCGCGTGCGTGTGTAACCTCTTAATTGTACAATGCGCTTTGAATGCACCATTAATTGGCTAAAAGACAGATTATAGGTGTCTGGTGCTTTTAACGCCCCGACCTGCACCTGCTTTGTTGGAAACGCACCCCGAAATCAATCACGACAACAGACGCGAGTCTTTTCTTAAATATGTTGGTTGCATTGCCCTGAATTCCGGTAGAGGTTTATCAATCCTATTCATCTAATTATCGACCTAAATTAGGTTGCATGACAAATGCAGCTCAGGTCACCAAAGCGTGACTGTCACGGGACATGGGTCAAGAAAAAAAAGGGTAAAATAAAATAAAAATCAGGCCACATTGCAAAATCAACCCCATCATCATCATCATCATCATCAACATCATCAACATAACCATCATCACCAGACAGGAGTATACGTACCTCCGCCAACAACGGCAGCCAGAGGCAGGCGGTTCCGATCAAGCACAACATTTCCCGGCTGGATAGAGCCATCCTTCCCTCCCGGTGCGTCCGTGTCATAGGCAGAAAAGCCGCCGCTCCGCTCCCATATCTGTGCCCAACCTGTCCGCGAGGTGAACCGTTATCCTCCGCTCGTCCCGAGATGCTGGAAGAATGAAACGCGGTGTGTGATGATGGTGTACGTGGGAGGTTTTACGCACAGAGGACAGGGTGCGGCACTATAAACGCTTCACACACACACACAGAGAGAGAGAGAGAGAGAGAGAGAGAGAGAGAGAGAGACACACACCGATCCAATCCTGGTTGAAATAGTGTTGAGCTTTGCAAAAACCTGATGCCACAAGCATCTCCCTTTCTCCCCTCTATCTCTCACAAACACACTTTCTCTCTACATCTGTCAGCTGCCCGATTACTCATTGATGAATTTGATTTTGTTTGCTGCAGGTTAATCACTTAGATTTTGGCTATGTGCACAATGTAGCAGCTGATGAATGTCACTAAATGCACCGACTCACAGTCAAACATACAGACATTGATGTATGAAAACAATATCATCAATAACAGTATTTTGTCTTCTCAATAATCCAGTGTGTGTTTTTGGTTTATGGACAAACATCCCTTTCACTTCACGTTTCCCACGTGGTGATGACAAACAGTTTTTTCCAAGATATAAGAGGTTGCATCTCTTCTCTTATAGAATAGTAATAGTCTGGGTGCAGTTGCCCTTTTAATTTTGTGATTGCCTCATAATGACTTGAGGATTTAAAGTTTCCAACCTGGACTTGAATCTAGACTTCACTGCCAACACTTAAGACTTAACTGTGACTTGCAAAACAATAACTTTATCAATACTGCTGCATGTGTGAATACATAGATACGGACAGCACTCTCCATCATCAAAACACAGAATTGGGGGATTTCGAAAGAATGATGTTCATCGCTCCAGTAGAGTATACAATCAAAACTGTTGTTTGTCAGGGAAAAGTTGTCTGTGTTCATTACAACTAGTGGAAAAAAAGCACTACTCATGTTCGCTTATTTTTCTTGTAGCTGCAAAACTGCTAAACTTAATCTGCTTTGCGAGGAAACATCCAAAACAGGAACTGGCTGTGAAATAAATAAAATCAGGACAGCAAAGATTTTTGGCTAATGGGGACAAAAGCTCTTCCAAAAAAACCACACATTTTGATTATAGCTGTTGACAAAATCGCGTCAGTGCTTTGCTTCGAAATGGTGTATTTGAAGCCAATCCAAGGAGAAGCATTTCAGATCAGCACCGATAAAAACCAGAGCAGCTGCCAGGACGTTTTGTCTTCACTCAGCAGTTGGACTGCACTGCTGGAGAGAAGTGGTCAGCTCAGCTTTTTTTTTCCCCCAGTATGTGTGTGCGTGTGTGTGTGTGTGTGTGTGTGTGTGTGTCACAGAGATTTATTTTCTTGAACATTTAGTCTATTAAATGCGAAACAATTGTGTGATGTCCTGTTTACTATCATAGAAGACAAAGTAAAAGCAACAAATCCACATATTTCATTTGGGACGGACTGAAAAAGAAACAGCATCAGGTATAAGCATGTTAACCATGTTCATGATTAAGTGTGGTGCAGTCGCTAACATTTGTTTCTCATAATTCTCATAATATCCGGGTCGGCAATCAATAAATCAAATGCTCTGACAAAAAAAAGAAAAAGATTCGGTATCTGGTGCCATTGCCGGACTGTAATAAGCCCGTCCAATCATTTCCTTCGGCTACCTGCCTTCGTATTCTGCCCGTGCACTCACTGCTCAGCACTGAAGTCTTCATCAAGCTGCCGTAGCTTGACAGCTGAGAGTACTAACAATAGCCATGTTTACGTTCACAATGATCATTTTGGAGAAGTGGCTTTGGGGAAGGGGAGGCCTGAAGGGACGGGCTGTCAGTGTTGACGACATGGTGACTTTCTTGCTAGATTTAGGGACTTTTCAAGCTAGTGCTGCTAGTTACCTTCATTGGATAAGAGTTGGCATTACTGGGCTGCATTTTTTGGTTGGATCATTTAAAAAATATAGCATACTCTGGCAAGTTCCTCAACATTACCGACCCTAGCTTCAAATAGCACAGTACAGCCAGTACCCCCAAGGATAGGCATTGTCAGGCAAAAGGCCCGGTCCTATAGGGGAGGACAGGGTCTGGTTTGGGGATCTCAGAATTACTTCTCGGCTTTTTGCAGATGATGCGGTTCTGCCAGCAATCGAGTGTGAAGAGGTCGGGATGAGAGTCTGCAACTCCAAATCTGAGGCCATGGTTTCCTGCCAGAAAACAGTGGGTTGCTCCCTCCCGCCTTCTTTTAGAGGTTTCCAGGAACGTCCAAAGGACCCAGAAAACGCTGAAGAGACTGTATGTTTCATCTGGTTTTGGAACGCTGTGCGATCCCCCAAGAGGAGCTGGAAATCACTTCTGGGCAGAGGGACGTCTGGAGTACATTGTCAAAATCAAAGTGTTGGACCGGCCAACATCGCCATCCACATAGAATATCTCTAAAAATGACTTTTCAAAAATACTTGCAGATTAATACTCTGTCAACTGACAAATTGATTAATCATTTCCCCTCTTAGCTGGATTGCTTTTATGGAACTGGAGTTAAGCATCTTGTCTCACACACACTCACACACCATCCATCATCCCTCCTGTCTGCTGTATCAGCACTGCGTTTTGATGCAACATTGGCCACGTCTCTTCTCATCCACACACACAACAGAAAACACCGGAGCAGGAGGCAGCTGTCAGTCACTCTTTTTCCACCTTTCGTCCTCTCAAACTGACTTTCCTCTCGGATGCTGGTTAAACGCCGTGTTTTTCATCCTGTGTTTGGGATCAGGGACATACAGTACAGACCATCTATGCTCAGTATGTCAAGAGGAATGGGATGTCCCCGTTTCATAAAGTGTGAGCACCAAACGAGGCACCAGTGTAATTTTCTATCCCTGTGCTTATGTGATCCCCTGAAGCTGTGCGAGATAGATTAGCTAAATTCATCTACTTCACAGAGTTTTGTTTTACCCACGGGCCCCAGGGTGGGAGATTACTTGGGAAATTAAACTCATAGTTTCACAGTTTCTCTTGCCATCGTTGCCTTTGATGTCGGTGTTTGGTGTTAACAGTTTGCTATCTTTAACCCAAATCCAATTTCTGTTATCATCATCTTTCTCTCTCTGGTTATCTCTGCGTCTCTCTTTTCCTAATTTCTTGTTTATTGCATTCAGCGTGTAAACAACATGGATGGACCAGAGCAATAACAAAGCAATACCATGCATGCACATACAGTATACAGTATGTGTGCCTGTCTGCTTCAGCACAGTTCTTTTGTCTACTGTTTTTTCATTCCCCACACAAGCCCATATGTGATCCTGAATGAGAGTTGGCATCCCGCTGGTTTTTGCAAACCGCCTAGTTGTCATGGTAGCGTGGTGGGTATATCTCCCAAATCCTTGACTGTTTGTTGCGTCCATGTCCAGAACAAAAGGCGATGGAGGAAAGAAAATAAAAGATGAAAGAAGAGGACGAGAATCAGTCAAATAAAATCACAACAAATTAAAATGGCTGCAGGCTCGCTGCCTGTCACGATGGATTTCTGCAAAACGTAAGAGCTTTGAAGATTAACTTAAAACACACACACACACACACACACACACACACACACACACACACACACACTCACACACAGTCAGAGGTTTTGTCATATGTGTGTGTTGAAGTTCTACCCAGAAGCACTTCCTGCAAATCCCATTACACCCGTACACACAGCTCAACTGAGGCAGTTGGTATGGAAACGGATCAGTAAAGCTCCAAATCTCTCTTTTAACGAATCATTACCAGTCGCTGCCGCTCATTAATGTCACAGCTTCCGTGCAACGGCAGCAAATAACACCATCACTAACCCAAAGTGCTACAGAGAAGAGAAGGAATGTGTGAAAGGGTCTGTGAGCACAGTGGTAATCATCCTGTTTCTCTTTCCCCCTCCCCTGTAATATTTCCATTTCCTCCCTTCGTTTATCTGACATCCTTTTACTTGCAGACGCTTTATTGTGCTGCTTGAAGACGCCTTTGCTGCCACAGAGAAAACATGATTGGACAGCTGGTTTTGCATCTGAGACACACCTCTGGAGATATGAAATAACAGGAGTGCATTTCACACCCTATGAAATCAAAAATGAAAAGGCAATACAGCATCAATAAAAAGCAAAAAGGGCCACGGGTGTAAGTGTAGATAGGGGGGGGACACACACAGAGTGTTGATTCTGCAGAAAGAAAGAAGAAGATCACAGCTATTTTATCACTCTGTGAAGCCGAGTCCCCGCAGAGAGCTCTTGCTTCCTGCTTCGCCTGTTCTCTCATCTCGCTGACAGCCGCAAAACACAGATGGAGAAATCAGGAGGATGGCGGAGGAAGACAGGGGGGACACCATGAGGGTGGAGGAGCACATGTGAGATGAAAGGGACGGGGCTAACGGGCCTGAAAGGAAAAGCTTACTGATGTTACAGCAGCTAATCCTCAACCTGGCTGAATAATGTGGCCCCGGGGTCAGTGTGTTATTAGATGTGTCTGCCCCTCAAACGCTCACACAATCTGTTCGTGCAAATCAGTTCCTGGTTAGTGACACCCTGTAAAAGGACTTTCATTCATGGGTAATGATTTTAACTGCACCATAAACAGACAGACATTTACATATCTAATGGAAGAAATGACTTGGCTAACAGAATACTCTCAAAGAATAATAGATAAATACTGAAAGATTTGAGCTTTGAGCTAAATGCTAATCCTTAGCGTGGCCAAAAATGCAGTTAGGTGGAGGCCACAATTTGCCACGTTCCAGCTGAGTAGTCACTGAGTCACTGCTATAAGTCATTAGAAATACATTCACGTCAAAGAATATTACACAGAACCATGTGTTCCCATCTGGGACGATTAAAGATCCTCAGTTGGGAACCGGTACCTTGCCCCTGGCAACTTCTCTGCAATATTAATTTGATCTCAGTGTTGCGGAGGACAAATTTAATTTGGTATTTTATTGTTCGGTGGACATGAGAAGTCCCCTGATTGAAAATATATAAATACAGAACCCTGGTTTGCTTTAGTTTTCTGAAGATAAAGAAGGTTATGAATAAACACACACAAACATACAGTACGTTTATTTATTTTGCGTTGAAATGAGTGATTTACTGTTAAACCACTGTCTTCTTTGTGTGAATAAGAGGCAGACTTTTATGTTGGGAATGTTGAGCTGAACAGGGAATTCAGATCAAATTATGAGGCTACGCTGCCACCTAGTGATGGAAATGCACTTCATCATAATGCAGCTTAGTTAATCATCAGTCATAATAGTGCTGCTAATGGAAAGGGCTTTTAAAAAATAAATGGGAATATGTGAAAAACTACACAAGAGCAGACAAGAGTGCACACTTTGATGCTTCAATCTTGGACTGTTTTGGATCATTCTGATATGATTATCATATAAAATAGTACATTTGTTTAATTCCTTTGACTCTTGAAGATGTGCCACTGCCAGAGAATCCAAGGCCCAAACATTTCAGTTATTTTTTAGAAAAATTCATAAAAGCAGCTAAGCCTCCGTAAAAGTAAAAAGTGCAATATTACCCTTTAAATATGAACAATGGTCGTGGTCAGGTGGGCCATGAAAATTGTATTCTTCTGTAAAAATTTTATTTTTACAAAAAGCTTCATAGTTTGACAAATTATATTTTATTTTTAAATCTACAGTGTAATATCAATAGATTATGTTTCAATCTCAAAAATATGTAACTCTTGGAATCTGCAAGTACTTTTAATATATCTTTCTAATACATTTCTCTTGTGTCGCTCTTTCATATAACAAAGACTATAGAAGTGTAAATCAAACTAGAAAATGCATGTCCTGCTGAAAATGCGTTCGAATGCTGAAAGCTGAAATGAATCGCAAAAAAATTTCCTGAAAATACAGAAATGGGAGACTACCTGTCGGAAAAATGTTGAAGGCAAAATGCACTGCACTGCTGAAAACCCTTCTAGTTGAAATGTATAACTGGCAGACTCAAAAAAATGCAAATTAAAAAATTGAATTTAATTAAAAAATTGAATTAAATTGAATTGAGTTAAAAAAAATTGAATTAACTTAAAAAAATTATATTATCCAAAAGAATCTGAATCTTTCTAAGTTTATTTTTTAAGTAAAATTGCAAAGGAGGTAGAACAGATGAAAAATAAAATTTATTTATTTTAATTAAAAAAATTAAATTTATTTATTTTAATTTAAAAAAATAAATAATTTATTTTAATTTAAAAATAATCAAAAAGTGTAATTAATTAAATTAAATTAAAAAATTGAATTGAATTAACTTAAAAAAGAGAGGCAAATCATAACTCAGTTATTGATCAATTTTACTACTTTAATCATAAAGAATATCAAACTTCACTCGGATCTTTTATTAAACAAGAAAAATAAATACAATATATATATAAATATAATATGAGATCAGAGGCTGATTGCTTTGCAGTAAAAGTAAAGCTATTGAAACGTGGTGAGACTAATCATTTATATTCATATTTGTTAAAAGAGAAAACAGCGCCCTCTTGTGGTCAAAACTAGACAACAACTCAAATATCAATCATAAAAGTTAAAATGTGACAGTTCAAAAAGTGTAAAAGATATCAAAACGCTGAATCATACGGCAATAGTTCAGGGGTTTCTCAACATTTTAAAGTTGAAATGGTGTCTGTAGCTGAAAGTATGAGGAAGAATAACGATTGGAAAGTTTAAGAAGTTTAAGAGGATTTGAAAATGTTCTCCATAGACATCCCATTCAAAAAAAATTTGCAAAAAGCTTAATAATTCAAAAAGCATAAGAGGTAGAAATATGACGTCATTGCAGCTGAAAGATTGAGAACCTCTGCTGTAAATAACATCACAGTATTTTTGATCGTCAGGTCTCAGTACAGGTGCGTTTTGATAATAGATGTTCAGGTTTCGACGCTGCAGCGACCCCGTGTGGTCACTCGGACTCTGTGCGCTGCAGGTTTCTATCGGAGCAGGTGTGGTAAACTGACGGTCAAACCGTTGCGTCAAACTCACAGAGAGACGCAGGTCTAAACCGGAAACCACGCCATCGAATCTTCAGAGTAAAAGCACAAACTACTACAAAATACACAAGACATCGCTGACCTGCAAAAAATACAAACTTTTGGATGATATGTCGAGATACACTGATAGATTCGTACTATATTTGTATATAAAGATACATATGGTTTATAGTTAAAAACAGGCCTGCTATCACACTGAAAGTTTTTACATCAGTCATTCATACATTTTATTTATTCAGTAAATGGGTCTGTGAGCTATCCTTATCTTAATCCAGAATAATATTAAAAACACATCTATATGCTGCCACCAAGTGGGGTTTTGGAATCTGCCTGTGTGTGATAAATTGGCTGCAACGTTGGCGGCTTTTATTTTGTAATTCCAACCCGGGAGCAACGCAGCAGAGCCGTGAGCAGCAGTGAGCTGTCTGTCTGTCTGTCAGGCGATGAACGCACACCGGTGCCGGTTGCAGAGGCGTGCAGACAGCGGCAGGAAGGACGCGCGGGCCGAACCGTCGATCACCGCAGATTGCGCTCTGCCTTTGTCATGTTTAAAACGCGGACCCGATCCTCAGAGAGTGCGACTGATTCTAACCGCCAAGATGTTGACAGACATGGTCGTGGAGCAAGAATTTGACATCAAAGAGGAGGAACCGTGGTACGACAAGCAAGACCTTGAACATGGTACAATTTCCTTTCAGTCTTTGTCTCTGAAGCTCATTGAATCATGTCAATCATTTCATAATATTAACAGTCAAATCAAACAAATATGGGATATGCATAGGACGGTTAATGTATGTGCTTCATTACAAACTCGATATGCAGGTGCACAGGAGGTTACATTTGTAAGAATTTCCATGTGATTTTGTGAGCCTGTAATATATCATATTTTCACTCGGGGTGTTTCATTTAGTCTACCCGCTGTTTTAGTGTAAATGAAGCACCTTGACAGGCTGCAGGAAAAGGCAGGAGTCAGCAGGACCCTCGCATATGCGGCAAAGTGAAAAAAGAAAAGAAAAGCTCTGTCTGTAATGAAGAAGTGTTTTTGACTTCGACTTCCTTTTAATGCTTTTACACTTCAACTTTATGGGTTTGTGTTTGTAATGTCCCCGTCTCTGCTTCCAATTGTGTCCTGTTTGCTTGATTTAGCAGGTTTTTTTAATGGTATATTAAAGAAAAACAAATAATAAGCGGCTGTGGTAATTGTCTGAGTCAGGAAATAACCATCAGTCCTCACTTATCAGAAGACTTGAATATTCAGTTCATATATAGGTGGATAAAAGTGGGTTACTGGACTCCTGCCAACCGACAACAACCTCACAAAGCTGCTTGTACCGTAAAGTCCTCATGTCTCCATCAGTGGGACTGAACTATGAGCGCTGAAGCACTAATGGTCCCTCACTCCGTCTCTCCTGCAGACCTGCAGCTGGCTGCCGAGCTCGGGAAGACTCTCCTGGAGCGGAACAGGGAGCTGGAGCAAGGGCTGCAGCAGATGTACTCCACCAACCAGGAGCAGCTGCAGGAGATCGAGGTAAAGAGACGTCTCGTCGCCCCGGCTTATGTTCGACTGTGTGTCTTTATCCAAAGGGCCAGGGTGTGCTGTCAATAAGAGGGTATACTGTCACTGATGCTTGGGTCATGAAGCACTGAGTTCCTCTTGAATGCTGTGTTCAATTCTACCATCCAAGCCTCAAATGAGCCTAAAAGCAGAATACAACATGCTGCCGTGCAAAGGCTTTGGGATGGTGAGGACATGCTGCTTCTAAGGCAACATACAAGCTGCCATACATTCTGTCTGAAGATTATTTTGGGGCTTTTTTTTTTTTTTAAAGGGGCGACCTGCAGACACAACTCTAACCCCAACCCAACTCCGCTGAATCTTCTGGGTTAAAAAAAGTAATTGTGCCATTTGTATTTATAGAAAACTCTCCTAAAAAGATGCTAGAACTGAACATCAAGTGCTCTTTACAGTAAATAAATCAATAAAACATTCTGAATTAAGTTTAACATATTCATATTTAAAAGGATCAAGTCTCAATAATAGAAGTTATGGGTGATTATTGTGTTTGTGCATTACAACGCAACAATTTAAGTGTCGTTTTTTGGTATACTAACATTATTATGGAAAGCATAACCAATTAATCTTGATGTATTATTTGCTAGATAAATGAAGAAAATTACAATTCTATTACTCGTAAATATGTGTCTTCCTCTGTACAGATTTAAGAAAGGTGCATGCAGGATTTCCAGTCGACCCTCAACCGAATCATGAGTTCATTTTACTTAAGTGACGTAAATTCAATATTTAGCTTCAGGTTTTTGCAGATTTTCAAGACTGCAAACTTTTCATTTCGTCAAGTACGGCTCGTCTGGCACTAAATCTGTCTCGCTGCTGACACTCCGAGTTTAATCTCTTAAGACCTTGACTGGATACTCGTGACATCACGTGCCTGAATCCTGCTCCTGACTTGTAGTGCAATCAATTACCTGCTTTACTGTCACTCTGAACTGGAATGAAAGGCCACTAATGATAAATCCACCACTCCATGTAAAGAATCTAAACAAGTAGAAGCAACATCTTAAACGTTAACACACTACCTACATGTTATTCATTGATTTGTGACTGTTTGTTTCCAGTGTGCCGGTGCAGTCTGACAATGAACTGCAGGTCTGTTTCCACTGTTTGGTCTGTTGATTGACAGCAAGCAGATTAGATGAGAAAAGGTTCAAAGTGTTCTCGCTGCAACAGCTGATAAGATAACCTGTTCTTAAGGAAACTGTTGTTTAAAGGAGTTTTTGATTTAGAGGCATTCAGGTGTAACTGGGAAACAGAAATGTCAGATTAGGTCTTAACATTTATTTTAGGCTTTCAGCTAAAACCTCTAAATGATGATGATGATAATAATAAGAGCATCATTGTAATCATTAGAAACCATTGATTCTGCTGGTAGTTGGACATACTTATTATTGATTTGTTTTAATTGTCAATATTCTAAATATCTTGCAGTAAAAACATTACATTTTGCCATTCAGATTAATCAGAAAAGGGAAGTTTAAGACCTGATTTTAGCCTCAATTTTCAATGTTCCTGTTTCTTTCTTTCTTTGTCTTTTTTGTGCATCTTTTTTTCATGAAATTTGCTTTATAGATACCGTTGTATTTTATTTTAGTGTGATTCAAAATGTCTTTTTTTAGCTAATATAAAAACAGCATTGACAGACTGGGTGTCTCGTTATTGAAGACATCTCAGCAGACGATGATGCACAACGTTCTGTCCCGTCACTCACGCCCTCATCCCCGTCCCTCTGTCCCCTCCTCCAGTACCTGGCGAAGCAGGTGGACCTCCTCAGGCAGGTCAACGACCAGCACGCTAAAGTGTACGAGCAGCTGGACGTGTCGGCCCGAGAGCTGGAGCACAGCAACCGCAAGCTGGTTCTGGACAGCAGGACGGCGCAGCAGAAGATCCAGGGGTAAGCCTGGAGATCAGAAAAGCGGACAGATTTTCAAGCGTTTTGGTACAAAAATGTCACCTGTTAGTAACGCGACGGACCTTCTTTGCTCCCAGGCTGACGGAGACGGTGGAGCTGCTGCAGACGCAGGTGGAGGAGCTGCAGCATCAGGTGGAGGAGCTGAAGCTGAGTCCGTCTCAGCCTCTGAAGCGTCCGCACAGAGAGAAGTGCGCGCCTTGCACCTCTCAGAGTGTGTCCTGCCTGAAAGAGCTGCAGAACACCCTCAGGTGAGGACTCCACACTGTATCTGTATCATTAGGGCTCCGTCGATGGATACTCCGTCACATAGCATCATGAATGTAATATTTAGGGGTTTTAATCTGGACTGTTTACTGTCAACTTGAAGACGTCTCCTCAGGCTCATAAAACTTTTAAAAGACACTATTTGTGACACCCCTCTCATATCTGCGCCCTCAATATGAAGCTAAGAGCCAAATCATTTCATAAATAATAACTTGTGATTGTGACAGGGAATTATTCAGCTCAAGTGTCTCTTGTTGATGTATTGAGCCTTAAAAAAAAAGACTTTAAGAACTTTAACTTATTCCTTAACCACATAGAGGAACCCTCTTAACTGCCTTCTCACTGATCCAGAAGCTCTTTGTAAGCTTCAAGGAGGGAAGCAGCAAATCCTCCACTGAGTCCTGCTCACTGCAGCTCTCCCCCATGTCTGCTAATCCTACTGCTGGCAGTCGGCCACCTCGCAGCAAGTCTCACTCCAAATGCTGGACCGTCCTGCGACGGCCTCATTCACTGAGTTTAGTGTGTGTGTACGTGTAGTGTGTGTGTGTGTGTGTGTGTGTGTACATGTGTGTGTGTGTGTGTGTACGTGTGCGTGTCAGAACTGCTCCCTCAAAACATTCCGATCAGACGGATGTAAGTCTCACTGATTAACTCGACAGAGAGACATGAAACAGGTCTGAACTGTGGTGGATGAGGTTGGAAGGAAAGAGGTCAAAGTTGAGACATGAAACAGGTCTGAACTGTGGTGGATGAGGTTGGAAGGAAAGAGGTCAAAGTCGCGAACGTGTCTCAATATCTCTCTTCAGCTCAGATTTATTCTTCAGCTGATCTCTAATCTATACTGAGAAGTTCCTGATTCCTTACTTAGTTTGCTTTTCTTTGCCTTATCTGCTATATTTTTAGTTATCAAACGTCTCCCGTATTTATGTTTTAATTTTTAGTTGTGTGTCGGTTTGGTTTATTCTAGCAAAAAAATACTTTATATACACATTATATAAAATATTCTTAGTTAAAAAGACATGCAATTGGAATGGAGCTGAAATAAATCATTGTGCAAGACTATATTTTTATTTTGTTTGTTTTTTCATTTTTATCTATCCGTCTTGCACACAGATATCCAACACGGATAGACACAGTACAGTATAGAGTACATATTCGCAAAAACTAAATATTAAATAAACTACAATTTTGATTTAATGTATGTCAATCTCCGACACCGTTGCCATTCACCTTAAAACAGGAGTGTTCTGTTAATTGTAAACATCACATTTTGCATCTGCAGTGTTGCGAGTTTGAACCCGGCCCGTGACCTTTGGTACGCGTCGCTGCCGTCTCTCTCCACGACGCACTTCTCGTCACCTTTCACTTTGTTTTGCCCGTTTAGGAAGCGCACAAACGAAAGTTGTGAAAGGGAAGACAAATTATCAGCCTGCATGGCGACGATAAAAGTCATATACAAAAAGTTGACAAAGCAACATCCACTCAAGGTCCACTTACTCGCCTGCTCTGGGTATCACATGGCCTTCATCGGCAGGAGAAAACCATTCTGAACTATTGTGAATACATGAAAAATTGAGGAAAATGACCTGAAAAGAAAATGAAATTATAACATTCATCATATTGAAAAATATTTAAAGGCAATCACAAATCAATGACCACATGATCATCTAGTGCTAACCGCCTGTGTCTCTGCGCAGGTACGACTGCGACGAACCCTCAGACGGCCTCGAGTCCTCCGACATGTCGTGGCGCGAGGAGGAGCAGGCGTCTCTGCGACAATCCCTCCGCAGCCTCCAGACCCAGTTCGCCAGTGAGCGCGCTCAGAGGGAGGAGTCGGAGCGAGAGGCCGAGCTGCTCGCCCGAGAAAATGCAGCGCTGGAGCAGCAGCTGACGGGGATGGAGGGCTGTCGGGTATGTACGATGAATCTCTCACCTGTTGTGCATTTGTAGGCATAAAATGTATATTAATACTGTCAGAAGTATCAGAAGAATGGCTGCTGCACCGCTTGTTTTATCAACTTATTGTTTTGAGTTCAGCTCGAGTTCTAAACTCTTTTTTTTTCGCTCTCTGCTTCAGGCCAGAGTGTCTGAGCTGGAGCGTGAGGCCGAGGAGCTCCGCCAGCTCTGGAAGTCCGACTCCTCCACCGGGTCCACCAGGCCGGACGCCATCCACAGCCTGCTGCCCAACGCCATGTTCCTCCACCCGGAGGAGGAGAGCGAGGGGGACGCAGCTGCAGCCAAGAGCCCCTGGGTCCTGAAGCGCTGGGACAGCGAGCGGCTGATGAGGGCCACGCAGACGCCCGACTCTCCCGACCGGGTCCACAACCACGAGTGCTCCTGCGTGCGGCGTGCCGACGTGGTGAAGTATCGCGGGATCTCGCTGCTCAACGAGGTGGACGCTCAGTACAGTGCCTTGCAGGTGAAGTACGACGAGCTGCTGCGGCGCTGCCACCTTGGACAGCAGCAGCAGGAGGAAGAGGAGGAGGATGATGAGCCGATCCACAAGTCGGTCCAGACTGCATCTCTTGCCGCCGCTTGTCCTGTTCTGACGGACATGGAGGACTTTCACCAGCCGGAGTACAAGGAACTTTTCAGGGCGATTTTCTCCCGCATTCAGAAAACCAAAGAGGACCTGATTGAAAACAGAGTGGGACCCTCAGCTGGGGAAGGGCTGCCAATTGTGCATTAGTAGACCCCCCCTTAAAAAAAGACCTGCTGCAAGATTAATTATTGTCTTCCAGTTCAAGAGCGACTCACATGAAGCTTACCAACGCTCCACTTTACTGTATATTTGCAGACGCAAAGGGGTTCAGAGATGCGAGTGATGCAGGAACCAGAAGGCCAAACACCAGCAGCTCATGTCTCAGATGTGGCTCATTTTGCACAGAAACACCGGTGCCTAACGCTGCCGTCTCCACTGTGCGCTCGCTCTACCTCACTTTGTACTGTTAACAAAACATCTCTGGGTCTTCTTCTCGGTAGCCGTATCGGTAACAGTTTATTCTACTGGTCCCAAAGTTTCCTAGAAAGACGTAAATTCATAGAAAGCTCCCTGGAAGAGACGTAAAGATGTAATTTGGTGCTAATTATAGAGAAAATGGAGACGGTGTTAAAGCCAATTCCTCTGGAAATCAAACTGCAATTTCTGATCTTTTACATTACTGATTATATTGTTAATTAAAAAATATTATTTAGTCTATTCAATGAAAAAAAGAAAAGCCCATCACAAGTTCCCACGAAACTAACATCTTCAAACATCTTGTTTTGTCCGAGCAACGGTCCAAAAATGTTCTCACTGTATCTGCGTTCTTTACTGAGCTCCTGAGATCTGTCTTTCTTTGCAGCTATTTAAAAAAATAAAATTTAAATAGTTTTGCGAGCGACCAATGCAAGTTGTTATATTGGTGAAGGAGTTTATATTATTAGACTTTGATGATGAAAGTTCTGATAAATAGAGATGTGTTTTGTAATCGTAAAGTTTATTTCCCAGAAATGATACTTGATTATTGTACGATAGGTTAGACGACTGTGAGTGTTGTATTACAGGGAAGTTCTGAGGTTTACCAGAAGGCTAACTCTATGTACGTGATGCTGATTGTATATTCTGTAGATTCATGAAACGGTGTTTGATTAGAAGCTTTTCTCAGCAGCACTTCTGTGGCTTTTTGCTGCCTGACGTCCGTGTGTCCTCGTTAGGCTTTAGTCTGTGCGCACAGTTTGTAGATGTCTGTAAAAAAAAAAAAACACGTTAAGATGCACTTTAGAAAATTGCACATTATCAGTGATCTTCTGACAAGTGTCCTGAATAACCTGCTGTATGTGTGTACGGTGTGTTCTACCGGTTTCACGATTGGACCTCATGGTTTATGTTTGAGCCATAAAACATGAAGCAGGTTTCTGTCTGTTTGTTGTAAAATATGATTGAACTTTATTTATAGAGACGGTTAAACTTGGACGTCACAAATCGCTGATGCACTTTGAGTTACATAATTTATATATTAATAAAACGGCTTTGACGTCGGCCATCCAGACACACTGCTGCACTTCAGACACACTCGACACGTCAGCCGGAAACGACAAAGAAGAATCATTAACGGGTCAAATTAAGAGATGGAATGGGAAACGGTGTTGCATAAAATTATAGCATGTAATATATGTAAATGGATTTTCAGCACAAGTAACAGATTTAAGTAGATTCAAGTTTCTACAGTTAGATTGTTGGACTTCTGAGCCATTACAACTACTGTTGGGATTGTGAAATATAACTTCTTTCATTAAAACATTAGAGTGCAAAGAAAGATCTTTATATTCTGTCACAAGCTCTACAATCTAATCAATCAAATCAGCCACAAAAAGGTTCCTTTTGTAAAACACTTTATAATCATCCAACCAGAATCACTCATCAGAAATGAAGAACTAAAAGTAGAAATAACCTACAGATGTATCTTTTCTCTGAGACCATTAAATCTACCAGTTTCATTTAGATAAAGTAACTGAACTCTGAATTTAGTTTGAATACAACTTACAAACAAAACTGTTTATGAGGAAACAAGTCTACGTTTGAACATCAATATAACGTCTTTCTTTATGCACATAAGTTTGCACCGAACATCATGAGTACTTCAGTAATCTGTAAATAAATCATACCGTAAAAATAGTCACCTCACTAATACAGGTTCTGACATTTGGGGTTCCATCTCACCACCGATGACTGACAGAAAACAAGTTATTAACAATGTTTATTGAGCAACACAAACCAATGCAAAAGAAATACACCCGTCATTGTTTGACGATGCACTGTTACATTTTAAAGTATTTCAAAGAGAATCAAAGCTTTATTGCTCCTCATAGTCTGCGAGTGTGTGTGAGTGAGTGGGAGTTTGTCTTGTGAGGCACTTTTAGACGGAGGCTCAAGATAGCAGCACAGATGTTGGTCCAGTGTTTGTGTCCGTTCCTCTTTGTTGGTACAAATTCAATTAAACCCAGACAAATTTGATGATCAAAATATGACAAAAAAAAAACCATATTCACCATTGCATCTTTATTGGCCGTCATTGAAATCAGCCTCTCTCAAAGGAAAACCATTTCAAACTGTACATTCAACCAGAAACAAACCTCATCAGCCATTTAATCCGCTCCTTCCTCCAGCCGTACATCTCAGTGCATTCCACTGAATGATGCGGAGATGTGGGAGAAGCCACATGTGGCCATGTTTCCAGGTCCATGATTGCCAAAACATATTCAGTGATTTCAGTTGTACAGCGTGAGCGTAATGTCATCAGGGACTTGTTGCTTGTTTTTTTTTTCACCTTTAGGTTTCAGTTTTGCCTCCACGCGTTGTAATTAAGCAACCGTTGCATTTAATCATAAAGTTTAACTCTTTCATGGCGTGTATTGAGGGTGGAGTTAATAACCGAAACGAGTCGGGTCAAAGACGGTGTGTTAAGTTAATGGCTTTCTTAAACAATGTTCGCTTTGTTGATACGATGAAGCAACACTTGTTTCCTCCGGCTGAATGCAGAACTCAGGAGTGAAATGAAAGCACTTTGAGCCACGTTGCTTTAAACAGTGAACGCCATCCTGATCTGGTAAATGTTTATTTAAAAAAAAAAAAATAATCAAACATGAGGTCCAAACAAAAAAAAATCCAAAACTACTTTTAAACCGTATATATAATCTTGCTATTTCTTCGTTCATATTTTACCCGTCAGACACTCCAGGTCGTAGTGAGAGTGTGTGAGGAGCTTCTGTCCTCCGCGCTGCATCAGAGTGCTTGTGTTAATGTCAGACATGCTTCAGTGTTCCATGTTCTGAGCAGACCGCCGACATCTTTTGTCCTCCAATCGCCCGCCCTCAGAGTGGGGGGCGAGCTGCGATTGGCTCTCGTCTCTACGGATGCCCTCCCACTAGACACCCGGGAGAGGATTTGATTGGCTGTCGATGAGGAGGGGGTGTGTGTGTGTGTGTGTGTGTGTGTGTGTGTGTGTGTGTGTGTGTGTCTGTGTGGGGGGGGTGCCGTCAGTGTCAGGACTGTATGGTTCCCTTTAGGTACCACATCCCTGCATGGCTGATGCAGCACTCCTGCAACAACAGAGAACAAGTTAGATCAGTGATGAAAATAAAAACTCCTTAAAAAAAAAAAAAAGGTGACCGTTCAGCCTCATCACTGTTCTCACATGGAGTAGACGGTCAACGTCCGCCTTCGGAAAGTCTCCAAACTCCTGGGTCAGTTTCACTTGTATCACGTTCCTCCTGATGCGGTAGTTCTTCTTGTACAGCTCGTACAGCACCTGACGATGCTGCAGGAGGAAAACAAACAAACACGGAACTCATTTAGGGGAATAGTTTGGCATTTTGGGAAATACGCTTAGTTGCTTTTATGAGGCGAGTTAGAAAATCGATACATCTCTGGAAAGACTGGAAATGGGGGGAAACACTTAAAAAAATCCATCTACCAGCACCTCGAAAGCTAACTCATTAACATGTTGTATATTGTTTGTTTTTAACCAGCAATCCCCTTGAGACATCACACCAATTAGTTTAAATAGAAATAAAACAACAGACAGGAAATACAATGATCAAACACACAGAGAGACTAAATCTGTTTATACTCGAGCATTAACAGAGCCGTTTGTACTCTGTGTGCTGTGCTTTATTCTAACTTTTAACAAAGGAAGTCTAGTGCAGAGTCATTGCACATTAAAGAAAACTAAAAACAACAACACAGAGGGAAAAACACACACTTGGCCTGCAGCTTTGCCTCTTCAGCTTGTGGTTGTGGGTGACAAACTGAGCCATGTCCTACTTGTCTCTTCTGCGTCGCTTCTCAGTAATGAAACTAATTGATCGCGGCCCACGCTACAACACGCTGGGTTCTGAACTTCAGGCTCCGACTTGTGGTTTGTGGTGCATTTCAGCTGCAGGAGTCTGCACGTAGAGTCAAGAGACGAGGAGGAAGCTGTGAAGTTACTATAAACCTGTTTTTAAAACGTGTTTACCTTGTCGGATTCATCTCCAGTCTCCCACAAAGCAAACACCTTCTTTTCATCGGTGGCTGCTGTGGTCTGAGCAGGAAACTAAAGGAGGGAAATAGAAACGTTTGAAAAGCTTTAACATTTAAAATCAGTAAAGATTCTCAGCACTCAGCCTGGTTCATCAAAGCCTTGATTCAAGAGTACAAGTGCCATTTTATGCAATGTTTAACAAAAGACGGCATTGCTTTTCTTTCTCTCGGACACATTTGTTGACAAAATGCCAAAACAATACGAGGCCGAGCAGGACCAACACCGAGGAGGATTACCATCCAGACAGTCCGACCCGCTGACTCAAAACTGATCTGTGAACTGTCAAGACATCTAAAACAACAACGTTGTACTGAACGTAGAAGGCCAATCGCCTGACTCCAGATCTGCCTGCGTTTGAAAACAACAAACCGGCTTAGTCCCCCCCCCCCCCACCTGAGCCGTAATGAGCTTTGCTTCGAGGCCAATAATCTGTTGCATAACAAAGACGACGGCTGGCCATTCCCTCCCCTGCGGTGGTTAACACCCTTTTAATGTCAGGCGTACAGATTGGAGTAGACCTAAACCAGGACAGGGCTGGTCCTGGCAGGAGATGTGGCAGCTTAATGCAACAAGACCACGCAGTTCCCTGCCCTACGAGCAAACACCACACCAAGTAAATACGCAGAAACAGAAAACATCTACAGTAAGCCTACAAACAGCAACCTCAGTCCAAACACACTGAGGCATCAGGTGGCTGCTGGACCGTGAGTGGAACATGAGAACCAGGTTTGCATTGCTTCAGTGCACCTCCCGCTTCACTGGTAACAAAGCGCTCACAAGCAAAACAGCCGTTAATGTCGTTATTCTGTTTGAGGAAACCGATAGCTGCATTCAAGCAGTGAAAAGCTTCTTCAGCCCCGACAGGCGGTCTAAGCTGGACCAGAGCAGCAGCTCTTAGTCCAAGGAGGAGGAGGAGCAATCTCTTTTTAAAATCAGATTTTACTACTAATGTTTGGGGACGCGTTTGAAAACTCAGTTCAAAAATGCAGAATAAGACGCATTAAAGCTTCCTGCTTATTAAGGATTGTTCGCCTGAAAATGTTCGCCTTTGAGAGCCTGTGCTTAATCACTAGCTTCACTGTTTAATGAGCGTTGAGACAATAATACCTGTTGCAACATGCCCACATCAGGGCAGTGTTTCTGCCCGACTATCTATCTGAACGCGGCCTTATACAATACCAAGAGTTTACATCTCACACCACTGTTGGGCTTGAATCGTAGGAATGTGAAACAATACATCTGTTAGAAACAACGATGGAGGAAGTAAACTAAGAGCCTCCGGGGTGAATGAAGTGGGAGTTTGACAACCGAAACTTTGACAGTAGAAACTCCGGCCTGAATACTCACAGGCACCATTATCTGTTTGCACTGGCAGAGCAGTATGGCGTCCTGTAGCATGTGGTCCGAGATGGAGGGGAAGACGCTCCGTCCCACCGGCATGGAGGCCAGGTGGAGGCTCAACAGCCTCTTGAACTCACTCAGCGTCAGTACAAAATGCTTCCTGAAAGTCTTGATCACAAAGTCCTGCAGCTCCTGGGCCGGCGCGTTCCCGCCATCACCGTTGGTGTGATCGAAGGCGGGGGAGGTGGCACTGGGGTAACCGTTGACCGACCCGTTGGGGACGGAGGAGGAGGTGTCCATCGGTTCTTCGATGGGTTCCTGCTTGACGTGGACGCCGTCTCCTGCCCGCCTGGCATCCAGGTCCTTCTGGAGGGACGACTGGTTTCCTTGAGCGCGCTCGTGAGCTACCTTCAGACGCTGCTCCCCGCTGACGTGCACAGGCTCTGGAAAACAACACGCTGGCATCAGCTGAATGTTTAATTTTCATTGTGTTAACAGCTGGCTGTGAGAAACACGGCTCGGTACACACCAGGCTGCGGGGAATTCTTTGGCCTGAAGTCTTCTTTGGAGAAGTTAAAGACCTTTTCCAACCTTAAAGGAAAGAGAAACAGCATTTGATGACACTTCGACTGACAACACCGTGAAAACAACCTTCCTCCCGCTTCTCTTGAGTGTGACCCACTTGCTCTGGATGCCGAGCCACAGCATGTGTTGCCTGTGGCCAATGTCTGGGTGTTTCTTGACGAATTCCGCATCGGTAGGCAGCAGGAACTCCCAGCCCCGGTTGACTCGAGGAACGGCGACATGTTCCAGGAACTCCTTCACATCCTCTGGAGGAAGCTGGCAGAAGACGGGAGGAAGAAGTTGTTAGTTCTGTTTACCTGAATGAACGGAGCGGCTTTAGCCTCAAGGTGACAGGAAGTTCAGAGACAATCCTGCTTCAGTGAAGCTGCTCGGCATCGAAACAACCAACAGACACTGTGGGGGCACCGAGCGTGGTTTTTTTCCTCAAACCTACATACACAAATATGCATCTGTTGTGCTATCTTGCGATGTCATTACCAACCAGGAACAATCACTCTGGGATTAGATTCTTACTTTGATGATGGATGCGATCTCCTTTCTCATCACAGAGCGCTCCAGAGTGAACCTCCACATCTACAAGAGAAACAACGAGTCACTATGACTTTAAAACCAAGGCGACCACACACTAAACGCCTTCTCACGGCACGGCCCTGTTATTGGTTTAACAGTAACAGCAGCTCACCACAAAGTCACGGCCACGACAGAGCACTTCGGCGGGGACGCCACTGTGAGGACTGCAGGTGTTTTTAGGATACAGAACATCACTGCAGAGAAAACAAAAACACAGAGACGTCACTCTGCTGCCAGGTCTGTGAGTCGTTAAGAGAAGCACGACACCTTTAATCTGTTCAAATCTTTTGAGTGACATTTCCTCTCACCTCTTGACAACCCAGTTGCCCTGAACCAGCAGCGCCACCTGCTGGATGCAGCGCAGCGCTGCGGTGGAGTCTGTGCCAGAGGCGAGCAGCCCCATCAGGTTAGCAAACGGCATCAACTTGACTAGAGGAGAAAATATTAAACATTACTGTCAGAGGAAGGACAACCCAACTGGATGTTGATTATATGGTGTAAATAGGATGCACTTCATGTCTGTGACAAATGTACAGAGCACAAAAACATGACTGGAAAGTAAAAGCCTTGAGTGAAAACCAAGCTGCTGACAGAACTCTGCACCTCTGTTTGGATGCATTCAATAATTCTTTACAAAGTTTTAAATCATTTCACATGTCTAACATTGATCCTAATGCTTTGTCGCCCCCGTCTGGCTTTAAGAAAAGCTGCAATTTGCATGCGTCTTGTCAATGCGTTGTCCTACCGTTCTTCATCAGCGTCTTGACTTGCTCTCCCAGCGGCAGAGTGCGGAGTTGAGCCATGGAGAGCACATTACTGGGACCAACTGGTTTCACACTAACAGAGAGAGAGAGGAACATGTCAATGAAGCTTCTCTGAGACCGTCATCCTGTTTAAGTCTCACTCGGGTTAGTAGAGGGAGGAATACTTACACTTTTTCCTCTGCAAGAGGGGGCATCAGCATTGCCAGGTACTCCCTGCAAAAAAAGAAAAGAGAGAACCATCAGGAAAATCCACATAAGCGATATTTGCAATCAGACCAATATTTTGTTTTTCTACGGTGGGCTCAACATTAATGGCGTCTAAAATCTGAAAGGACGCAGTAAACTCACGATCCACACATCGATAGGAAGCACCCTGTATTTTCCCCAATTATGCTTCATTGTGAACAACAAATGTGTTGAAATCGGCCAGAATAGTTCTAGTTAACGTTGGCCGACAGCAGCCGGTGGGCGGCACAGTCCAGCTTGGCTAAATAACGAAGCTAACAGCTAACATCAACGGAGTTTTATCATGATGTGTTTGAAGGTACATTTAAAAATTCATCAGCATGATGGTTTCAAAGGTAATCTTGTAAGACTGGGGGAATTATGAGAGTCGAATGTAATTTGTTGATACTCACTTAGGAGTTTTGACCAGTTCAGAGTTCTCGGAGGCGTCCCCAGACTGACAGAACAGGTACTGCCTCTCATGGTCTGAGCGCCCATCCTAAAATATAAACAACAGGTCAAAGACAAAAACAAGTACAAGCTCCGTCACGTTTGCCCACGAACCCAAAACTAATGCTCTCAGCATTCTGGCGACTCTTGAAAGAGGGATGAGGTGGCCCGATGGTGCAGCTCCCCTACCTTGACACCGTGGTAGTGCAAGTGAACCCAGGGCTCCTCCGCCTGCTTCTTCTGGAGGAAGTCGTACGACTGGAGCCTCCTCTGTCGCGCCTGCTCCGACTCGGGACGAGCAAACCTCACCTGGAGTGGAAACGCATGCAGAATGAATATATTATTAAGAAATGATGGGTTCAGGGCAATCATCAGTTTGTGTGTATGTGTGTAAGCCTTCACCGTGATGGCCTTGACGTCCTCCTCTGCTTCATCCTGGGAGGAATCTCCTGCAGGCAAAAGACTCTCATCACACAACAGTCGGCTTAATGTTTTAAGACATTTTTACAAGTTAGCAAAAGAACAAAATTCTAGTTAATAAAAAAACCTGGCACTCTTTATTATATATATATTATTTGTGCCGAAACACAAAACGAGTGCTCTGCTGAAAGAGCTCAGGGTTTTTTGTTTAAATATTATGTTAATGAACAACAAGAGTCCACTGAAACAGTAAAAATACAAACAGATCTTTGCCATTGTTCTGTTATTTAAAAAGAAAATTAAAAAAATCAATCTTCTTTAATCTCTCTCAATTATTTAATTTTGGAAAACTGCCACACCTTCATTGGCCGCCTCCCTCTCTCTGGTTTTGGTGTCGGCCTTGTCCAGGTAAGAGAAGCTCGGCCTCATCTGGAGGATTCCCGTCAGAGGTGTGATGTGGAGCTCACCTGTTGACGCGAATAATTAAACAATCAGAAACACAAATACTACTTTTGGTGCTCAATTGTGCATCATATTGAGATTTTGGTTATCTTCAATGTAAACACAGAGAAGTTAACGCGAATAAGAAAAGTACGACTGATAACGACTCATACGGACTGTGAACATATGAGTGTTTACAAGCAGCAGCAACGAGGTTAGACCAACCCAAACACAAGCACGGTGCTAAAGTGAACTTCTGGATCAAATCAGACCTTTACGAAACACAGCAGCAGCATATCTGGAGGTGTTGGTGGTGGCCTGGATGGAGGTGAAGGACTGTTTATCCATCATTTTCCTGGAGAAAAAAAAAAGCAAGAGAAGAATGCTTAGACCAGAGACATAACTGGTTAATTATTCTGCTCATTCGCAAAGAGAAGTCTGGAAAAACTCATCTAGCGCTACAGAAATAGTTTGAGTTTTATTTGTGTTCTTGCCTAAAGTTGGATGAGAAGATCGATACCAAAAGCACGTCCAAAACAGCTGGTTAGCTTAGCATTAAGAATGGAAACAGCTAGCCTAGCTCAGAATAGCCAGAAAAGGTGGTTTGCATTCTGAAAAATGCCCCTTGATGCTGTGGGACATCCTGATACTTTTGGAATACTTTTGCATTTGACTTACTATGTATTGGGACATACATGGTAGTATGAGTATTATAATGCTCAGTTTACCTTGTTTCCACTCTTTATGCTAAGCTAAGCTAACCGTCTCCTGACTGAAGCTTCATACTTGACGAACAAACATGAGATCGGCATCAACCGTCTCATCTAGCTAATCGCCAGGAAGCAAATATTGTTGAAGCTCTGCTTTACAACTCTGGTGGCGAGTCATAGCGAGCTCACACTGACCGATGGGACCATAACGTACAAACTGAGTGCAGGTGAAGTTTAACAGAAGACTTACCCTGAATAGGTGTTGGTTTCGTCGTAAGTCGTGCCGTCCACATTCAGAGCGATCTGCTCTCCTTTACTGCGACAGTAGTTCGGACTCATCGCGTTGATGGCCAGTTCCAACTCCACCTGTATTAGTGAGATGCATTACAAACATGCTCTACACTGATGGATTATTAGAAAAAAGAAAAGAGCCTTTTTTTACCCGTTGCTGCTTGGGTTTGATCTTAGCTGATAAGTGGTTGACGTCATCGTAGGTCATAGTGGACGGTCGGACGGGGTACTGGGTCGGAAAGTAATCAATAAAGGTGATTAGAGAGTGACTCGTGACACTTTGAACATTGTACAACAATCATGCTACAGAATGTAAGAGTTGAGATAACTTACAGAAACAAAGAGAGTCATACTCATCAGCATTAAGTACAACAAAGGAAAGTATTACCTGGAAAAGATACAGCTTATCTGCAAGGCTTTTGGCAAGATAAACATCGATCTAAAGAGAAAGAGAAACATTGATCAAAGTTATTTGAGGAGCTGATGAATCGTCTCAGTCAAGCCTTTCCTACAATCCGTGTGATTGTTTCTGATGCCGTATGTTTGTACGTGTGTGTGACCGGTTAGCTGGCTGTGTTTTGTTTGTGTCTCATCTCTGCAAAAGAGCTCTTGATTTAATTGAGATTACCTTAAAAAGGTTATAAATAGATGTACTTATGCATTACATTTACTCAATCATTTTGCAGCACCACAGCAACCCCTGGGTTTACATTACCAAACACAGAAATGATCCCAGTGCAGTGTGGTGTACAGACTTCAAATGATGGGAAAGGAGAGCACTGGTATATGAGTGGGAACCAGTATTAACAGATACCCAGAGTCAAGGAATCAGACTCAGGAGAGAACAGAATGGATCAGTGCAAACCTATTTATTAAACATTTGGCACCTTAACATGTAATATCCTGCCAATCTGTGTCTCGATGGTTTGGACCTTTGTCAACAAGTGCAAAGCAACAACATGTTAGCTATAAGTTCGATATAAGTAGCAACGACAACACTCCTCTCTCTCATTCGGCCTTAACCTTAAATGTTCCCACACCAGCACTGTAGATGATAAGTTGATAACAAAGATTATCTTTAATCTTAACTTTTCCACCCTGTCCGGGCACTCAGCCACAAGATCATTCAGTCATGTTCATAATGATGAAACCACACGTCACCCAGTAAAATGGTGTGGCTTATTATCAGGCAACTATCAGGATAAACTCTTTGTGGGTTAAAATATCTCCAGCCTCATGCTTTAACTTGGACCCACAGACATACCTCCTCTATAATGGGGTCATCGTCATCCCCGCTGGCCATATTGATGTGAGGAGGAACGAGGAGATGAAACAGCAGCAGCAGATCTCAGAGATCCAACCTGGAGACAAAGACACAGTTATAATTATGTATTGTAAAGCTACACATCAATGATGCCAAGTGGCTACACCCAAGCTGGTTATTAACAGGTGGCAGTAAGAAGAACATTATGATTCAGCATATCCAGGTTACATCAGGATTCGTTGCTGTGTTGTTACAAGGTGTGTCAGTCTTCAGGGCTTAAAGTTAACCATGAAAACCCCCAAAGTTAGCCCCCAGCCTGACCATGCAGTCTGTCAAGTGATGCTTTGACTGACACAACCAGGTAAATGTCACATGATGCAAGACAATGCAATCCACATTAAACCACTGCTCTTCATGCAAACATTGTGTGACAAACATAACATATAACCCAACACGTAAAAAAACATGTTGACTCATAAATATACTCGTTACAGTTAAGTATTCGTTAAAATAAGTCACATTACTGGCTAGGTTAGCTCGATTAGCAAGCTAGCAACAAACCCTTCAGTCCACTTGTCACAGGCCTGCACTACACTGCGGGTTGTTATTGTTTTATTCTGATATAACGTTGAAAAACATACACCTGTAAAAGAAAGACCAACAGCTCAGTGTTTAAATTTCCTTTACGCAAACGTACACGCAACGAAACTAGCTAGCTAACATGCAGGTAGCCTAGCCAGGCAGCATTAGCTTAGCGTTAGCAGGCTAGCTTGGCGTGCTAACACACAGATCAAAATAACACACAAGTCAAAAAAGGAACTGTTTTGTTTCCTGAAACAACATCCAGGGTAGATTCAGCTCTCACCTGCACACTTCACTCTACACTCTTAGCTATCTCATCCGTGTGTGAAGGAGTCCAGCAGTCTGGTGCGTAGAGGAGTAGTATCAGCTGAAATCTGTAGGTGTCGGTACCATGTTGACTGCTCCACACAGACACGTGGGGAGGAGCCCGTGCCCATAATGCACAGCGAGATCACTATCAAGTGTTTTATTATTATCTCTTTCACTTGTTTGTTCATATTTGCATTGGAGTTACCTGCATTTTCCAGTTCATTCATTATGTGGTGAGTACTTTAGGTATGAATGTACCAAAAGGTTTATGGCAGCGGTGGGATTCGAACCCACGCCTCCGAGGAGACTGGAGCCTTAATCCAGCGCCTTAGACCGCTCGGCCACGCTACCCCATTGATTAGACTATGTGATTATATAAGAAATTTTATAAATTACATATATATATATATATATACATACATATATGTATACATTTATTTACAAATTACTTATATACATACATTAATATACACACTACATTTAAACTGTTATACTTAAGTTCAGAAAACCTACGAATAAAACATAACATATTTAAATATCCATAAACAAAAGGAGATCAAAAAATGTGACTTTGATTTTAAATTTCTTATCTATATACTGTAGCGTATATAGTATATTTAGTGTTAAGTTAATGGAAGTACTTGAGTTTCATCTGGTGCATTTTGAAAGGAATCTGCTTACATTTCCAAATAAAACATTAAATTAAATTGAACATGAAAGTATATTTGCTGTATTTCTGTACGGTAAAATATTCTTCCTCTTTTTGTATGGGAATAAAAATGCAACGCATTTTTAGGTAATTGTGTTGTAACTGACAAAATCCATTTATTTTCAGAGTTGACACAAACATTGTGCCTTGGTTGCATTCATGCATTTTGGATTTGAGATGAACCGTTATGAGAGCAGCATTTCTGTTGTAACGAGAACCATGTGAAGAGTTTTGAATACAGTTAACTCAATATTAAGAAATGCTTTTGAACATTTGTTTTTAGGATGTAACCTCTCGTCTGAGAACTCCACTGTAACAATGAACTATACTTTTAAGTGAGTCACCTGGAACAGACATTTAATGACAGAGTTCTTGTCTACTGGAGAGGGAAAGAACACAGGGATGAATAGTGACATGTGTTTACCCATAAAAAGCAAACTTTATTTAACCGTTTTATGCTCCAAGAATATTTAAACATGCATTCTTCCAACATGAATGTAGAGCAAAGTAAGTAAACTATTCTCTTTATTTTGATCTTTCAGACCTTCTCTTTCATGCAGCCACATTCGCTTAGTCCAGGGGTCGGCAACCTTTACGATCCAAAGAGCCATTTTGCCCTATTTTCCACCAAATAAAATTTGTCTGGAGCCGCAAAAGCTATTTGATATCACAGCTTATAAAGTTTTATATATAGTTATATTATTTATACAAAAACTATAGTTTGTTGTATTTATGAAAATATAGAACAAGAATAAAGAAACTTCTTGACATGTTATTGCTATTTTAACTGTTATAACAATATCAAACCCTTATGAAGATGAGAAAAAAAACCTGCTCAGTTTGCTGCAGCAGTTGAGCCGCAGGTTGCCGACCCCTGGCTTAGCCAAAATGTAATCAGACAGGGAATTAATGAAAACAAACATAAGGAAGAAGAACAGAAACCTGGACATTTAAGCCTGATTGGGTAGATGGATAGAAGGTTGAAAACATACACAGACACACACTGCACTGCGGCAGAAAGATAATATTATACAATATAAATATGTAAACTGTAACCATTCATGTAAAAATTAACTCTGGCGGCCTTTTTGTGATAAAAATGTGTATCCAAAATTACTCCTCCATTAGCGCCCAGGCTTCTTCAGCTTTCATGTAGTACTGGTTAGCCAGTCGGCCTTTCATGGCCTCCATGGCAGCTTCTGCTGCTTCTGTAAACATATCACCTGCAGAGAAGGATGGTGGGAGCCGTTAGGATGCAGGCACAGACAATTATATCCATCAATTAATGACGCCATGGTATTTTTTTATAGGTTTACACGGGGTACATTTCAGTGGACTATTCCTTAAAATGACGCAGGTATATTGAAGTGTATTTTGACACATCGAGGTTTGTTAAGCCAGCATGGAGTCCAACCTGCTCTCTGTGGGTCTGCAGTGAGCTTGTTGCCTCCCACTTGGTACATCTCAGCCACTCTGGCCAGCAGCAGGTAGCGAGGCTCGTCCTGCGTCCCGTCAAACTCTCCGCCCTCGTCGTAGTCTGTCATGTTCAGCACACTTTCATACCAGTGAATCGCTTCCTCCCAGTCCTGCTTTCTGGATAATCAAAGAAAGAAGAAAAACAATAATGCACAAAACCTTCAGCATTACAAATAGTGCCATCTTCCTTTACTTTAATAAAGGAAAGATCTAGAAATCCCTCTAGGGGGCAGTGTTATCATATCTTATCTTTACCCACAAGTCCATTCATAATACAAGTCCAGCTTTCCAGAGTTTAAAACTCAACCACTGACCTGTCAGCTGACAGATTGATCCCAGTATCAAAGGCTCGGGCCACTGTGATCATAGAAGATCTGTCGCCGGCCTCCGCTGCCAGCAGCAGATAGTTAATTCCTTTCATCTTGTTTCCAGCGTTATCCTGCCAACAACACAGACATATTAAATCACAAGGGTTCACACTGTACAAAACCCGAAAAGGCTAAATGAACTTTAGCGTGGTACCTCCAACTCCATCTCCGGCAGTATGTGGTGAGGCAGCTGCAGACAGCACTGTCCCAGCGCCACGATGGCTTCCAGTTCTCCGCACAGCGCTGCTCTCTCCAGGTGCAACATGGCCGAGTCCTGATCCCACTGCTCGTCCTTCTCACAGAAGCGACCCCCTTCGTGGTACCGCACCATCGCCAGGTGGACCTGGTTCGGGAGGAAGGTGATCCAGAATACATTCAACAAATGAAACTCACCTTGAAAGCCAGATTTCAGCCAACCAATCTGATCTTTTACCTTGCCGAGGATCGACTGGCCAGTCTTCTTCTGCATCAGAGCGTTGAGTCGCTCCACCTCGGTGGCCACGCAGGAGGACCGGTGGACGTGAGCGCGAGACGAATGGTAGAAGCTCCACTTCTCCTCCGTCAGCTGAGCAGGAAAAGACAAGTCAAGATATACAAGAAGGAGGAGGAACGGTGATGCTCTTAACCACAATCATCGGAAAACAAATCATATGATGAATGTATGTAAAAACTCTCAGGGGTGTACCCATCCAGACAAGTTTGCTTTTGGAACTTTAGCTGATGAATGAGCTGGAGTAGTACATCCATGTTGGCGTCAGTGAATGCAAAGATCAGGTAAAGCATGGGAAAACGCGCGCGCGCGCGCACACACACACACACACACACACACACACACACACACACAGTCATTAGCAAGAGGGTGGAGTTGGTGAAACAGAGGTAGATGGTGTTTCGGTTCCTGTTTTCAGTGACTCTGAAAATAAAGGCGGAAACAGTGGCAGCCTGGGTAATCAAATCAAATGTAACTCGAGAGAGCCATGCTTGATGAATAGTAATAAAACAACAACAGGGAAACGCTCGGCGGTCACAAGCCTCCATGCAAATAATCACCCATTCGTTGTCGGCATTGTAAGAATCTAAGTTTGGAGTGAATCTCGGAGAAGCTACCATCTTCCTCTAATGAGTGAACACAAAGAGCAGGAGCAGCTAAATCAGAGGGAAGGTGAGGAACTGATTCTGCTGTTAAATTACGTCATGAGGAAAAAAAAAAAAAAAAAACAGACAAAGTGAAGAAAAACAAGGATGAGGGAAATCAGAGGAGGATTATTTGATCACGGTGATGATGATGATGATGATGATGATTAGCACATTTACACACTGGTGTCTCTACATTTGTTTACCTGTCTGAAACTGTCCTCATCCGACTCCGAATAATTTCTTTGGCTGCGATGACGGGCCTGGAGGACAATACAACATGCATTTATAAAACCTACAGTTAGACTTTATGTGGAGAAGAGGAAACGTTTACAGACTAACAGCTGCTGAGAGGACTGAAGGACAAAGGAGAGTGAACAAGAGAAGTCTAATATGTCAGGGCTTAAAAATGATGTTTGTTTAAGATAATAAACAAACCATGAATTATTCAAACAAGCTGTGACGTATCTAAAATGTCGACTTGGTAAATGCCAGACATACACAAATACATTTCTTAGCCTTGTTTATCTACAGACTTACTGACTCTTTTTCACGTACTGATAAAAAAAATCCTCAATAGTCAAAATGAAAACAAACACAAGTCAGACGTAAGCATTTACCCCGTCTACGTGGTCATTCGGGTCTCCTTCACTCCTCCTCTCGCTGGGGTAGCCGCTGTCCCCGCCGCTATCAGAGTCCTACGGACAGAAAGACATTTTAGAGATCAGTGTAGGGACTCGTGTGAGCCGTGATGTTTCGTCCAGCTGAGAAGCATCTCAGAAATCACATCTTTTAGATCATTCGTGTTTTTATATCATCACGTCTAGATTATTGCAATTCATCGTATTAAGGGATCAAAACCAAAACACAATCGGATGCCTTCAGACATTTCAAATCTCAAATGCAAGAAGACAAAACGTTTACACCACTTCTTAAATCCTGCGTTTGATTTTTCCAGTTACAGTATCCGTTTCATTTGTTCTATTCATCCTTCTTTTGTCCTGTTCTTTAATGAGGCAATTTTATGTTTGTACCTTTAATGGCCGGATTTAAGTTAATTGTAAATCCATGCAAAGCACCTTGTAATGTTTGAAAGGTGCATGTAAATTAAGTTCTTTCAAGAAACAGTGTGTACTATTTGGGAATTTACTGGCTGAAATGGAATACAATATTCATAACTATGTTTTCGCCATGTTGCACAGCCATTGTTCTACCGTATCCCAGAACGTACAAACCAAACACCGGCTCTAGAGAACCTTTCACATTTTTAAGTTACTTGAAGCCAACCGCAGTTATCCCACGCACTTGGAAAGTGGAGGGGTGTTCAGTTAGTAGAGGTATTATACGTAGCATGCAGCGCCGCCTAGAGGTGGAAATGTCGATACTGTATTTAAGTGACGGATGAAGTTTACTCCAACACATATTTTTAGCTTCTTTTACCTGGATTTTACATAATCTTTTATGAAAACAGATACGAATGTAATGTAAAAGGACAAAAATAGAGACTTTACATCGGCAAACATGGAGCTCTTGGGACTCAACATGGACCTGAGGTATACCGACTTATCTACAGTTTGGTTATGAGTTATTGCTCACCTTGTTCTCACCGATGTTGTTATTATTGGCTCTTTCATGTTCGCTCATTCCGATAAATGAAAAGCCTGTAAAATGTAGGAACATTACAAAACTATTTAAATGGTGGAAATGTACGGTTTTACATGTGCAGTATGTAATAACATTGTTCATGGACACCGTACCGAGAGGGGACCTTCCCATGAATCCATGTGCAGCTAGCGGGGAGCAGGGCAGCGTGAGAGGGGAGCAGGGGATCGATTCTACGTCGCTCTCGTCCACAGAAGACGTCTCCGACAGGCGGGACAGCAGCGGGTGCGACCGGCTGCCTGACATGGTGCGAACACGAGGAGAACCGCAGGGCTCCTCGCAGCCCCTCAGCACCGTCTGGGCTGATTTCTGAGATAAAAAAACAAAACAAGATCAATCTTGATGGAACAGCAACAGAACAAGCAGAATACACTGAAGATAAGCATCCGTCCTATGCTAATCCTGCAAATTGAGTTGGAGAGCGAGTATTGGAAATTACTGTTTGAGTGTTTAAAACATAATGCAGCACCCTTTTCATCCTTTTATCTTTCTTTTTAGTGCTTCAGGCTGCATATTCAGTTGAGATCTCTCCATCTTACAGGAAATAAGGTCCCAAAGCCGGTCAGACTCGTGACTAATTATGGCAACTGGGAATTTTGTTTTGTTGTTTTGTTTGTTTGTTTGTCTGTCTGTCTTTCTGTCAGCATGATTACAGGAAAACTACTGGCCCGATTTTCATGAAACCTGGTAGAAATGTGTAGCACGGGCCAAGGACGAACCCATTGAATTTTGGAGTAGCTCGGCAGTGCCCAGGAGGCAAACTGCCACCTCTCCAGCTACCAGCCCACACTCCATACTTGACCCTCCAGTTTCCAAGTCACGTCTCCACGGACTGAGCTACTGCCGCCTCTTATTGTTCACTTATGGGAAAACAGCCTTGGCAGAGGTCTGCGATCTACAAGTTTGTAAACTTAGTGACATTTGTTCCACATTTTTATTTATTATTATCATTATCTTATGAACTATTTTTACTCTGACCTACTTCTGATTTCTGGCCCTGGCTGACATTTTATTTATTATTATAAAAATGTTAAAATTACAAGCAGTTTGTTGGTGCAGTCCAGCTGGGACTTCTCTGCAGGGGAAAGGTCAAAAGGCGTCAGGCCCATGCTCTTGCAGATCTTGTTACAGAGGTGGGAGTGGAAGAACAGCGCCATGCCCCGCACACCTGGAAAAACAGGCACGATTTTTTAACAATAAATACTATAATTTAGAACTTCACACGTGTATCTAGCAGCAGTTTGTCAACATCAAAGGAACTGTACCCAGATTTCCATCTCCGAAGTCCGTCCCCTTCTCTGTGTGGATCTGAGGGTCAGTGTAGAGATCTCCAACTCCTTGGATGTCCACCACGATCAGCTGGTGGCCCGCTCGCTCAAAACTGAAGTGAGTAAAGGCCTGATGGATGCAAAAAGAAATGAAGGTTATTCATTTAGTATTAGCTCGAACATGTATAAACACTAAAAGGTGACGCAGCTGTACCTGTGGGGTGAGTCGGATGTTGTCGTCCCTCACGAAGCCAGAGTTGGAGTTGTATTTGATGTACTTGCCCTCGATGTAATGTTCCAGGTGGAAGAGAGGTTTGCCTGGTCTGTCCGTCATCTCTATCACACACATCTGGATGATGTCCACCTGAGGATTAGAGAGAGGTAAACAACACTCACATTACAGCATTACAGATGGTTACGTCATGCAAATGTCACAATGGATTATTTGTCACATGCACAAACAATGTGTGCCGTGAGATGCATTGTAACCCGCTCCTAAGGCTGTGCAGAAAAGTGTGTTTTTACAGCTAATGACATTCTCTGGGAAATAATTCAATATCATTGTTTACTGTTCTTCTATTATGATGAGCTGAAATGATGATGAATACATTCACCAGAGAGAAATTATCAATTTAAATACATTATAATAATAATTAAAAAATATAGCACATTCTCAGGTTACAGCTGCTCAGTTGGCAGGTCCTGCTGCTTCCCTTTGTTGTATATATTACAATAAACTGAATACCTCTTGACTTTTGTTCAGACAAAACACTTTTTTTCAAAATTGTTGGACAATTAATAGACTAAATGATCAAATGCTTAAATGAAAAAAAATTGCAAATCAATTGATAATGAAAAGAAAGATTAGTTTTAGCCCTAAATCTAAGATTCAAATACTTTATATTATGAAAACAACGATGGTAAGAGGATTGTGCTCGCCCCTGATTGTCCCGTCCCATGAACTAGGCAGCACATCAGACTGTAAATGTTCTCTCTGTACCTGTTTGGGAGGTCGGTGGCGGTTGTACTCCTCTCCCCAGAGCTTGGCCTCCATTTGCAGCGTGACGTCCTCAAAGTAAACACTTCTGTCCACCGTCTCCATGTAACTCTTGGACACATAATTAAATGCTGACTTCCAGTTGCTGCTGTGTGAGAAATTTGACAACTTCTTCCTGGAGGGAAAATAAATAAGATATTGCATTAGTGATCAGCATTTCAGTTAAATTTAAATGCATTTACAGTTCACTCACAGATAGAAACCTTTATAAATATACATAACGAAAGCCACATTTTATCATAGCATCAACTGGAACAGATGTCAGATGTACACAAAACTGCTCCAAAACCAGGCGGCAACCTCTGGATGATATCAATCAGAAGCTCCGCCTTCTTTTGTCACTTCTGGTTGCAAAAAACCAAGATGGCGACAGCCAAAATGCCAAACTAAAGACTTCAAAACCGTAGTCCACACACCAATGGATGACGTCATGGTGACTACGTCCAGTTCTTATTTACATATACATGTCGATGCTCTAAAGTTTAACCCAAACACTGTATGTACAAATCCCACAGGGACCACATACCATCATTCCTGATTTTCTTGTTTTATCTTATAAGAGCTGGATGATTTATGTTCATGCTCAAGGTTTTGTCACAGTGGAATATTTCTGTGGGATACTGCAAACAGCAAACAGCTAAAGTGGGAGGTTGATGGATGCCTCGCTTTCACATTTCCCACATAACTCAGGTTCATGCACGAACAATAAGACCATTATCCCTTCTCTCTTTCATTCTGCAGGGTCATGCAGAAGCCAAAACACAACACAGAGGCGCAGTGACAACGCTGTACGCTTCTATTGTCTTTCATCCAAAACAATAAACAACTAAAGCCCCGGTGCCATCACGGAGGACTGTATTGAGCTGCTTCACTGTGATATTTTCCGTACCATCTTTGGCTCTGAAATTACTAAATTAGTCAGCAGCTATCCTCCCGAGTCGGAGCAAGAAATGTAAGGAATGTGGACCTGCAGAAAGAACTCTTCTGCTCTATTCACACTGAGACCACGAAGGCCTCCGTTACCAGAACTCGAGGGCATTAACCGCTGGATGAGAAAAATACTTCAACTTACGTTCTGAAGCACTCCCTCATCGCCCCTTTCCCAAACGGCTGTGAGAAATAAATAAGAGAAGAGATAAGAATTAGTTTTTGTTTTTAATGGCGACAATACAGTCCTTCTAAAGAGCAGTAATACCTGGGCAGCCATCTTGATGTGGATCTGGTCTTGAGCCCACTCTCCTGTGATGGCATTGTACCTGCAAAGAGGGACAGTGAATTTACATTACAGTCATTTTTTATTTTTTTAAATGATGGACGCTCTTTAAATTCACATAAAATAAAATCCAATAACTAAATCTAATAACACACTTAAAGCCAAAGTACAGCCTCACAGAGCTGCTAGCATGACTGTACTTCAAGTTGTGTTTTATTCTGAAAGGACAGCTTCTTTTCAGCTTCTTAAATGTGAGGTTTTGATGCGTGTCTGTGTTTAATATCATTATGATCTTTGTGTTTTGGACTGTTGGCTGCACAAAATAAAGTGATCTGACAGGTTTTTTTTGTTTTCCACCTGTTACGTTACAATTCACTCACACTGGATGCCGGCCTACAACATTGAGCAGAACTTGTTTGTCTCTTTTGATTCGACTTCGGTTCCTAAAACTCTCGTTTACTCTTTGCCCTCTGTGAGGGAGTTCCTATGTCAACAGCTCGTTATGAATTCTTATCACGGAGGCCCATAAAGCATCTGGCTTCCCCTCTGCGGAAAACCAACAAAGAGAGAAGAATGAAACAGAGGAGTTGTGTGTGCTTTCGTTTTTCTTCCCAAAAGATACGGCACTTTGTCTCTGCAGCCATTTCTTTTTGGATTTAGGGTTAAATTCATGTAATCAGGGAGGAACTCATGCAGTCGATATGGCGATACAAATATGTGACTAAACACTGTGTGTTTTGGCTTGGCGGGGTGTGTGTCCTGAGTTAATAAATACTGCATGAAGTGTAGGTGCAGCTGCAAGTCTTCCCAGCTCAAACCTGAGTGCCTTCAAACTCAGTATTAAGCTCTGCTCCTCCATTGAAACAAGAACAGCGCTCTATTCTGCCAACAAAGCGTTTCAGCCTGAGGAACGCAGCGTACCACAGTGACATTCATTCCATCTAGCTGGGAGGGGGGGGGGGGGGGGGGGGTACAAACAGGGAGTGAGGAGTTGGGTTACATGTGGGTAAAATTAGCACATGAAAAGAGGAAGCGGAGGCGAATCCCAGCTCCTGACAATCCCTCCTCTCTACAGTCAAGTCCCAATCCTGTCACTAGCAAAGGAATTATTTTTCTTCTTGCTATTCTGCATATTTTAATTGTGTAACGACTCTTGACATAAAGCAGACCACGTCTGAGAGCTCTGCAGGTGTGTGTGTGTGTGTGTTCATGTAGCCGCCATGTTGGCTGTAATACCTGGGTAAACACCCGAGTAATCCCGGCTGCAGTGCGAGATCTTAAAAAAAAGAACTGGGCGGTCCGAAGGGCGTCAATGTGCCCGGTGAAGGGGCAGTAATGTTTGTCAACAGTTCAAACTGACCCATATATGAGCCAAACGGGAATAGCAAGGTCGACTAACGTTTACCAGCCCCGCATCATCTCACCGGCTTTGTTTTTGGTCGAAGCAGGCATCTGTTTTTACTGCTACAAAAACTCAAAAAGCCTCCTGTGTTGATTGACAGCCACACACAGTTATTCGTACCTGTAACGAAAGCAGGCTTCAGTCTTGATTTCCTCCAGGTGGAACTGGGCCCAGGGGTCGGGCATAGCTTTGGCCTTTTCGATCGCATGTTTCCAATGATCCTGTCGCAATAAGCAAACACAACTTATCAGCTGACAGCGTTTGTCTTCATGCAAAGACAATGGACAAACCTGTTTCCCAAACAGGTTCGCAAGAGGAGACATTGAATTTGAACAACAAAAGCAACTGAAAGCGTATTTTTGTGCTCTCTCTGCACAACACTTTCTCTCCTCTATTGTGCGAACTAATTAAGCAAATTAAATGTCACAGTTTCTGCATTGAGCAGCTTTCCCTCATTCTTCAAAGTATTTGCATTTAATCAGCTTAGAGCTAGGGAAGCCTGCAATGAACATCATTTATCAACAAGTACATTTATATCCATCTATTTATTTGTTATATTTCGTTTTACAAAGATAGGAACGCAATGTTTAGGTCAAGCTTGTTGCTGCCTTACACATAAAATAATGATCTCAGTCACTTCCACACAGTGAGGCGTACAGCTTCTTAATTAAACACTGGTATCGGATCGGTATCGGGACTGAAAATGTCGGATTGGTGCATCCCTAGTTTGTAGCAGCGTGCAAATCAGGAGGAAAGGAAGGAAAAAACACAAATATCTTCAGTACAAACAGGAAAGAAAGCACACAGCAAATGTAGCTAATTAATGAATTAATACACAGGGTTTAAATATTTGGCAGGCTTCAGAATAAATGTATTAATGAGTTATCAACCAAGGTCTCCTATTCCATAACATCAACTGAAATAATTTACTGCTCCCTCAATATGAATATGATGTTTCACGCCCATCTGCAGTCGTGCCGATTTCAAAAAATAACTTTCTTGGAAGGACCCATGAATCGAGTGTCAGGGGTAATCCAAACCTGCCCCAGTAACCCCAAACCCTGAACCCCGCAGTGCTGCACAGCGGCACGTCTCCCTCGTATACCACCGGTCACTGTGCAGCAGGCGTTCAGGACAGGTCTATATTCAGAGCGAGGGTGTTACATGAAGAGAAACATAAAGGTTGGGTTTTTTAACAGAAAGAGTCTCACGTCTGTTTGAGACAAGAAGCAGACGACACATCGTACGTCAAACCTCGTTCACCTGCTGCGAGTGTGCAACTCCTGCATGCTGTCAGAAACAACGCAGTCTGGTTACAAGAGTTTAGGGTCAAATAGCGCAGCCTGGTATGGTGCTGAAGTGCACAGCCGTGCTCAAAATACATTTTTAGCTATAATTGCTTTCTGGGATTTTAGCCCTTTTCTAATTTTAGATTAATGCAGTGGCAATGAAAAAAAAAAAAAAGACACTTTTGCTCCTGAACGAAACAGTATAGTTTTGTGAAATAACAGTATAACATTCATGGACTTTGTTTATGTAGATTGATGAAATAAAACACAAAGATACGGTGAGAAGAAAGGGAGGATGATTAGAATACACATCAGTCATGAAGAGAGGAAGTGAGAGTAGGTGGAAAGTATGTTGCTTCAAAAGATTTTTTAAAGTGAAGGAAAAGGAAAGTCAAAATGCAGAGTGCATGTTGGGACAAAGAGAGGCACAGATGGTCACTGGTGAAGAGCGAGAGAAGGAAGACATAACTCATCTGTAACGTACCCGTGCTCTCTGAGACAAAACCTTATACAGTTGAGGTTCTGCCACCGCTTCCGTTTCATTCTATGCAGAAAGGTAAAGAAAATGGACGGCTTTTCATCAAAAAAACAGGGAAGAAATATCTGACATTTACATGGCAAAAGTTTAAAATAACATAAATTGCTTGGTTGCTTTAAACAACAGCACTACACATCCTGGCAGTTGGCTGGAGCACAGTGGCTCAGATAAGACTGAAGCGAGTCCTTGAACAGCTCACTTACTGCTGAGCAGTGAGAGACGTGTTTATACGCAACATAATCACACAAGTTTAAAACCGCTGTCTGGAACTTCCTGTTCTTTGGCGAGAGTGCAGTTAAGAGGTGTGGGACCAGCTTTCCACTTCAATAAATAGATACACACATGCTGGTACATGTATGTGTGTGTGTGTGTGTGTGTGTGTGTGTGTGTGTGTGTGTGTGTGCGTGTGTGTGTGCAGGCATGAACAGATCATCTCTCCTTATAAGGCAAATAGCTCTTCTCACAGACAACTGCAGAACTAAACAATCCCACAGCATTTTATTTTTTCACTTTGCTGTGCATTTGGCGAGGCGACCGCTCACCTTGAACTTAAAGTTGCTCTTAGGAAGAGAGTTTGAGAGCTGCCGGGCGTAGACCGCCTTCTTCAGGTAGTGACAGATTTCTTTGGCGGAGTCGGCCAGGATGGGGCAGATGAAGTGATTGTCGTCGTCGTCGTCGTCACTGGCGTTGGATTCGCTGAGGGAAGAGGCCCGCTGGTTGGGGGCACTTCCATGGACAGGGGGTCTCTTGGTGCTCCCCACCTCCTCCATGCTGAACATCAGCTCGTCCTCCATGATGTCTGCTGTTATGTTGACAAGACAGGAGAGTGAATGGACTGAGAGAGCAGTGAAGAGCACTGAGTGGAAAGTAGAGCCACATAAAGAGAGTATGGAGTTAATCTGTGGCAGGCAGCCATGTAAGTACGTGTTAACAACAACAACCCTGCATAATGGCTGCACAGCTGTTACTTTGGATGCCCCTGCACCATGACACCTCCATCATATGCATACAACGTGGAATCAAAATACATACTCATATAACGTGGATTTAAGCCATAAATAGTGAGCATCAGCATGCAAAAGCAATTAGCATCTACGGCATTAAGCACCAATATGTTCCACTGGAATCGAGGGCAACTGTGTTTGCATGTTTTCAAACAGTTGGCTGGTGGAGAAGAATGCAGATCCGAGCAAAGATAAACAACCTGCACTCCTATAGACCGCGGCCACGTGATGACAGCACATTTGACAGCAGATCCCATAGAAATCATGGAGCAGCTATTAAGTTACAGCATGCTGCAAGACGAATTTCTCCAAATGCATTAACGTTAGTTTGGTCTATTGTGGCCTACTGTTAGTTGCACGTATTACCAAAACCTACCGTATAACCGTGAGGCACAAACCCGCCTTTAATCACTGTATCTTTGACAGAATGTGCGACACAATGTAGCCAGTTCCTCTTCCGTCTCACAGTTTTCAGTTTTCAGTTAAACAGATAAGGAACGCAGCAGCGGCAGCTAAACTCTCCTCCCAGACCAGCCTGGCTCGGTCCTGGTTCTCCAATGTGTCCTGAAGGTCCGGGGAGGTTTCTGGCAGCGGGTTGTAGTTGTTGTTCCCGTCCTCCACGAAGACGTGAGCCTTCAACACGTAGAACTGCTCTCTGTGAAGCCACGCCCCGGCATCCTGCTGCGTTCAGGACTATCGGAAATCTAAAAAACAAACGTGAGCAGATTATAGAGGAGCGTCCATCGAGAATGTAAAATGACTTCCAAGGATATATCTACAATTTATGGGGCAAATACATACACAAATAATAATACGACATTACGTATGCACCATATAAACTGTAACTTCTTGTTATTTAAAAGGCAGAAACGCGCGAATCGTTTGTAACGACTACGGAAGAGCATATGAATGCAGCACCAAGTAAATAAACGTTACGGCCAACATAGTCGGTAACGTTAGCTAGATTAATGTAACATTACACAAATTATAAATTGTTAATATGTCTGTTTTGAACGTGTAGATAGTAGCTAGCCAATAATAGCCACAGTTAGTCCCAAAAGCGATGACATTCCGAAGATATTAAACAGGTTCAATTTCCAACCACATGAATAAAATCTATGGGTCGCACAGCTGTAGTCATGAGGTAGCGTGGCCGAGTGGTCTAAGGCGCTGGATTTAGGCTCCAGTCATTTCGATGGCGTGGGTTCGAATCCCACCGCTGCCATGTTTTTTCGTTGCTTTATATCCGGACGATAGCCAATATCAACAACCAGGAATAGGCGGTGTTATAAGATATAGGAAACAGGCTTTTTCCTGTTTCAAATTCAACCTAATGTCAATACATATCAGTGCCATCTTTTGTTTGTGTGGTTACTGCATTGTAAAGCCACGTCTCTCTCACAACACCAAGAATTAAGGTTAACACAACTGTCAACAAATGCAAATATCTAAAGTCCAGAATGAGAAAAAGAAAAAAACAATGATTCTTTAAAACATTAGTTAATCCTAAAGATAGTAATATGCTCAAATTCAAAAAACATTTCAATTTGACAGAATAGAGAAGGGATGCCCCATTCCTTGATCTTCTAATTACTCTACTGTTTCTCTATGATAAAAGACATAATATTTACCACACAAAATACATTAAAAAAGGAAACAAACTTTGACAAGAGACTGTGGTTCGCAAATTTATTTCTAAACAATGAAATGAATACTAATATAAAGATATCCAAAGTGACTCCAGTTGTACAGTATTTGTGCTGTGTTTGACATCTCTTCCTATATTAACCGGAGTAAATTTACGATGATCAGTCCTGGATATTAGACTACACATTTTATGAAGTACCAGGTTTCACTGCGTCCTGACTTTTTCCTTCAAGAACTGAGAAGCCACAAATTGCATTTTCTGGATGGCCAGCTGAGTATCCTCAGGGGAAATCCCAAGATGCCATACAGCCCGTACTGAATTTCCAAAATAGGGGTACATGAGAACTTGTATTCCTTGTCCCAGTGCTGCCTCCTCTCCCTCACCAACCTGACCCATGCGGGCACAGAACTCAGAGGGGCTTAAACTGGGCTCCTGTAGACGGAAACGCAGGATGTTTGTCTCCACAGCAGCCATGTCTACAGCGAATAGAGGAGGGTCACAATCGAGCAGAGCTGGGAGAGGTGAAGAAAAGAGTAGTTATTAGTAGGGAGTTTATTATTTAATTTTCAGAATTATGAGCTGCTCACCTTCAGCAAAGGTTTTTGCATTACGATGATCCTCCTCCAGTCTTTCAACCATCTCCAGTAAAGACAGTTTTCCAGCTGCTGCCAGTATGCCAGCCTGTCGCATCCCCCCACCCAGGGCTTTACGACACCGCACTGCCTGGGATATGAAGTCTCTGGGTCCAGCCAGGATGGTCCCCACGGGGGCACCCAAACCCTGTTACACACCAAGAAGTTTTTTTTTGTTTGTCTACAAGCTCTTTGTCGGTTCACATCAATTTGTATGTTCTGGTCCATTCTGTGTGTGTGTTTGTGTTTTGCAGTCCCACCTTGGAGAGGCACACACTAACAGTGTGTGTGTGCTGCAGTATGGTGGATGGTGGCACCCTCTGGGCCACAGCAGCATTCATCACCCTGGCTCCATCCATGTGAACTGACAGCCCATATCTATCTGCCAAAGCACGAACCTTGGAGATGTAAACAAACCTGTGAGAGCTGCTGCATTCTTTATTCTGTTGTTGTAAGGCAAGTACATATAAGTAAAACAGATATCCACACACACACACACACACACACACCTCCTGCAGGAAGGTCAGAGGCAGCACACGCCCTCCCTGTACGTTGTGTGTGTTTTCCACACATATGAGGCGTGAGCGGGGGTAGTGGGGGTCGGGGTAATCGTGGCGGATCTTTGATTCCAGCTGCTCCAAGTCGAATGTTCCATCAGGAAGAGTGGTCACTGTGGTGGAGTGGACCCCTGCTAGCTGTGTCAACACACATAAACACAGTGAATGAATCCAATGTAGACGATGAGGAAAGAGATGCAGAGGTGCAGAGGGCCTGACCACAGGTGTCTGCTGCTGTGGGAAACTCACCTGTGCGCTCCCTCCTTGCTCATAGATGTGTAAATGGGAACGATCGTCCACAATCATCTCGTCGCCTCGCTCCCTGCAGTGCACCATCACTGCATAATGAAATGTGTGCACATTAATCACCTTTCTGACCTCAAATTGGTAGATTCAGACTCAGCTCACCTGCGATGAGATTACTCATGGTTCCAGAGGGAACGAAGAGTGCAGCTTCCATCTGAAACATATCTGCTGCAATTTGCTGTAACTCTGCAGAAAATAGTAAAAATAATGCAAGATTTAGGTTGTAAAAATTGAAAGGGATCCATCCATGCATTCAGATTGTGCCACCACATACAGTAGAATAGGCTATTATATATAGGCCTTTATATACAAAAACATATTATTATATCCTGACTCTGAATAATCATCCATCAAGCAGAGTAATTCAGTAATTACTTGTCAACCATTCATACATAAGTTGTTCCAGATTTGGTCATTACTACTAAACGCTTCGGCTCTAACCGTTAACACTCGGGTCTTCCCTCAACACGTCATCTCCGACCTCGGCCTCCGCCATGGCCTGCCTCATCGCCGGCCCGGGCTTGGTCACCGTGTCGCTGCGGAGGTCCACCACACGGCCGTGGGCCGCCCTGCCCGGTCCTGGGTCCCTGGGTTTCCCGGTGTTGTAATAGCCCCGGGCGGAGCTCCGTACCAGCGCGGCAGCAGCTGCACTGAGCGGTTTTCTCGAGGTGACGACACCATGGTTCAAAACTTCAAACAATACTCTGCTGGAAAATGTTTTCAAATACATGATGCTCCTCTTACGAACATGGTCATGAGGTGTTTTGTATGGAACTTTGGACCTTGTAATCGATAATCATTGACTGCAAGGACAGTTAATGGATGACCTATCAGCCCATCGGCATGCACCGAGCAATGTAGACCTCTAGGTATCGCTGTTAGCCTAAGAAAGCTAATTATACTGCATTTGAACTCTGACACACGTTAAACTGCTCTGTTGCAATGAAATCTCCTTTTCTTTTTTGTAACTGTAATTTCAAAACTATCTTCTTTGTTTATATAACTCAGAGAATTATAATTCGCTCATTTATATATTCAGATTTCTTTCACAGATTGCAAACAAAATAACAGAGCGACTACAGTCTAATGCAATCCATTACAACTGACCTGCAGTCTTAATCAAATAGAATGTGCTGTTCATATTGTTTGCAAGAAGAGTTGGTGAGTTATGATGCTGCGGTTTCTGGTAGTATTGTACTGAGCTGAATTACATTCAGAAAGTACAAGAATTAAATTAACTTCTCATGGACACATATCAGCAAAAAAATTAATTTATTAAGGCATTAAGTACATATAAGTAAAACAGATCTACACACACACGCACACACACACACACACACACCTCCTGCAGGAAGGTTAGAGGCAGCACACGCCCTCCCTGTACGTTGTGTGTGTTTTCCACACATATAAGGGCGTGAACGGGGGTATGGCTGTAGCCTTGAGAAAAAAACATTAATAAGAAACGGCCAAAGTAACCAAAACTAAATATCTCCCGGACGCCGATTTAAAGTATCAATATGTGGATGTGGTGATTTATGTCATCTTACTGACACTTGTCAAGAATAACACATCACATGTGAGAGTTGCTGGATGGCACACATGCTGTATAAGGTAAAATAAAGATTAACTATCGTTGCACTCAGACATCTGTCTCCATCTAATTTATGTTGTAAACGTGTTGTATAGGTTCTAGAATTACTCAAGAAGACACAACAGGTTGGACTAGTGACTATAGTCTGACAGGATAAGAGGAAGCGTAAGGCTGTCAGACTAGTCCGATCTAGCTAATTCTGTCAAGATAAATGACAGGATTGGGTAACGTCATCGGGTCATCTTCAAGCACGGCCTTCACCATGGCTTGCCTCATTGCCGGCCCGGGCTGGGCCATCACGTCGCTGCAGGGGTCCACCACCCGCACTCCTTGGTTCCTGGGTTTCCTGATGTTGTGATTGCCCCGCACAGAGCTCCATCCCACCACGGCAGCTGCTGCATCTCCTGCCCTGAGCGGTTTGCTCGAGGCCACGACACCACGGTTCAAGACTTTACACAAAACTCTGCTGGAAAATATTTTCAAAGACATGATGCTCCTCTTACAAGAGAGGCCTCGAGCAAACCGCTCAGGGCAGCAGATGCAGCAGCTGCCATGGTGGGATGGAGCTCTGTGCGGGGCAATCACAACATCAGGAAACACACTTACCAAGGACCGGGCAGAGCGGCCGTCATCCAGGTGGTGGACCTCCGCAGCGACGTGATGGCCCAGCCCGGGCCGGCAATGAGGCAAGCCATGGTGAAGGCCGTGCTTGAAGATGACCTGACGAGAGGAGAGGACACGGTTGACGGTTAGAGCCAAAGCAACTAACATATTTATGAATTACAGGAACCAACATTACTTTTTAAGGCACCTGAAATTAGTGGGGGTGCACTACAGTGCTCGACGTTCTGAGGCTACCTCGCCAACCTTACCCAATCCTGTCATTTGTCTTGACAGGATGAGCTAGATCGTACTAGTCTGACAGCCTTACGATTCCTCTTATCCTGTCAGACTAGTCCAATGACTCAAGCCTTTCACTTGTAAAAAACAACCTGTCGTGTCTTCTTGAGTAATTCTCCAACCTATACAACAAATTTACAACATTAATTAGATGGAGACAGCTGTCTGAGTGTACCGGTAGTTGATCTTTATTTTACCTTATACAGCATGTGTGCCATCCAGCAACTCTCACATGTGATGTGTTATTCTTGACAAGTGTCAGTAAGATGACATAAATCACCACATCCACATATTGATACTTTTAATCGGCATCCTGGCGTGAACGTATTTCGCCAAGGCATATATTTCCACCAAAAACAGGAGATTCAGTTATTTACATGTCTGCAGCAATGGTAAACATTAACAGTATAGAGCTCGGCCGGGAGGGAAGAGAGGCCGCCATATTTAATACAGCCGCCAGAATGCGACAGACGGCAACAAGTGTGACATCCTTCTAATCCTCTGAGCAAGAGGAATGTGACCTGTTTGCATTCTCCATTTATCTGTCTTATAGCATAGAGCCCTTCGGTCGTGTTTAGTAAACTACAGCATGATGTTCATTTGGTACATTAGTCCCATTTAGAGTAAAATAGACGATAAAGTAGGGTACGCTTTAGGGTGTGGCTACCTTGTGATTGACAGATCGCTAACACAGCGTTGTCCGGTCTGGGTGTTGCAAGGGTTTTCGTCTTAGACCTTTAGCCCTTTCACAGTGTATTTTCAGTTCATGAAAGTGAAAGGGTCGAGATCCAAAATTGGGAGCATTTTGATTGCCTCTCAACGGCTGTCAACATGTCGAGCCGGTGGCTCAACGGTGCTAATGGCGCAAACTACGGCAAAGTGCTCACAGAGATAACAGTGTTTACCTGAGAGGTAAACAGAGTATGGGTACGAACATGCACTAAAAGCACGCACAAGCGGTCCGGATATGCCAACAAAGCAAGGAGAGGCTCGGATATCAACACACACAGAGGGAGAGTGACTTCATTCTCTGATCAGGCAGATATTACTCCACTATATCATTACATAGAAAAAAGTTGTTTGCTGCTTTATTTATGTTCAGAATGTTAAGTACAGCTTCTTTGATTGCAAACTTTTTGGTCGCCTTGACATGTCCTGTTCAGCGTCGACTTTACTTAGTTGTACTTAGCTCCACCCTCTCCTGTCACTTCTGGTTGCGATAAGCCAAGATGGCACCGGCCTAAGTGCCAAACTCAAGGCTTCCAAACAATCCACAAACCAATGGGAGATGCCACCGTGACTACTACGTCCACTTCTTATGTACAGTCTATGCTCTCAACCTGGGCTTGTTTTAGTAGTAGAGCAATCTCTTTAGCCTGGCTGGTTTCAAAAGGTTGAGGTTGGTGAGGAGCGGCCTCTAACTTAAAATATCTGAAGGAGCAACTTTTGTTGTCGAGTGTGGGACATTGCTCTAGGACAGCAAGAAGCTGTTCATATGAGGAAAATGACTGTGCAGCAGTTACAATACAAAGTGGGAAGACCGCAGCTACTAAGAGAGCAAATATAAACCTGTTACAATGCAGTTAAGAGGGTTATACAAACGGAAGCCACCGTGTAAAGAATTTATAACAAGAACAGGATCATCCATTTTACCACGTCATCATCCACACACACACACACAAGCAATGACAGTGATCAGATGAGCAAATATTTCACAACTTCTATTATATACACCTCAGTAAAAATACAGAAGCCCGGACCTAACCAAAAGCCATTAACACAGTGTGTCATTCCTTTTCAGCAACTGTTTGCTTTTTGAGGATAGGGTATGAATCCTGTTCCCCGAGAAATCACAACTAAATACTACCACCTACTGACACAAAAAAAGAATAACCAGACACTACCAAAAAAGTTAGGCATGTCCGCCACAATGTTGAGCTATTATGATGTGATGTAATAGGCATAGAACTAATGTTTCATGACAGTTGTTTTTTGATTGCATTAATATAATTGGCTTAAAATTAGGGTGCCAAATATTAAACCGAGGGTGCAATACACGATTTATCACCCTTGTAGAAATGGGCCTCCTTAAAAACTCAAATTAATAATTTCATATGAATAAATTCTTCTCTGTGTGATGGTTAAATATGAATTCATGCATCTTTACTTGTGAAATGCAACATATATCTTGCAGTTTTTGACTAATGTCTTGCCAATCCCTGCAGAGTTGGAGAACATTACAGCCGATATGTTCCAAATGGAAGCTGCACCTTTTGTTCCCACTGGAACCATGGGCAATCTCATCGCAGGTGAGCTGTGCATTTATTGGCAGAGTCTGAATACACATTTATGAGGTCAGAAAGGTGATTAATGTGCACACATTTCATTATGCAGTGATGGTGCACTGCAGGGAGCGAGGCGACGAGATGATTGTGGGCGATCGTTCCCATTTACACATCTATGAGCAAGGAGGGAGCGCACAGGTGAGTTTCCCACAGCAGCAGACACCTGTGGTCAGGCCCTCTGCACCTCTGCATCTCTTTCCTCATCGTCTACATTGGATTCATTCACTGTGTTTATGTGTGTTGACACAGCTAGCAGGGGTCCACTCCACCACAGTGACCACTCTTCCTGATGGAACATTTGACTTGGACCAGGTGGAATCAAAGATCCGCCACGATTACCCCGACCCCCACTACCCCCGCTCAGGCCTCATATGTCTGGAAAACACACACAACGTACAGGGATAGTGTGTGCTGCCTCTGACCTCATACTCATGCTGTCTTGTCCTATGTTAATTACGCGATAAAAGTCCCAGTGTGTGTTATCAGGACCACACCACACTGTAGTTAAAGTTGATATTGCCAGTAACAGAGCTGGGTTTTACGAGCCATAACAAGTCGTCATTAAAAGTCATTAGCAAACATCAGCGTCGTAAAAAAAGGCCACAGTCGGTCTCGAGAGCCCCACAAGAGCCGTGAACGGAGAGAGATAAAGATGTAAGCAACGCAGAGCAGCGATGGGGAGCTGTGATGAGAGTGGGAGACGACCTGAGGAGGAGTTTTTTTTCCGGGATCCCGGTTTGCTTCTGTAACCTCACACTCTTGTCTCTGTGTGTGTGTGTGCGCGTACGCCTGCGTGTTTTGTTTCTCTCAGATGCCTTCCAGCATTCCTTGCCTCTGTGTGGAGACGGGAGACTGGTGTTTTGGAGAAAATATTGAATTAGAGAGCAAAAAAAAAAAAAAAAGAGGCAGAGAGGGAGAAATGAAGGAGAGGGAGAAATATTGACTCCTTCTGGGAAGGAACGAGACGGCAACGCCTTTCCAATAACCATAAACCCACTGGGCTGAAAATAGACGGGCCGAATGAATAACCGAATGTGTTCATCCCACATGAGCTCTTCTCTTTCACAGAAGGAGGGGAATGGAGGTGACCCCCCCCGCCCCCTCTCTCTCTCTCTCTCTCTCTCTCTCTCTCTCTCTCTCTCTCTCTCTCTCTCTCGCCATCATTTCTTCACCATGACGAAAGCTATTAACCGGAACAAAACAGGTGTTTATGGGAAGCCTTCCCTCAAATAAGGTTTGTCACGCACACACACTAAAGACACACACACACACACACACACACAAACACACTCTTCCCTCTGCAGTCCAAAGGTGTCGACATCAGTGCCTGCGAAACAAGAGTAACATCTGTTTCACATTTAAATCCCCCCCCCCTGTTCATATGTCATGGACCATGTGGACAAGCTTTATTTCACACACACACACACACACACACATACACACACATTGCTCTTAAGATGCAAGGGAAGCTGAATCGGGGTAGTTCTTTGCCACTTTACGGCCAAAAGTATGTGAATGACTAAACATTGCACACATATCAATGTCAATTTTAGCTCATTATCACAAATCACAATATTGCCTCAAGGGGCTTTACAAGCTGAACAGTGCAACACCCTCTTTCCTCAAACCCATCAAACATGTGGTTAAATTCATTCACATGGGACATGAACGGCAGTGTCCTGGGTCAAAGCCCTGCGTTTTATGACTCATTATTATTGGTGATATGTCAAAAGCAAACATCCAAAACAAAATACTTTTCCCTCGAAACGTATTTCACAATGCAGTTTCGTGAACATAAATTTTAGGAGACGTGGCTGCCCCTTGGCATTATAGTTGACTCATAAAAGATGTTACAAGATCAGCTTTTTCTCATAATATAGCTTAGGGACCGTGCCAAAAGCTCACTCACGCTTTTATTGCTAGCGGGATTGACTGCTGCAATCGTTTGATCTTCTGATCCCTTGACAAGGTTCCCAAAAAGACCTTCAAAAAGCTTCAGCCCATTCAAAATGCTGCTGCCAGAGATCTTACAAGGACCAAACGGTCAGACCACATCACCCCGATGTTTATGTCACCACACTGGCGTCCTGTCAGCTACAGAATTGAATATAAGGAAACGCTTATAAAACAAAATGTGTTGTTTCAAGCCTCACGAGCATTAGTGAGTGTGACAACGCAAGGCTTGCCGACATCGTCCCAGTTCATCTAAAAGGTGTTTGATGGGCTTGAGGTCAGAGAGCTTTGTGCAGGTCAGTCAAGTTCTCCCACAACAATCAGGGAACCTCACTTTGTACAATGTGAGCATTGTCATGTTGAAACAGGAAAGTGCCTTCCCCCAAACTGTTGCAACAAAGATGGAAGCACACTCTAAAGTATCATTGTGTGCTGTAGCTTTAAGGTTTCCCGTCATGGGACCTGAGGGGCCTACGGGTTACTTTTGGTGTGTTTACAAAGTTTTAAGTTATTCTTCTGTCTCCGCCCCGATTCTATGAAAGAGAATGGAGTTTCGTTTGTCGTCCCGGGTATTGACAAATGACTTCTGAAAAATCACTGACTTCTCATTAATCTTCCAAATGAATAGTCCCGATGAAAAAAGGATGGAGTATAGTATTCAGAAAATTGCCATTTTAAAAGGCTTTGAGTGCTCAAGCTTAATTTAAATCACTTCCAGTGTAGCCTAACATTCAGAGCCTCTGCGCATTAATCATCTACCACTTACGTATGTTTGGGTGAACTGTCCCTTTAAGCGATGTGGTTATTGTATGACAGTATGAGGCAGAGTTAACTAGACCATCAAGATCACCCGCTGCAGTAATCAACTGCAACCACTATTGCCTGTGTGCACTCATTCATCTCATCCTTCATTCATCCACTTGCTGACTTCTCCTCTCTCACTCAGTCAGTTCTCGTTCTCTTCATTCAGCTGTAATTACAGACCATCACCCGTCTGTACGATTTCACTTCCGAGAACAGTGGCATCTCTCTTTTTTTTCTTTTTTTTATCTTCTTTCTCCTCCATTCATTTACCAGACCCTTCAGTTCACCCCTCACAGCGATCCTGTCACCCTGCTGACCCTTTTTTCCTCTTCCTCTTCTTCATCCTCCTTTCCCACATTGCCCACTCCTCTCCCTCCCTCTCACTCTCTCTCTCTCTCTCTCTCTCTCTCTCTCTCTCTCTTTCTCTCTGGGAAGTCATGTGACTTCTCTGAAGCTGAGCCCTATAAACCAGCAGTACTTGTGGGGCTCAGTGTCTATGCAGCTCTTTGATTGGCTGTTGCATTCACTGCTTGGCGCGCACACATACACACACAGCGGACCCCCTGTTTTCTTCTTTCTGGAACAAATGTGATCCTTTACATTCAAAAATAGGGTGATGGTTTGTGCTTATGTGTCTAAATGCCACCTATTGCAGAGAATGGAGTATTTAATTAGAGCAATGATTAGTTTTTAATGAGGGATTTTATGATAATCACTTAGGAACCAACCAATTCTCAGTATGATATCTTACGAAAAGTTATTCCTCATTTTTAGTGCGTTTTCCTGCAAAAGTCAGCGGCACGTGTCAATTTCCGCTCGTTACATGTAGATGGTCTTTTTGTTTGTGTTAAGATAACCATGGAAGTGTTGTAACTATCGCACAAGTTACGTGACGAATAAATCAACGTTGACTTTTCATCTTCTCTCCCGCCCGTCTTCTGCGTGCTTTCGCGATCTTTATACTTCCTCGTTTGTGATTACGTGGATAACATACAAAATCATTTTGTGGGATATCTATGAATTACGGCGTTTTACATTTTCGTAGGTGTAGCTATGAATGCTGAATGCGACCATCCTGAAGGAACAGGGTGAAGCATTTAAAAGGGATCTATTGGCGGAAATTTAATATAATATTAGTCAGTATGTTTTATTTAACATGTATTCATTTGAAAATAAAAATTGTTTTGTTCCTGTTATCTTAGAATGAGCCATTTGTATCTACATACGAAGCGGGTTCATGGAACCGGCCGCCATGTTTCTACAGTAGCCCATATCGGACAAACCAAACACTGGTTCTAGTTAGGGACATTCACGTTTTCACATTCCGTGTCGGCCACTGTAGTTCTACTACACGCTTAGCACACGGGAGAAGTTTCATTTCAAACTGCATCCTCCCTGCTAGATGCCCCCAAATCCTACACACTGCACCTTTATATGTAAACACAAACACACTGAGCCTGTGAAGGGCCAATTGTTTTATACTGGGAGATTCGTACAGTGGCAGGTCAATGACTGAAAGCACTCGGTGCAGGGGGCTCAGCATTGAGGCTGGTTTAATCCAACCGGATCCTTGTTGAGACGAAACAGTGCAGTCTGCCAGTTATTGGCAGAAAAGCGCCGCTGTTCATATTCAAAACCTCCAGTTTAAATTGAAGGCCTCTGTCGGCTTTAATTTGCAGCGAAAACCTTTTTAAAATGTAGTGGACGATTTGAAACAAAACCCAGGAAGCTGTTTTGGTTTTAAGTCATGAGATTGTTTAGATTCCAGGTTTTTATCTGACTCTGGTCTTCCAGCTGGTGCTGCATGTGTAGCTTCAGGGAGGGAACGAGTCGGTTAATGATTTTATCAAATGTAGAAGCCACAATGGAAGAGTATTGATAAAGAAACGCCAACAGCAGAGCAGCCTCTTTAAAGTTAGTCTCCTCTTTCTTATGTAAGTGACTCACAGCCAGAGACGGACACCCTCCCACACTTTTCCTACTGCTGTTAATTCATACACTTGTTAGTAATATTGATCTGTTTGTTTCTGTGTGTGTGTGTGTGTGAGTGTGTGTGTGTGTGTGTGTTTTGAAAGGCAGCTAAACAGAAGTGGAAGTAACCAATGTAAGTATAAAGAGCAGAAATGCAGGTGTTTTTTAAACTTTTTTAAATAACATTATTTCAGATGGAAACCACTTTGGTTCAGACTGGAATATCCCGACAACTATTCAGTGAATTGTCATGAAATTACGTACAGATATTCATTGTCCCCATGATGAATCTCACAGACTCTGATTATCCCCTGACTTCTCCTCTAGCGGCACCATGAGGCTGAAAATATAGTTTTTTTCGCAAAATATTTCAACAACTATTAGATGGATTGCCTTAACATTTTGTTCAGACATTTATGGTCCTCAGAGGATGAATGTTAATGACTTTGGTGATTCGCTCATTTTTTCCTTTTGCGCCACCAGCAGCTTAAATTTTAATATATCCTGTTAAATATCTCAACATAAATGCATTTTGTTGCTGGCAATAATATGCTGTGTCCAAAATCCCTCCTTACTTTACCATGTAGTGCTCTATATTTACCATCCACCATTTTATTTTAGTGTCCAAATTCAGAGTATGAAATCCATCCACTATAGTCAGTGCCTTTGAAACTTGTGTTCATTTTGGGAAAGAGATGTTGTTACCTTTAGCCAGGCTAAAATAAAGAAATACAGAGTTTTTTTTAAGCTAAGTTGGCCGGCTGCTTCATATTTAGGAAATCACATTTGAGTAAATCCACTTAATATCCTTTTCCTGGAGCTTTCAACTGCATCTTACAGTCTCAGTGTGAGGGTTTAACTCCATTAAGAAGACTGTGAGACCTGTATGGAGTTAATAAACACCATATGCTTGGGACGACATGCAGATGTGGTTGAAAGCTCTACAAAAAGATAGTAAGTGGAACTTGAGTACAAATTTCCAAAGTTAAGAATGAACTTCAAACTTGATCACAAATATGACTTTTTTTTTTTTGTTCTTTTATCAACTGAAGAATAAAATTGCCCAAAACTGGAGATGCAAGTGTCAATTTTACTCGACACTGAAACTGAACTTGACTCCTCTCTCAATGAGTATTTTTACTTTTGTTACTTGCGTAGATTTTCCTGCTAATAACTGTTCACTTTTACCAAAGTTAAATTGTGAATGCAGCATCTTCTCATTCTAACACTTGCATTTTCCTAAAGTTGCCTTTGAGTATTTCCTCCACCACTGTAGGTAACTCATGGGCGTTGACAATGACTCATGACCAAAAAAAAAAAAACCCCTTACTCACCACATATGTATGTGCATAAGCCAGTGCTCTTAAGCATGCGCATGTGTCCGCTGCAGTGTCAAGTTCAAATATCGTGCAGCCCCGTTTGCTGGCTGGGGGGACACAGTGACACCTGAGAGTGTTGGAGGGTTTGGTCTGAGTCCATGCCGTTACAGTAAGCCATTTGGCATCTGGCCTTTCCCGCTATACGCACAGCTGTGAATGGAGAGCAAAAGCAGCAGCAAAAAAAAAAAAAATCCACCTCCTATAAAACAATGTGACTGTGTCTATCACAGCGTGCCTCACAACCGCCTCTTGCAACCCCTTTTTGTAGGTTTCAGGTCATCGCAGGTCTTTTTGTTCTCGACAGCGGAGGCACACCCATCCGCTAGGTTGTCCAGGTGTTACGGGAAAAAAATTTCAGTTAAATTGCAATTAGTTTCAAATGCTGCAGTGTGTGTGTGTGTGTGTGTGTGTGTGTGTGTGTGTGTGTGTTGGGGGGATGGTGGTGCAGTCAGCTTAGAAAAATATTGCAGTTTTAATCTGTCACATTTAGCTGGTCAATGTCTGCATGTATGTCTACATACATGCAGACATTTCTGAGTGCATCTGTATGCTTCTCATATGGTTTTTATTGATCCGTGTCCCTGTTATACCCCTCCTGCTCCCTCTCTTTCTCTCCGTGCAGTGATGGCGGAGGAATGATGGAATGCTAGAGGGTAACTCTCTGGTTTCCTGGAAGCTGGTCTGGCTTTATCAGAAGCGGCTGTGACAATACTCGAGCTGATGGGCCAACCAAACGTCTTTCCTATAAGCGCAGATCAGCCAAACAAAAAAAAAAAAAAAAAAGGCCTTCCTGGAAGAAATAATCAGCAAACCGGAGCTCCTTCCTGGAAGACCACTGTGGATTGCTCGTTGCAGGGCATGCTCCTAACCCTTTAATATTCTTTCCACCTTCCAGGCTTGACACCGTTGACGTTGGCATGAGGTCAAAAATGAAAAGAAAACATAAACTGTTAACAACGCTTAGATTTTAATCACACTGCAAGAATCGTATTAGTCACTTTGAAAACATTTTCCTCGCATGCTCAACTTGCTTCACATTTCCTTGTGTTGCATTAAAACATATTGTTGAAGCTTCACGAGAGGGCAGTGTCCACACTGAATGTTTTGATTGTTAAAAACGACAAAAAAAACCACGAAAAAAACCACAAAACACCCAACCGAGCTCAGTTGTTTGAGGGCCGCGGTGTTGTGCTTGGCCCCGGGGACACTGTTGACAAACCGTTGAGCACAGGACCACGGCAAGTCATTACCCGGAAAAAAATGAATCATGGTGGAAAGACTTTCTGTGAGTGTGTGAGATTCACGAGAGGAGCGGAGGATGCAGGCAAAACATATTCCAGCCCCGCTAACCAGGCAACTGTGGGGAACACAGTGAGTCATAGTGAGCCGAGCTGGCTTATTTAGACAATGTGTTTGTGTGTAAAACTGGATTATTCTGGTTGGATTTTGGGAAGAAGGCTCTCTCGTTGCTGTTGGAACGACGTCATGTTTTTTGTGTCTATAATGGCCCTCTCAGTCCTCCCATAAAGAAGTAGTGTCAGACACACACACACACAAAGTGTACAAACAGCAACTTTCAACACACATTTTTTCCTGTAAGTGTTATTGCAAAATGGGGAACTATGAAACTTGGCTTTTGAGTTATTGTAGCTATACCTGTGAGGTCAGCTGTAAAAACAGTTGTTAAACATTGTCCTCTCATTGTCCTCTCATTGACTTCCAAAGAGATCTGTGGCTGACGTGTATATGTGTGTGTGTGTGTGTGT
>NW_022280034.1:4697912-4762588 GCF_004355925.1 Anarrhichthys ocellatus | reverse complement strand
ATTGTCAGACCAGATGGTGAGATTGTAAGGCGGAGACAAAGGGGATGTGGTGTTGGGGTGAATTATGGGACACTGAAGAAGGAAATCCAGACACACTGTTCAATCAGCACAAAAAAGAAGACGATACCCAGAAAACTATTGTTTTCTTGTGATAAATGACACAACTGACCTGTTTCGTCGGACATCGTCTCCTCACGCAAACGTCTCATTTTCCACTGACGAGGTCTGCTGTTTCTCTGTGTTTTATTTTGGACGTTTTTCAATCAACCCACACTTTCAGCTGGATTTCCATTCAGAATTTAAAAGGGCATAAACTTGACAGATACTACCTATGGCTGAACTCAAAACCAGCATTTTGATACTCTTAATGATTACAGTACATCCATCATGAAATGGTACGTGGAAAGCAATCAAAGTTCATATATAACCTTGTAAACGACACAACAACATCCCAGGAAGTGCCGTCTGTGGAGGAAGGTTGTGTGACAAACGTTTGTTTCCTGCAGGTCCTCGGTGCTGCTGCTGGCCCCCCTGCTGGCTGAAGACGACCCGGCCCCCCGACATGTCTCCAGGCCCGCCGGGTCAGCCGGAGCTCAGGGCACAGACGGCCTCTGCGGACACTTCCAATGGATGGCAGAGCACGTACCCGCCTTCCGCGTGCCGGGCACCCACATCCACATCCTCACCTCACCCGACCAGTTCTACCAGACTATGAAGGTCGGTGTCGCTGCGTAAATAAACGTTTTGCTGTAAAGGAATGATTAGAACTCAGAAAATGACGGCCGACACCTGCAGATATTGATTTTGAAGATATGTTCCGTGTCGTCATGTATCGTGAAGCAACGCACGAGGCCTGAGAAAGTGCCTGAGGTGTTCGAGGAAGCATTTCTTTGAGTTGGTAGAGAAGCCAGTTTTTTACCAGTTAAAACATTCATAAAAGTGTGCCAGCGTGCACATTTCACCTAATTTATGAAGAGAGAGAAGCAAATGTACATTTAGAATTAAAACCCTCCGGAGTTACAAACATCGTTATTTTTTATTTCCTTACGTGGTCCCACACCTGCTGTGTGTCACCACATTGGAATCCTTTTATGTTTCCTTTTAACTTTAGCCTTTATCCTATTCAGCCGCTCCGGGAACAAAGAAACGGGAATCTACCCTCACACACGGACATTGTTTACCTGTTGTATTGCATACAAGAAATGTGCTCTTGATGCTAATTATGGAAGAATGTCTCACCCAATTGTTGTGATCTTTTTTGAGAGGGAGAGGGGGGGAGGGGGGGAGGGAGGGAGGGAGGGAGGGGTAGGTTAAAATACAACATGTTGCACCTTTAGTGCTCCTGTGAGTCACGATGTGTTTACGGTTGGGATTCTCGAAAACATAAAGTCATCGTTCTCTGAAAACCACGCCCACAATATGAAACAATGGGCAGAAAAAAAAAAAGCATGACAATAATTATTTTAGCAACTGTTGACTAGCTAACGTTAGCTAGCTATTATAAAATACCTCCGTCCACACGAGAACGCAAAAACGGCTCCAAACAGTCGACGATGCGTCAAATACCAGAGAAGAAGATTCAGAGCATGCTCCATGAGCTGAACGTCCTTTGGCAGTTTTAACAAACAGTAAACGACAGTGAAGGAACAGCAAGTTATTTATTTATTTTTACAAAGTTGATATTTGATGCTGTGGTGAAGAGGAAGTGGATTTGCTACTTAGCGTCACGTTATAAGGCGATGAAAGCCCAAGAAAATCGATTGGGAGTCTTCTTATGGAAGATATTCAGACATCTCGGCGGCCTTTTTAGGAAAAGTACCCTGCCAAGGAAGACTCCTGAGAACGTGGGGAAAGGGGCGAATTGGGAAAATGACGTCATCGTTTTCCCAAACGCCCCAGATAAAAGTTAAGCCCAGTTTCTGAAAATCTACATTTCAGGAGACGTTTTTAAAAATATCTGTTTTAGTGAACAAAAAGGCGAAATATCCGTTTAAAAAATATCTGTGTAGACGGGATCTAAAACTGACATTTGGACAAACTGCTTGTTGCGTAACGTTCGAGATGCTGAGAGTCAGGATCTTGGCTTCAGTTTTTAGTTCTTTACTCTGTTGGTAGTGAATCCCTCCACACAGCAGCTTGACGGCATTTTTCTGTCACTTTCTTTCTTTCTCTCTCTCACACACACACGCTCACACACACACACACACACGCTCACACACACATATTTCCTTCTGTTTGTTGTTACAGTATGTCATGACACTTTTGTTTGCAGAGCCATCAGGTAAAAAGAACACATTAATGGAAAACATGACAATTTAATCCCTTAAAGGTCCAGTTCACCCAAATTACAAAAGATGATACCTTTTCACGAACCCTTTTGTGTTATCAAGCTGAGATTTCTTCCTTAACTTCAGTACAATGGAGGGGACTGGAATTTCATTTGTGGTGATCAATGGGGCGTCTTTTTAGAAACTAAATCTGATTTGTGGGAAATTAATCAGCAAAGGGTTTGATGGTTCATTTAGAGTTCAAGTCAATTTCAACAGAAAATACAAAACATTACAGCGTTCCAGCTCTTTAATTATGAGAGTTTGCTGCTATTTTCTTGTTCTTATATCCGTGAAAGCTGAATGTGTTTTAGTTTTGGTGACTTTTGGTGGGAAAAAAAAACAAGAAATCTAGAGACATTGCTTTGGGCTTTTAAATATGGCGACGTGTTTCTTTCCCTACATTCTATCATTTTATAGAAGAAACAAATAATCAAGAAAATAATCAACTTAATAAATGTTTGTTGCACAAACAAAGTCCTGGTTTCTCTTGATAATTCACAGACCTGCACGTTAACAATCAGAACTACCTTCTGTTGAAGTTATCCCAATAAGTGCATCATCCAGAGGAACCGGGACGTTATTTTTGTTCTGTTGAATCTTCAGTCCTCTGCTTACCTCAGACTTCCATTTGCCCGTCCTGCATACAACCACAGAAGCAGAACTGCCAAAAATATGTCATTTATTATTTTTATTTGCTGATTGATGACTCTGGTGAAATCTGGTTCGACAGCGTTCACATGTGACCAACAGTAAATGTACCTATTATTATTATTATTTCTTGGTGTCGGGTATTTGTGACCAGATTCCTGACACACACGCACACCCACACACACACACACACACACACACACACACACACACACACACACGGATCCATCGTTGTGTTTGTTTGTCTCTTTGTTTTTCCCTTCAGGCGCGGATCAAAACAGCGAAGAGGCGAGTGGTGATGGCCTCGTTGTATCTAGGAACGGGTCAGCTGGAGCAGGAGCTGGTGAGAAAAGTGCTGTTTTTGTTGTTTTTTTTGTGTGTCAGAGCAGTTTTTTGTTTTTGTTTTAATGTCTTTTAGTTTTGGGGCAGGTGAGAACACTGGCATCCAAACACAAGCGTGTGCCAAATAAGTGGTTGGAGATGCCAGAAAATGTGAGTCAGAGTCGCTTCCAGGAGAACCGCAGCTTTCTGCTACAAGGAATGACCCCAAAATGCACGGGTTTATGGTATAAGGAGACCAGTGTCGGCATGTGATATCCTGCTGTTTTTCATGCTTGGAAGGCCTAGCATAACAACATTAAACCAGAACAAACCACAGTCTGGACTCGCATTCAGCTGTTTTTCATTTGTTGTTGTTTTTTTAACTGGTTTCGAGCAGCGGAGAGGGTGAATCACAGAACACAGACAAGTCAGACATGTTAAATTACAGTTAAAAGCATCTGAATCAACTCTGTCACCTCACAGGATGATGGATTACTAGAAACGTTGAGTCAAGGAACAGTGAGTCCGTGTTATTTGGCGAGCTCAGGTTTGCTTGTAATAGGACACAATGACCTGAACTCAAAATACGAGCGTGGTCTGCGGTTAAAAACCGAAGAATCTCCATCCTGGGCTCGGCACAAAAGCTTTTCGACCGATGCCGACTCTCGCACCTGTGCGGCGTGTTGACTTAAGCGCAGGTGCAGGCAGCGAGAATAATCTACAGTTCCAAAGAAAAGCATGTTCAGCACTCCGTATGCAAAGTGGAGAGCACTGCTACTGCTTATGTGAGAGACAGGTTGTTGTAAAGCCTCCTTGTGGAGTCTGAGGAGTTTCTATTGTAGAGAATAGAAATATATTTAAAACAAAACTTCGCCATTATAAAATAAATCCTACAAAGGATGTGTCTCAATGTGGAAAGGTGGTTGATGGTTTAAATCTGGGGTGTCAAACTCAAGTTTCAGAGGAGCCACTGACCATTTAGTTCTCTCCTAGAGGGCTGTTTGAGTACTCGGTAGTTAAACAATCATGTATATAACTATATATTTTCACTCTGCTGCTTGAGATCGTATTCCCGGAGAACGTTGGCTTTTTCCTTTACAGATGAAACGTGATGCAGTCCCATCAAACTCCATTTAAATAATAATTAAATGTCCACCTTTCCTCTATCTGTCCTCCGGGTCAATGTTTCCTGTCTGCAGTGAATCACATTGCTGTTGGCTGATAACTAAAATGTTTACGCTCAAGTTTGTTTAAATGTGAAACAAACATTTTCCCTCTGGAATTGTATGTGGTGAGAGTTTGAGCAGATTGGACATTGCATAGTAACTTAAATGCTGCTCCTTACAGCTCCAACTCGTAAACACATTTCTCTCCAGAGCCGAGCTGGAAGTGTCGGTGGTGCACACGTCCCCCAAAGAGCTCTCTACTGGAAAGAAGAGACGTTTTACCGGCATGCAAACAGGCACTCTGGAGCGACGTGTAAGGAATGCGTTTGGGCACCAGATGCACAATTAAGCTGAAGTAAAGAACAACAAGACTCTGCTCGCTACCAGTGGTGCCCTCTGAAGAGCAGCCGTTTTCTCTTCGTGCACAGAGGAGTTAGTCATGCTTTTCCCACGCTCGGTTAACAGATAACACGCTGCCGGTGTTTGATAAATGCTGTGTGCTGCCAATTTGCAATATTTAATAATGCGCTCCTGTGTCCTTCAGCTTTCTCTTCGATTCACAAGTAAACGTGCAGGAGGACAAAGTGTGAACGACAGAGGGACGCTGAGGACAGAGTGGTTTACAGACTGAAGCCAGCTCTTATATCAGTCCAGTGCATCTTATCTTAAGTTAAAAAAACACCCAACTCCAAGACTGTCAAAGCACAGGAGTAACTACAAATGGCACCTGCTGACAACAGAAAGGATACAAACCTCAGTTTGTGATTTGCAGAACAATGACTTGGATTGAGAAGTGAAAACCTGACTATATGAAAACAGGAAACAGTGTTTGTTACTGTGTTACAAGTAAAATGTCCTTGAGAGAAGTTTTCTGCTGCAGTGAAACGAGCTGAGCAGCTTGACGCTGAAGCCCAATTCCCCAAATTCAGAGGAAATGAAACAGGTATGGCTGCGTCTAATGCCGGTGGTTATTATAATATCATATTTTCCTGATGAATCGTTGAGTTTACAAAATGACAGATAATTGGGAAAATGTTACGACGTCCAAAACTCAAAAGATATTCAATTTACAATCGTATGAAACAAAGAGAAGCAGTAAATCCTCACGTTTAAGAAGCTGCAGATGATAAATATTTGGAATTTTTGCACGATAACGATTAACTGATGGCCCATCACTCGCTCGAGGTCTCTGGTTCTGCTGCATGTGTTGATGTTTTGTCCTCTGCTGTCTTTGTCTTTAAGGTGGACTGCATGGAAGAAGCTCTACGACGCTCGCAGGAGAACGGCGACGCTCCCGATCTGAAAGTCTCCATACTGCTGGACTACACTCGCGGCTCACGAGGTCGTTTCCATTTTCCATTTTGAGATCTCTTGTTGTCTCATCGTCCTGATGTTCGGCCGTGTTTTACGTGCAGGACAGACCAACTCGAGGACCATGCTGCTGCCGCTGTTGCAGCGTTTCGTCTCTCAGATGAGGGTGTCTCTGTACCACACTCCGGACCTGAGGGGGCTGCTGCGGCTGCTGGTCCCCCAGCGCTTCAACGAGACCATCGGAGTCCAGCACATCAAAGTCTACCTGTTCGACGACAGCTTCATCATCAGCGGGTACGTCGGTTCCCGGATGTCCGCGCTTGTGTCAGTATGAGTTTGTTTGTTCGAGTTTCTGGCCCCCCGCTGCTCGCACTCACCGGAACCGTGGGGAAAGTAAACAGAATACTTTGTGTCTCTGATAATAGAGAGTAGAACAGTAAAAGATTTGACCAAATCTTTTCCAATCTGTTTTTGTAAAAATACTTTACTTTCACACTTTTTCGTCCTGTTGGGAATGTTTCCCTGAGATACAGAGTGTCCTCATCCAGGAACCTTTTCTCTTGTAAGAGTGAAACTTTCCAACAAATTAAAGCAGAGCGTAAATCCCACTTAAGATCAGCTCGTCTATGAGTCACACACTCTGATGATTCGCAGTTCGTGTTTCGTGGCTCCTCTTCGTCTGTGTCGGCGTTAAATTCTCGGATGATTCAGCCTGTGCATATTGTTTTTGCATTGAAGACATTGGGAGATGCTTTGTCGTCACGAAATTCCTCAGTGGCAAGAACACGGTCTCACTCTCTCTCTCTCTGTCATTGTTCAGGGCCAACCTGAGCGACTCGTACTTCACCAACAGACAGGACCGCTACGTGCTGCTGGACAACTGCAGCGAGGTCGCCGACTTCTTCTCCGACCTGGTGGAAGCCATGGGAGACGTTTCCTTGCAGCTGCAGCCTGACGACTCGGTCACCATGCTGGAGGGCATGGTGCACCCGTACAATGGTAGACACCAAACATGTGTGCGTGTGTGTGTACACGGATGCATGTTTACCCTCCAACGTGTTTTGACACAGTTTGACACTTCATGCTCGGTTATGGTGGCAGCGGCCCAGTTTTTCTGCAGGAGGAGCCGATGGATTTCACTAATGGAGCTTGAAAGCTTAGACAGGCGACTAGATGATGGTCTGTGTGTGTGTGTGAGAAAGATGATGAGAGCTCTTGCGGTTGGCTAGTCATGCAGCCGGATGTGAAAATGTCAGGATTTTCTCTACACACACACACACACACTGGTGCTGTGTGTCCGTAACAGGAGCGCAGACTGCCAGGATGTTAGTTTGTGGGATGATGAATGACATGTCTGTAGGACTGGACCACCGTGGTAACGAACACCAGGAATAGAGTTGTGATGTCACAGTGTTGCTGGAAGACGACATGGAGTGGGAATTTTTTTTTAAACTGATATGCAATTTTCATGGCAATTTGCCGGCCAATCGGAGACGAGCATGTTCCAGAGTAACGGCTCTTTAGCCGAGGTCGTACTTTCCTCCCCATCAACATCCTCCTCTCTGCTTCATGCTCGTAAATGGCCGTAAATTCTCTCAAACGCACTCGCGGCCCCCGATCACTGTGACCCAGAGATCAGTCTGACCCGCCTCCCGCTTGTGCGCGCTCATGTTTTTGTGTCTCCGCGTCAACCAGGCAACAGGCAGGACTTCTCGGCGGCGGCGAGGAAACGGATCATGGAGGTGGTGAACACGGCCCACGTGAGGCAGCAGCTGCTCAACGGGTCGGAGGGGGAGGAGGGGGACACCTGGGTGTTCCCTCTGGTCCAGATGAAGCCTCTGGGGATCCAGGTGGACGAGCAGGTCACACAGGTGAGGCTCCACACCTGACATCGTGACATTTCAACCCCAACATATACACAAAAAAAGATGTTGAAAACTAATATAAACACTTTGGCCCTGCTGTTAAATGATTCATGTTTTTATTTGTTAGTGTCTTCAGTGCTTGGAAGTCGACCTTTTGCTCATTGACCTTAGTCACGAGTCATAAATGTAATTAGACGGAGGTTCTTTATTGTTATTATGGGATGTTTGACCTTGGGATTAATACAATAATACATGACTAATAGATAACCATGTTAGTGATAAACCATGAATACATATTTTAACATTTATTCTGGGTTTATTAGTCACATATTCTGGGAATGAACACAATAAAGTGATGATTCAATGCAACAGCTCATTCTGTGGTTACATGAATCAACAATGTTTCATGTAACAAGTTTCACAAAGGGAGGACTTGTTGCAACAAGTTGGATTTATGTCAAAGCATTGTTCATCTCTTGTCGCTTTTGTTTAACGAGTGGTGATGTGACTCTTCTACAGGTTTATTTCTAGTAGTGCATGTAGAAGACTCGTTAATGAGCCTTATGTAAACCGCAGTAATAAAACACTCCTAACCAGCACTTTAATAGCTTCTAAACAGGTTTTATTTTTTCACAGTTACAGGAAATAGGAACTCGTCTTTCTTCACTTTCCGTTTGTCATTAAACTCCAGCGCCTGCTGACAGACGCCGGTCCGGACTCCACTGTGTTCCTGACGTCGGGTTACTTCAACCTGACGCGGGCGTACATGCGGCTGGTGCTCGGGGCCGGGGCCCGCTACCGCATCCTCACCGCCTCCCCCGAGGTCAACGGCTTCTTCGGAGCCAAGGGCATCGCCGGAGCGATTCCGGCGGCTTACACCCACATCGCCAGCCAGTTTTACAGCCAGGTGTGCCGGCTGGGCCAGCAGGAGAGAGTTCAGCTGCACGAGTACCACAGATCACAGTGGACCTTCCACGCCAAAGGTGAGATCAAACAACAGCAGCACTCGCACACCTGTCTGTTTCCCACTACGGCCGCAGCCAACGACCACATTCTTCTGTTCTGTTCGTCCCAGAATCCACGGTGACGACTTCAAATTGCTTGTTTAATTTGACCAACAGCACAAAACAGAAAGATATTTAATTTACAATTATATATAAAACAGAGAAAAGCACACAAACCTCTCTAGATCGTCTTGATTTACTAGTTCCGTCGTACATTTAAAGCTGCGTTTTGCCCTCACCAACCAGAAGTGATGTTTAGTCTCACAGAAGCTGCAGGCGTGGTTGCTGTTGACATTAGTTTAAGTTTTTCAAGACAATCTGAGGCGGTTTAGAGTGTAGGAGTTACATTTCAGGGACGATGCGAGCGCGGCTGTGTTGTGAGTGAAAGTGGAAACATTGCAGGTAAAGTGTTAAGTCCGTCTGATGAAAGACGCTGTGGAGCTGTTACGTCGGTGCTTTCATGGGGGATTAGTCTCGTCTCTCAAACCTTTGATGAATTACAGGAGCATAAGCTCCGCACAACAACTGCTCCTCGCCCACAATGTTCCTTAAAATAATAAAAGATGTCTTCCTACTTGCCCCGTCTTCTTCTTCTTCTTTTGGGTGATATAATGGTTGGCGTCCATAATTGTTGCGTTACTGCCATCAGCTGGACTGTCCCTTTCCCCGTCTGTTCCTGCATTGCCATGGCGTGTGTGTGAAACGTCACTAGCAGTGCCAGTAATTTACCGGCAACTGTGCATAAAAGAGGCTTAAGCCAGGACTCTGCATCCAGACTAGTGTAGTTCGGCTTGGTGGAAATAATAAAACGCATTACTCTGCTGTTCTTCTTGTGGTCGCAGCAGTATGTAGCGTGAGAGAAGATGGCTTGTACAGTCATTTTGTCCCAGCCCCGGGACAAGGATGTACACTCACTCTCTCTCATACTTTGAGGTTTTGGACAGACGCTGGGGATTTCTTCATGTGCTTCTTCTTAGTTGTGGTCTGGGCGTTACAGAAATCCCTCCTCACTCCTCTTTCCCCCTCCTTTCTACAGGTCTGTGGTATTACCTCCAGGGGCAGGATCGGCCTTGCCTCACTCTAATTGGCTCCCCTAATTTCGGTTACCGCTCGGTTCACCGTGACCTGGAGGCCCAGATAGCCATCGTTACGGAGAACGAGGAGCTGCAGAGCCGGCTGCAGGAGGTGAGTTAACCGCAGCCAGAAAGCACGATGGATGACTGTGTGACTCTGAGCTGATTACACACCTGTGTGTGTGTTGAACTGTGTGGCTCTCAGGAACAGGAGATCCTGTACCAGCGGTCCAGCGAGGTGTCCGGCTCTACGTTTGAGCGGCCGGACCGCCACGTCAAGCTGTGGGTGAAGCTGGTCACTCCCCTCATCAAGAACTTCTTCTAAGACGCCCACAAGGTGATCACACTCTCACTTAATTCAGATCAGTTTTTAAAGCTGCATTAATTAACGATTTTATATCAACGACCCACAGGGAATCATCACCAGACCCTGCAGCTCCTTGAAACGTTCAACGGGTCTTTCAGCTCTCTGTTTCTTCTTTACAGCCACAACTTCACTGTTGTGGTTCGGTCTCACCGCTCACGTCAACCTTGTTTCCACACGCAGCTGTTTTCAGTGGAAAAAGATGTAAAACTCACTGTACACCACCTGCAGACACACACAGTTCGCATCTAGCCTGTGAACATACTGGAGTATTTTAAGTTAATCCCCCCCTCCCCCACCAAGTTGCCAAAAACATAATTATAGCACCTTTAAACAAACCTCAAGATCAGCCAAACATTAAAAACAGAAAGTACAACTTGACTGATCACCTGAAGTGATTACACACCGACTTACTGCTCCAACAGCACATTAACAACATTTCACATGTAGTGGAGTATACAGTAGCTGAAAATAGAAATACTCAAGTATAATTTTGAGGTACTTGCACTTTTACAAGTACAGTGCTTGTGTTAATGTGGTCCGCACACACACACACACACACACACAGTCTGTGGCTTCTGAGAAATGCCTGCAGTCATTGTGGCGAGTCCCAAATCGCAGGTCCCGTCCTCATCTTCCCAGCAGCCCAAATCACCAAAGGTGGAGCGGGGACAGCGAGTCGGCTGATTCGCTCCCGTCAAGAAGTGAGTCAGCGCCGTGTTATGGCAAAGATCTGACGGTGTGCGGTCTGTGTTACTCTGAGTCCTGTCAGGACTTGGCATGGGGAAGTCTGAGGGTTCTTCGACCCTGACACTGAGTCAACATTTAAAAGGGTTGAGATGTTAAAACTGCAGGGAGACGGTGAAAGATATGAACAGGGAAGATACGTTATTTAATTTCATAAACTCAAGAGGAAACCTGTCGAGATCACAGCAGAAGATTGAGGATATTTTTTGTTGGTTTCTGAGAACAGGAAGTGTCACATGCTGGACTATTACAGTAAATGGGTGGTGTCCTAACTCTACCTGGATAAAGACAAGGGAGGGAGGGAGGGAGGGAGGGAGGGAGGGAGGGAAGGAAGGAACGAACGACAAATGCTCGAGTGATCTGCTGCCAGAAAGAAACGATCATAACAGATCATCTTTCAGAACACCTCCTCGCACAAGCAGGCCTATTGTTGTAAAGATGTTGGGAGGACGTGGAAGTGGATAATGCAAACTCACTGGCCTGCGAGCGTCCTCGTGACCCTCTGGCTAAAAAAATCTTGTTGAACTGCAAAAACATTTTTCGACAGAAAAAGGTTATTTTAGGGTCAAATGATACAAAGACGGTGAGTTTCAAACACAAACGGCTGCGACATTTGATCACAAATGTTACCGAAGAAACAACTCATCACGTAGAAGCACAGGGATTCTCTTTTAAAGCTTAATTTAATTTCTGAATATTCTTCATTTTCATCCTACAGGGCACCAGAGTATATCTACTTATTTCAAAGTTTTGTACGGTGGCCCTGAGGTCAACTTATTGCAAATTAAGGTGCACATCTTTCACCAATTTGACAACACATGCACAGCATTTAGACAACTATTACTAGTCTGTAATGTAAATCCAGTTCACGGACAAACTATTTGACACAGCACCTTAGCGGCATGTTTGTTACTTTTATTTACTTAGTAGGTGAAATATAGATACAAATGTTTTATAAGAAGTAAGAATTGCAACCACCGCTCCTGTTCAGGCTTTTAAATTAGAAAGGAAATAATTGAACAAACATGTTTTATTTTGTCTGATAATTTCATTAATTCCTATATTTTTGGATCACTCTTTTGGAGACATTTATGAAAAACATAAAATAACCAGTGACTGTCTGAATGTTGTCTTTTAGGTTTGAAGAGCAGACGGTTTACTCGTCTGTGTTATCGGTGTTTACTGCTTATCTCATTTTGTATTCCTGACAAAGGAAAAAACAAAACGCCCTCCAACAATAGCTTTGTCGGTTAACAGGATTAAAAAAAACACGCGGTGCTTATCGGCAGCACAGGCGGTCTATTGTTAGAAACTCCAAACAGGTTGGAGTCTCTCCAGAAACGTTGAGCAGTCTCTTCTGAGGGGCCAGTAAGGTTCAGATGCAGCTGATGTTGAACCCTCGTCCGGATGGAGCTGCCCGCCCTCTAGTGGTGAAGCTGTTTCCCACTGTGCTCTCACACATTGAACTAACCGGATAAGCAGTGATATAGTTACGGTGTTGTGACTGATAAAAAGTCAAGAGTATAATACGAAGACATAAATAGTCATAATATAGGTAACAAATATAAAGTTGTAAAACTTGAAGTGTTTCTCCATTTGTGTTTTGAGCAGGAGGTCTTTGGTTTTCTTCGGTGTTGGAGGTCGGAGGTCGGTCTGCTTCTGCGGACGGGATACTTCACCACCGGCATGCTGGGAGTCTCCAGCCTCTCCTCCGCTTTAACCCTCCGTGTGTCCAGGAAGTGATTTCCTCTCTCACACACACACACGATGTTTGTTTAGCTCTGGTTTACCTGTTCAACTGTCCGTTTTAACACCCGATGTCATTTCACTTGAGTTATTTTGTTTTGCTACATGCATTTCAATAACTATTACTTCTACTTCTACTGCACAGACATCCAAGTACATGCTGCCTGTATTCGATAGTAATAGAAGCTGTTGTGAAGAATCTCAGTCCGTTGAGGAGCCTTAATACGTTTATCAGAGTTTACAGCAGCAATCGGAGCTAACCTGTACAGTCTGTTATTATCTTTGTATATTAAAGGATGTGGAGAGTTTTTACGACGACGTCAAATGTGTGAACCTTTGGTGCAGTGGCTGATTTTTTTACCCTCAATCGTTGTTGCAATATATGAAGACAAGGCTTTATTTTAAAAGGTTAAAAGGAGAGCGCAACCATTGATAAAAGTTCCACTAAACCCAGCAGATGTCTGGTGAACGTAGTGGAGCATTTAGCAGGAGTTGGAGACCAAAACAGAGCTCAAAGAGTTAATATTGGACATTCATCAGGTGTCCAGAAACAACCCCATCAATAACTGCTGGACGTATATAGAAAGTTCGCCTTAACGGTGATATGTCGCCGTTTGTTTCCGCTGTGACCAAAAGCTCAGTTATTGCAGGTTTAAGCAATACTTAAAAGTAGGCGAGTAACTGAAACAGATATTAACATGTTTTTAGAAAAGTTAAATATTTGGTTTACAAATCTGATTTTGAACTATTTCAAAAAAACAAAAAAAGACCCTGCATCTTGAAATGTTCAAATATTTAAAGACTAAGGAAGCAATCGCTTAAAGGACAATAAGTTTGTCTTTTGAGTGACACCTCTGATCTCAGGAATGTTTACACTGAAATGATTTATGGGTTGCAACACGTCTGCTTGTTAAATACATCCACGTTCCTCTGATGTCGTAGAGGGTCAAATATTTGCCAGGAATCTGCCGGCGCTGCCTTTGACGACGACGTGATCCCTACATGTGAGGTGATCAGATAAGCAAAGCGGGAAGTAACTGCATCTTATGATTGTTGAGCTGCTGTCGCTGCACAGTCACACTAGATGAGCACTTTTATATCTGATTACAAGTCTTTATAGAAACTCGCCGCATCTTCCAAATGTTGCACAAGCATCCAGATTTGATTTTAAAAACAGGTATGAGTGAAAAGGAAAGAAGTCAATATGACTAACAGTGTTAAATCTAACGTACTTAATGAAACGAAGCAAATCATTTTATTACTTAATTACAGTAACAAAGTATTTTCCGGTCCTGGTTTGGAATAAAAGTCAGAGTTAAATGTTGGTTTGCAAACGTTTAATGAGACAGAACTCAAAACAATAAATTACAAGAAATCTGGATAAATAAATATTTAGGCATCGCCTTCATTTTCATTAACCGCGCTTTGACGAGACCAACAGCAGTAAGAAAGCAGGCTTAGAAAAGAGCTTTTTTTTTTTTTTTTTTTTTTTTTTTAATCAAACCATAAAGTCCAGCGTTCAGTGTTTTCTGAATCACATGAATGTACGACGTGATTCATTCATCAGCTGTTCCCATCCTCCTCCTGTTGTAACGCGTCTTTCAAAAAGGTGTAGAAAGGTTTTTTTATCAAACATCAGCAGCCGTCTTTCTCTCACCTAGTGTTGGAGTTAATTCTGACTGGAAATGTCTCCTGTAGAGACTCTTTGTACCACAGCAGAGCAAACGGTCGGAATGACGTGGCTCTGAGGGGAATCAGACACAGCAGATTGTAGGAGGAGTGGGAGTGCTAACCAGAGGGAAGTAGAGTGTTCAAAAAGGTCTCTAGGTGGGAAAGTACACTTTAAACAAAAAGGGCAAAACCTGCAGAGAACGAGCCGTCGGTACTGAAGGTGCGTCGGTTCAAAATGTGACAAAGGAAGAGCTTCTTTAAGAGCCGAATCCTCTGTCAGGTCCAAGCGTCACTGAAGAATCGGGTCCACTTCCACTCGGCTGCATTCAGTCGAAACCTTTCCCCGATGAATCCTCAGCGGCTCTACAGACCCTTCAGAGACGAGACCTTCTTCTTCCGAGCAGCCAGCATCTCGTAGAACGGGTCTTTGCTGATGGCGGCTCTGCAGGTGGAGGAAGGAGGATGGTTAGATAAGGAGACTTCACACCGATCACCTGTAGGAGAGGGTTTAAAAAGTGGCTCACTTGATGCTGTTGATCCACTCGTCCTTCTCCTCGGCGGTCGGGGCGGAGATTCTGTAAAAAGTGTGATTTCCCTCGACGACGCGTCCGTCTGCCTCCGTCTTGCAGGCTTTGATCACCTGATCTCTGTGGTCCGAGATGAAGAGCTCGAAGCAGTTCTGTGAGGGAAGCACAACCAGCAAGAAGCGCCAGGAGATTTACAGGAAACAAATTATTAAAATATTTAAACAATTCTTGGTGAAATGCTGCTTGGTTAACACTGGACATGTTTTAAAGAGGGAAACAAAGAATTAAAGAACTAATGGATATCCAACCACAATAGGTGCAAGATACATAGAGTGTATCGGCATTTAATAGGGGATAGAGGCGACATATTAAAGACAACAATTTACTGCTTAATTTGAACTTTGTTTATATTTACACTACTTTTTGCATCTAGTCAGCAGCTTTTTTGCATCTTTGCATACAGTTTTATATTTATCAAGATCTGCCATTTCCATCCCTCTTTTCTCACGTGATAAGAAAAATAAATTGTACAATTACATCCCAGAATGTGTCAGAAAGAGAAGAGAGAATAAAGAGTTCACCGGTTTCTTGGAGTCATCGACTTCTCTGATATTCAGATTTTCCAGTGGAATAATTCCTCTGGGTTCTTTGTCCTTGAAAACAGCAGAGACACACAATACGTCTAAGTACTGACTTGAGGCAACATGCATTATTTATCGGATACCTCTGCTCTGTTATTACTTACAGTGGTGTATTCAAAGTAGTAGAGGCAGTTATCTGTGAGAATGAACCAGCGTCTCTTCCAGGTCTTCACTCGTCCACCTGAGGAGAGACTACGGGTGAGCTACGACTTCAGTAAGGACACAAGACTTAAGTGGTCGGAGCACAAAGACGGACGTCATTTGACGACTCTGAAGCACAAATCAGCAGGTTACATACAGAGGCTGCTGAGCGCAGAGATGGAAGCAGAGGTTAAAACGTGGGTCAGGTGCCAGCAGATAGAAAGAGATGTGAAACTACTTCTGAACAGCATACAAGCTGATCAAGTTGTGATGTGAGGGCGAAAGCACAGACAGCCAGTGGGGGGTAGTTCAGAAGCAAAGCAGTGCATTAAAGCTCAGAGTTTAGGGGTACATACCTCCTGGAGTCACAACCCATGAAACACAAACAAACAAGAACAACGTCAACAAAAGAATTGAACAAAACTTCCAACACCAGTCTGTCCTCCTCATGTTGAAGGTGCTGTTACAAACATAGTCCACTAGAGGGCCTTCCAGCTCACAGTGACTAACACACCGGGACCAATGCTGGAGGAGTTAAATGAAATGAACAAAACCACAAATGCAACACTTGTTTTTGCTCCCATTCTGTTAACGAATGTTAATTCTCTCAAATTCTGGTCACGAATCTAGCTAAATCTGTGCGAGTACAGTATTTAAAAAAAAACAAAAAAAAACAAAAAAACTATTTATGAGCATAGATAAAATCTTCAATCTTTAAATTCACCTCCTGAAACAATCAAAGCATTGCCTTTATATTTCTGTTCAGTGACTTTCACACCACTTGGATGCACGCACCGAGTTTCAGCAGCCATCCCTCTCTGTCGGGGTTGAAGAAGGTGTGTGTGAGGTCGTTCCCGTCGTCCTCGGGGATCTTAAAGGGTTCGTTCTTGATGCTGTCGTGCAGGTTCTACACAGACGGGAGACAAAGTACATTTACTCAAGTACTTGTTCTTTCCTTGAGTATTTTTCATTTTATGTGCTACTTTGTACATCTACTCCACTACATTTCAGGGCCAGATATTGTACTTTTCATTCCACTTCATGTATTTTTTACAGCTTTACTTACTTTGCAATTTCAGATTATGAATACTAAATATAATCAGTTACTAATGATGATGTTTTGATGTGTTAAGTCTCTCAGCAGTAACTGCCTTCACACTTTCAGTACATTAAGTTTATTTTAATGCTGATACTTTGGTGTTATTTAAATACAGCTCTTAAATAAAGATACAGCTACTTTTTCATGCGACATTTGTCATGTTAAATAGTTTTTTTAGACATTTCATTTACCAGAACTAGACTTAAAATCAACTGGAATCACAGTGTGACATGAACAATTCCTCAAAGCAAATCAAACCGCTGTGTTTCTGTCGTAGTACTTTTGTGTGTGTAACGACAATAAGCGTATCTCACTCTGAGTAGCTCCTCCGGGAGGTCTCCCCCGTCGTTGATGCCTCTGTTCATCGCGGTGAACCTCTGAACGGAGGGTTTGTCCTTCACGTTGGGGTTGTGTAGACTGGTGTTCAACATGATCACAGCGAACGACAACACGTAACAGGTATCTGTAGAAGAAGACAGAGTGTGTGTGTTTTAATAATTGTATGATTCTCAGTACTATTAGCTGATTTCAATCATTTAGATTTTTGACACGATAAACTCCCCCTCTTCTGAACACACCTGTGCTCTGAAACACTCCGGGGTTACAGCGACAGTACCGCAGGGCGAACGCCTCCATCATGCGGTCGATCTTCTGAGCCTCACCGGGCAGCCGGAAGCTCCACAGGAACTGCCTGAGAGCCTGAACCAGGTTCAGGTCCGAAAACTCGTGCAACACCAGGAAGGCGTGCAGAACCTCGATGTTGAAGTCATCTCTGCACGACACACACACACACACAAAGGAATGGGTCGTCTGGGTCCGTTATCATTAATCATCATTTTGAACATGTCACCTCTGGAAAAGCACGATGGCTCTGTCGCACTATGACGTATCAAAATGTCTGCTCTGAGAAATGACCAGTTGGAGAGAACGTCATTAGTATCGCTCACCTCTCCCCTAAGTAGTCACCGATAGCGGTCTTATTGAGCCCTTCGCCCTTGTAGAGAAACTGGGCGATGTCATCGCTGGTGTTTTTCAGCAGGGAGCTGTCAATCAAGAAGCGAATCCCCTGAAAGTCAGAAACAACGCTGAACTCTGAACATCATTCACTGAAATGACAAACACACCGGATATTAACTTCTTCAAAAGATCCCAATAACAAGTAAAAACAATCCCGACATTAACAGACAAGAAAATAATGGTTAGTTGGCAGCTCAACACTTATGTGTTACATGAAGAAGGAAGAGCCTTGTTTGTTCTCACCTTCTTGGGGTCCATGTTGAACTTCTTTCGGCCCATGGCCATCTGTTTGTTCCTCTGCATGCTTTTCCTGAAACCAATTAAAAAGAACAGAAACGTAGTTCATGGCTTTATCAGGAGAAACATTCAGTAGTTTCAGCTTCTCACGTGTGAGGCTTTGTTGCTTTTCTCTGTTTTTCTTCATAGCAAACAGAATATCTTTGTGCGAGGATGTTTATTCTCTACCTCGGGGGCACTTTTCCTAAAGCCCTCTTCAGCTGAAGAAGGGGAAGCTTCCAATACGGTTGAAAGCTCCCAGAATAGTCGGGTAAGTGGACCTTGCGTTTGGAATATTTACAACTGAATATATTTTGGTTCTGAACTGTTGGTCAGACAAAATAAGCAATTTGAAGACTTCACATTGGGCTCTGGGGAAAAGAGATTTTCCTATTTTCTAACATTTTATGGCGTTAAACTATCATTAGGCAAAGTATTCGACAGAATACTCAATAATGTAAACAGTCTCTAGTTGCAGCCCTAAAACAGTGGACTGTGTTATGAGTGTAAAGCAGATCTTTCTGTCTTTCCACTCAAACAAAGGCTGAGTGGACCACAGCTGCCCACGCACAAAGAGAGAATGGTTGAGAGATACTTTACCTCTCTTCAGTCAGACCCAGGCTTTCAATCTCATTGGTCACATCTGCTATCTCATCCTTCAGCCTCTGACAGCACAGAGAGAGAGAGAGAGAGAGAGAGAGAACACAACAATACATGTGATGTTTCACATTAACCTGTGGAGGTACTTTTCTTTTGTCTGTTCCGGCTACACATCCAGACACTTCTTACAGAAGAGATGACCCAGAAAGACTAAAAGTACAGATGTGATGCACTCTCTCACAGACCGCCCTCTGCAGAAAACCCTCTCTGGGATCTGTAGCACCTGTTCTGGGGTCAGAGTGTGTCCGTCTCCCAGCTCCTCCTCTCCCCTGTGTTGACCCAGATTCATCAGACGGCCTACCCACACACCCCCCCGGGCTGCTTGAGTGTCACACTGGTGGGGAGGCGGGAATATGCCGGATCAAAGACTTAGAGCTCAGAGGTTACGGGAGGAAAGCAACAGATGGAGAAACACTGAGCTCAGCAGAAAAGATCATGAATTGAGATAATTATAGAAAAAAGAGAAAAGCAGACGAGGCTCGGATTAGAGCTACAAGCATCTCCAACTCTCAATGTGTGTGTGTGTGCGTGTAGTGATGTAATGGGTGTGAAAACCAGGCGAACAAGGTAAATAAGTTCACTTGCCTGGATTCCTACATGTGCGTTTCTATGGTTACAGCATCCTCCGTCTCCATTACTGGAATATTTCACGGCTCATTACCCATCAGCCTCCCCCCCAGGGCAACACAAGGCGGGGCTTAGAGGAGAGAACGAGAGTCGACCTCGGTAATAAACTCCATCAATCTAGTCGCACAGTGTTGCTGCCCTGAGGCCGCGTGTGTTCGCCTGTGTGTGTGTGTGTGTGTGTGACTTTTAGATGCTCTCCTTGCTGACTGTAGACCAGTGATGAGGTTTTCATAGAATTTTACCGAATGAATCCTGTTCTAAATCCTTTATTGAATCTTTTTGTTTGGTAGGGAATGAAGACATCTGGTATTTAAAAATATAACAGATGTTTATCTTATATCTTTATGTCCCTCAGTGTGCAGCTGCATAAGTAAAAACACAGAGATAAAATACTAATTATACTCTGAATTAACTGTGCTAGTGCTGACATGATCAGTAAACCAATTGATTAGATGAAACTTAGTCAGCAAGAATTTAAATAAAAACGTTATCTGTAAGTCGTGTATCAAGCAAACACGCATCATATTTTCTTGGTTATTAATTACTTATTAAAATAGTTCACGTTTGATTTTCCTGTATTGTCAAACTGTCTCAGCTGTAATGAAAATATATCGACAGATATTTATGATGATTCAATCCAACACTTGGAGAAGGAGACTTGGACAAAGGAGACTTGGACAAAGGGTCACATGCTTATGAGATGCTGGCTGGGTGAAAGGTCATCAACTTTCAGCTAACTACAATTAGCTAATTCCCCCCTAATCTGGCAAAACACATTTGCCAGATAAAGAGCTGATACAGACAATCCCGCTAATTTATTTAAGGGTTAATGGGGACTGAGGCAGCGGGTCAAACTGTCCCTCCAGGCAGAGAAAGAGAGAGCTGGAGGACACATACACATGTACACGTGGTCCACCCCTCTCGTACACATGCACACCACACAAAGAGGATCATCTGTCTTGAATGCGTACAGTAACGCTCTAGTGGTCCTACGCCTATACAACCCCCTCCACCCACACCCACACCCACACACACACACACACACAAGAAAGGACTACCTGAACAATGCGACAGTCAGACAAAGAAATACAAATTGAAAAGCAAACAATGCACTGTGTGATTTAGCACTTCTCTGAAATAATCAAAATGGTTAAAGGATAGATTTACAACTTTTCAAGTACGTCTTAGTATTGAAACTTTTAACTGAGGTCGATACGAGGCTTCAGACAAATCAGGTGGATATCTTCCAAAATGGGTGTTTTTGGAACAAAATTCCCTGTTCCTGTCCTTTAAAGAACTGTTAAAGAGAAAGAGATCAACAGTCCAGACAGCCGCAGGGTTTCACAGACGGGACAAAAACAAACTCCCCTTTCACGGCCGCCCTGTTGAGAAAGCATTTAGTCCAAGCGGTGCTAACTGAGGACAGAAAACAGAAACACGGCCACGAAGCTGGAACTCCAGATGAAGGTTGAACACACTGAATAAATAAATGAAAGGTGTAAAGGGAGTGGAGAGTGTGTTATTACTTGTATGTCCTGCAGCAGCTCTTGTTTTCTGCAGCGGATGCTTTCCACCTCCTGTCTCTCCTCTGGACTGAGGTCATCGGGCACTGAGGAGAGACAGACAGACAGCACTCAAATACAACCATCATATACACACACACACACACACACACACACACACACACACACACACACACACGAGGCTAGATGTACTGTGTACACACAAACACACACACCAGAATTTAGCCTGGTTCAGGCTGTTTAGCAAACATATACTAAACAGAAGAAACGTGGTTTGAAAAGGCTAAATTAGACTTGACATCTTACTGTACTTGTTAAGCTCAAATTTCCATGCCGCCTCATATTTAATACACACCCTTAACTGTGCATGAACAAGTGTGTACTCTGATAGAGCAGAAGTTCCTGAGCATGAGATCTGCAGAGGAACGATAAGGTGAACGTGGCTCTGTTAGTCACCGACTTGTGGCTTTTCTGAAGAAGAAAAAAGGAAAGAGGAAGATTACATTCCAGCAGTAAAAGAGGGAATGCAGCACGTGGAGTTATTGGGCTGATCGGCGTATTGCATGTTTCACACATCACACCTCTGCCCTGTCAACTTTAACTGCTGTTCTAAATTATACGGAGTAACAAGGAGGCACAGAGGACATGTCGAGTTATTGGCCTTCAATGTCTAACCATTAAAAACTGCAAGGAACTTTAACATGTTTTTACAACTTCACAAACAGAAGTCTGTTTAACGATAGGGACATTTGAGGCACTTAATTACAGCATTTGGCACTTTAAGATGCACGTTGGACAAAAGAAATCCTGACTCAAGGTCAACTTATTAGGTTTCGACAGAGCTTTCAACCACATGTCACAGTCTTCTTCAGCAGATGGAGTAGACAGCGTATTCTTGTGCTGGGCATCAATAAAGGCTTATCTTATCTCATTTCTTGATTAATCAATTAATAATCATTTGGTCTATAAAATGTAATAAAATAGGCCAAGTTGACAAAATGTTTGTTTTTCCACCGAAGAAAACCCAAACGTTTATCCAAGGTTTAACTGATAATATAAACTGTTGCAGATAAATATCAATCAACTAGTAAATTAATCGACTACAAGTTTCAGTTGTACAGTACAAATGTAGAAATGATTCATATCGTAAACCCTTCAAACTGTCAGGACAGACACCTCTCACTGTAAAGGCAAATTAAGTGGCATGACAGGCGCCACAGCCTCGGATAGTGATATTATTTACATACTGGACACAGACAGTGACGCACTCGCTCATCACGTACACATAACCCACAGCTCTTATTATAACCCGGAGGACGAGAATAACGCAGCATTGTGAGCGGAGAGAGGCAGTGAAACTGACATTCACACTCACTTCCTCTCTATGGCTTTTAATTTGGAGAGAGGAAATAAGACTAACGAAACTCTGCCGTGTCATTCATCCTCCTCGCAAACACAAACAAACACACGCACACACACACACACACACACACACACGTAAATAACAACATGTCTTCCACCAGCTGCTCTGCATAGTCTGGAGGTCAGCGAGTGTCCGTTTGTGTTGACTAGTAATGGGACACCTTGAAGTAGCAATGCTGCTGATGACCAGCTGCTGTGGACAACATATTCAGGACTAAAGCTCACTCTCTTTCCTTCTTCTTCCACTCTATTGTTTGTTAAGTTATGCAACACATCACATCCTCTGAAGACACAATGACGTGAAAAACAACTCAAGCCACACGTATGTTCTGTTTCTTGAGACTTTCTGAGGAAGACGTGACAACACACACACGCACACACAAACTCATTCAGATTTCTTGAAAGTAGCTCTGATGCAGAAGTCATGATGACGCGCTGAACACCTACACATTTGTGTCATAATCCTGAGGTTCATACCAGAGAAAGCGTCTATCTGCTGCTAAGTAGCTTCACCACAGGTCTCAATGGTCCCAGTAGAAAAAGATGCACTATTCCCAGTACAAAACAGCCTGTGGACACTGTACACAGCCTGCAGTCCAATCTGGTATTTTCAAAAATAATCCAGTCCTGCCCGAGCCCTCCAATGATCCCAATCCCAATCCTGTGGTCCTCTAGTCAAGCCTCCCTGCTTCCTAATCCTCAGGGCCTCATTCCAGCAGAGGGGAAAGGAGGAGAGCAGGCCGGCAGCTAAATGAAGATGAGGACAAGTGTGTGTGTGTGTCTGAGGGGAAAACCCTTGAACTCCCATCTCTCTCTCCCCCACCTCCCTCTGTCCATCTTGACTCCTCCCTTCTTCACTCAGTATCAAACAACAGGCTCCCCCACGTGGACACTGGTGTCCCAGAGAGAGAGAAGGTAGAGAGCCACAGAGGGTGCACACATCTGGACACCAGCAACAATCAAAATGCAAGAAATAACAAACCACTAAACAAGAGCTCTCTGTTCTGGTAGAATTAAATATGTCATTCTCTTCTGCTTATCACATGTGGTTGCTCATAGAAAACGTCACACAACACCAACAACAACAGCTCCCTCCTTTGTTGGTCTCATTATTTCATCCACAGGAGACTGCAGCTGACCCAGGACCCGAGGCAATGATCGGCCTCTTGCAGTTCACACGGCCAAAAATGTCCATTTCAATGTTCACAAGGCGATAATTGTGCGTTTCAACGTTCCCTGGCCCCCGAGGATAACAAGCTCAACAAAGTTCCCGTGGTTATGGTAAACTCCCCTGGTGACTGATTTTGCATTCACACAGCCGTAAGGCTCCAAAGTCCAGTAAGGATGCAGAAACAAATCCAAGCAGACAGGGAGAACAAACTGTGCCTTGAAAAAAAAACATCCTTGTAAGCAACAGTTATGAAAACTTGAGCTGGTCTCTCAGGGTGGTAAAGTATCTGTCAGGTGAGGAACAATCTAAATGGACTATCGGTATTATAATGCTTCAAAATAAGGTACCAGATACTTTGTTAAGTGGAAACCCGCGAAGAAAAGCTTCCTGTGCTGGTGGAAGTTCTGATATTTCCCCCTTGACGGCAGCTACCTTGCTGGAACAGTTTATGGTATGGGAAGTCCATTTTTAAAGCTTTTTCCATGTTAATTTAAATGACATTTGGTGATCTGTTTGGACAGGTTTCCCTCACCATAAAGCACATCTTGAAAGAGTGGCTCAAGTTACCAGAAGGAAACACTAGTGTAGCTGTGAGGAAACTGATTTATAATCAAAGTTATAGTCCTTTTTACAGTCTCTCCACAAACCTCCAGTGTCCATCACTTTGGTCACTAGTTGTGGGCAAAACGAGCAGAGAGGAGCCTGTAGCCCAGCCAACTGATTTCCACCCGATAAATGGGTGCATTGATTGTATTTATAGACACATGAACTATATAAACTGCTGCACAATAAGCACACCCCCCCCCCCCCCATGAGCTCTGGCCTCAATCTAGAGTAATAATAATGGATCCCTTGTGCCAGTTTATAAAGAGCATTAACAGTCAGATGAGGAAACTAAATGCCAAATCATATTAGTGTTAAACTAGCAGGTATATACACTTCAATTACACGTAGCGTTAGACGTTACATTAGCTAACGTTAGTTGGCTAAACTGGTTAGCTTGTAGGTTAGCTAGTTTAATTTAACTAAAGCAGGCCAACTCACCAACTCCGTCTTCCGACTTTAAAACCATATCTGTGATGTTGTTCGAAGCCGGTGTGAAGAACAGCGCTAAATATTACACTTTAAAGAAACTTTCTAGCTCTAAATGTGTCTGTATTTCCCCAGTTACCGTTAGACTGGCAGTTAATGACAACTGTGGAGAAACAGCCGGTGTTGGGGCAGGATGGCCTGGGCGGGGCTTCAACGGCAGCAGCCAATCAGAGAGCGGATAGACACAAACTGATATCTGTACACGTAGTTATCCATCCATCTGTCTGTCTGTCTATATAGCTGTCTATGTATCTATTTATCTGTCTATCTGTCTATTTGTCTGTCTGTCTGTTCCATTACGTGTGTAGAGAGAAAAGGAGAAATGCGTTTGCATGCTTGAATCTGTGTTTGTCTATCTGTATATGGGTGTAGCCGCATGCTCACAACAGCAGATTGAACGTATCGTTGCCTAAGGATAATTGTAAATGCTCCACTTTAATCCAGTTTCAGCACTCCACCCTGTTCTGTACAAAGTAGTGAAAGGAATTCATTAGAAGCAGGAAGAGGAAACACAACTCAACAAGTAACAAAGAAAACAACTTCCCACCTGCTGAAGAAGACAGACATATTTATATAAATGAGTGTGAAGAGGGAAGAATTTGATATCAGACGATCGGTGTGTGAGGGAAAGAGGAAGGGAGAGGAGAGGATGTAGGGAAGGATAGAGGAAAGGATTGCAGCTGTGCGCTTGAATCAGTGCTTTATTCAGAGTTTGGACACACCAAAATCAGGATATGCTGAGGACGGGTGGGGAAGAAGAACTGCTGCATTTTAGTCTTTTAAAGGGTCAGCTCACCCAAATACAACAGACATGGTTTTTTATTTTGGTATAAATAGTTGAACAGTTGACAGTGAGGTCTGTGGATTATCCAGAGTAACAGGGACGCTGTTCATGGAAAGAGAATTTGAGATGGAGACACAAATCTCTCACAAAATTTGGACGAAGTTAAACCCAAACTATCTGCAAGACGAGTGAGAAAATGATCCAACTCTTCAGTGATTATGAATGTAAATCATGTTTTAGGGGAAATCCATAAGATATGACACACTTGTTTATGTGTATGATTGTATGGGGGAAAGAAAAATGAATAAAAAAGACAAAATGAATGAAAGAATAAAAAGAGGAAAGTAGAGAAAGTAAGACAGATGCTAAAATACAAGTATACTAATAATACTAATAAAATAACATAGACACAAAGGAAGATATAATACAACTTGTTGAGTAAATCTGTTTCACAGTTGAAGGGTTTATGTGTGAACTCATCACAGTAGCAGAGGTCTTGAGATGTAACACAGAAATAATGAAGCAGAAAAAAATCACAATAAAAACAGAAGGGAAAGTCCAGCTAGAGCTCATAATAGATATACAACGTGTGGAAAGAACCTGTGTGATCACCGGGGCTGCTTTCATTGAGTAAGAATGGCTTCTGAATGAGCACATTGACACAGAGAGAAAGCACCTGCACAGAGGGAGACCAGTGGGCAGCGATGGAGATTATGTCACTCGAGCACCCACTGGAGAGCAGGATCCTGGACCAGAGGCTATGCGTCATGTTCTCAAATCAAGCCCACCATCACACACACACACAGTTTGTCTGACTCGTGTGTAGATGAACACAGAAATGTCAGAAACACAGCATGGCGCACACACACACCTACACACACACACACACACACACACACACACACACACACACACACATACAGAGTGCTCTGTGTCTTGATAACCTAACAGAAAATCACCAAGGCAACTGAACACTGATAGCACTTAGTGCCAGTCTTGCTCTGCATGTTTTGTTTGTTATTTCTAGGCTTTCAAGAGTCCCTCAAAAGCAACGTCTAACCAGAAAAGACGTGATAATAACAATAATGGCGAAATTATTTGTAAAGCACTTTAAAACTGAGAAAATGAAAGAAAATTATAAGTTTACTTATCAAGGCAGACAGTGCTCAGAGACAATAGGTAACATATTTCTATTTTTTAAGTGTATTAAAAACACTCACCTGCGGCTGCAGCAGGTGCCCCCGGTCGCACCGTAGGGCAGAGAAATGCCTGGAAGCTGGAGGCACAAAGCTCACTCACAGTCCCCATCACGACCCGGTGTGTATTCAGGAGTTTGGGACAAAACAGCGTTGGAGGCTAACGGTATCCCCTCAGCATCTCTGGGCTTCACTCCCCTCTTAAGTCGGCATCATACTTGACTAAAAGGCTCCGGCCTCAATCAGGCGTCTTTTAGCGTTTTCCCTCCCGACCGCCACCAGACTCTGACAGACTGTGAGAAAAAACACACTATCCTCTCTCTCTCTCTCTCTCTCTCTCTCTCTCTCTCTCTCTCTCTCTCTCTCTCTCTCTCTCTATCCTCCCTCCTCCCTCTTGCTCACACACTTGACCTCACTCCTGAATTCAGCCTCACACTCTCCACACTTCCACTACTACACACACACACACACACACAGTCGTCAGCTATAACACATGTTATAATAGCCTACATTCTTAACATAAAAAGGACACATACATACTGTGCGTATATAGACAACACACCTGCTGCGGTGTCCCTTTGAACAATTGTTAATGTATTCTTGGAAGTGGTGACAAATGTACACATGCACGCTATCCTGCTGTTTCACACCCACACACACACACACACTTCAGAGCTCAGACTAGTTTGGTCAGAGCTGAGCAAATACACATAGATGCATAAACCTTATGTTGCATTTTGGTGCTGGAATATATAACAGTTCCCTTTCTTTAAATTAGTAGCAATATTACAGTGTAAAAATACTCCTTTAACATATTATACATATATAAAACTCCCAAACAAATTACAACATGTTATTATGATCGCTGATACATTAACATGTAAGTAGCATTTTCATTTTTTACATTTTTTAACAGATTTTAATCTTTGAGAATGTTTTATTTTATAAACTGGTATAAAACAACCTATAAAGTATCTCGTATCGATTGCTGCCAAATTAATGTGGTGGTGTAAAAAGTAGATTATGTGCCTCTGAAATTTTACTCTATACACAATAAAGTAACACAATAAACGTAAAAGGGCTGCAAAGGTCTAAAGTTGCCATTATTGCAGTGGGAGAAATACTTTTACTAACTTTTTACTTGCGCTACATTTCCTATCGGCATCACTCCATTTATTTCTTCCACTCATTAAATCTATTTGAGTCTTTGATTATCTCATTTCTTCTCCTTTCTCTGTAGAACTGACCTCTTTCTGTTGACCTCGCACTCCTGGTAACCAGGAATATCTTCTCTGCTCAACTTTGATCATCTTGTGGCTTTAGAAGATTCAAGACTCAGTGTTTGTTAAGTTTTATTAACTTTATTATTAAGTTTATTTTATTAATTTATCTTTTATTTTACACACACACACACACACACACACACACACACATTGTAGGTGAGTGGAGGAAGTATGTAGTCCCAGTGTTATGGGATTAGCATATAAAATAATCAGGAAAAGAGAGCACTGGTCTGTTTCAACAGCACTTCAGCGATGCTCACAAATTGCGTACATATGGACCTTTCTATAAATAGATGATATATGCAGTTGGGTTGCACCGCCTGCTGCTGCTCATCATTTAAACATTGAAACTAATGTACAACACAAAATAAAGACAGTAAAAGTACCAAAACCAGTAAATAGAAGGACAGACGTATTCTAAGCAAAGTCCTCATGATGCAGAATAGTTAATCCATATGCTGCAGGATATATAAAATCCACATGCTGAAGGTGAAGAAAACATAATCAATCTCAATAAGAGTAGAGTCTGTCTCTCTGTCTGTCTGTCTGTCTGTCAGGATGACGAAACCCTAAAAAACATCTATCTCTGTCTCTGAGTCTCCTGATGGGAAAAATAAAAATGAAACATGGAACCATCACTCTCCAAAATGCTCAATCTTATTTTCACGACCTCTCTCAGAACAGCTCTTCTGACTTAAATGCATGTGGTTGCCATGACAACCACAAAAATGCCCAGCATGTAAGAGAAGAAGAAGAAAGTGTAATAACCATCTCTCCTCCTCATGTAAGGAACAGAGCATCATTTACCTTCTTCCTGCTCATTTAAAGGCTCACTGGGGCTGTTTTTGGTTTAGTCCGTTTGTTTCTCTCCTTCTCTCTTTTTAAAAATACTAAATATCGTTTGCCTAATATTTATTGTATATGTATTTGTTACACAGCTCCTGTGGTATTTTGTTCAGTTCAGAAATTAAGCATTATTTTTCAAGTAAAACATAACTGAAATAAATCATAACATAACATTTAAGGCTGTAATAATAACAAAAAATATGAGGAAAATGTTATCAAAAATAAAAGTGCGTACCCTCACTGGTTGCACTTTGATGGATCACAATAATCCTCAATCATTATTTTTTTTAAGTGTTTTTTAATTTTACTAAACTGTTCACTTCCAACTGAAATACAGTCGTTGCTGGACATCACAGGAAAAAAGGGAAAATTCACGTCCATGTACAGAAATCAACAGTTAGACTGTGTTGGATATTCAATTATGCAATGCCTGTTGTGAATTCTGAGCTATATTCAGTCTCTCTATCTCTCTACTAGTATTATGACGATATCAAACATAAATATTTCCATTTAATGAGGCTATTGTACTTAATATTAAAGCTAATTTCCTCCTAAAAAAACAAAAACAACACAGCACTAACTCTAGTTTATCCCTCTAGTAGGCTATAGGTCTATCGGTATACGTAAACTAAATAGTTACTCAGCAAACTGAATAACCTAAAATATTACAACATATTGAAATAAATATAAAATTAACAATAAACCAATACAGAGAGAAAAGGGGCAACAAGAAGAAATCAATCCCATCTACGCCCATGCTAATGGCTAGAGGCTGAACTCAGTCAATCCTCTAATAGCTTTTGACATTTCACTCAAAACCACAAAAGTCAATGTCAGATTTAGCCGCTAGCTTTTGTGCAATTAGATAACGAGGGAAGATGTCTGCCGTGAAGTCTGGTGAGACGATGATGAGTTAAAAGACGAGGTCAAAAGAAAAGTACGGAAACTCTCAAAGAATGTTGAACATGATGTGAATTTTATCAAGTTTAAGGCAACAGATTAGCTCCAACTGCTGCCCACATGTCTCCGCCTTTCAGGGATTCAATTAGATTAAATCAAAAAGGTTTGTGTGGGGGTGCAGCTTCCATTGACCTCAGTTAAAATGCACTTTTTATTATTATTATTACTACTATTGCTTCTGTTATTATCTATGTAGCAGAGGAAAAGGTTTAGAAAAGCATCCTTAAAAATATTAAATAATATGGTAGAAAATGATGGACACATGAATGCATCAATAGTGATATTTCAATGTAAAATAAATCATTCTGGACCATTTTGCATGATGACTAGCCTACTTTTTTGTACTTTAGGTATATTTTGATGCCAATACTTTTGCACTTTTACTCTCTGACTTTCATTTGTAACAGAGTAGTAACAGAGTATTTCTACACTGTAGTTTTGCTTCTTTTACTTAAGTGAGAAAATACTTCTTCCACCTCTGTGTATCTCTGTCTTTAGTTTATGTCTGGTGGGGAGGCTGGTGTTTTTTATTTATTATATTCTTCTGTATATATGTATATATATATATTGTGTATATATATATATATATATATTGTGTATATATATATATACATATATATATATATATATATATATGTATATATATATATGTATATATAAATGTCATTGTAACAGAGCTACATGGAGCAGAGTAATAGAGGTAACATTGGCTGGTTCAGGTCTTCAGTGGAGCATGAAGAGGCTGTTGTGCCCTCCGGTGGCCACCGGGTGGCATCACGACCACAAAGAATAACGTTTGTGTAGAATTAGTTACACCAGGTAACTGCAGCTTTGCATAACTACATAATACATAATTGATTTTATTTTCATCAGGTCAATTTGTATCTGCAATCTGCCTCCTGGTTTATTGCTGGAGTGTGAAGTCATTGGGGCCTTCTGATAATCTAAAGAATGATCATCCTCCCTCACTTATCCTTCAGACCTATATTCAGATATTTTATTGAAGTAACAGTAGGTTAAAATACTACATTATCTGATTCTTATTACTATAGCATTAGTTTTAATGTTGTAGCCGATCAGCATGGAGGTAATTTGGTACTTTATATAAGTTTATCCCTTAACAATGTATAATAACAAACTACTATTCTGTGTAAACTTTTAATCTGAAGAGTAACCAGCTCTCAAATAAATCTAGTGGATTAAAAAGTATAAAGTATCTTAAAAATGGATTTATTCAGTAAAATAGCAGTACATAAAATGTATATCTTCAGTTGCCTATAAATGCATAATAATCACAATACATCAGATAAACAATGATTAAAAAGCAAACTGTTTGCCAATGGGAAGGTCAAAAGACTTTCTGTAGCCTCTGGTCAACAATATGTAGTAAAGGTTTGAGTCTTTCTTTGGTTCATAATTAATTTGTGCTTGTTTAGACTAAAACATCTAGTCCAAACAAGTGTTTATTCTGTCTCTTCCTGTCCTCTGCGTCTGAGGCAACCAGGATTAACCAACCTTACACAACTGGATTTCAAACACAAAGGGAAAAGTACAAAGTGTCGATTTAAGAGAAGTGACAGAAGACAGTCATGTACACACCCTGCATCAGTCCGCTTCACCTAAATATATTGGTACTTGAATTCACACCCTCCCGATGACAGTGACATCTGAGTGTAGGGAGAAGGGAAATCTCCTCTAATACCGGATGATTATTACAATCCTGTTTGACAGTTTTCAGGAGAGAATGAACAGAGATGACAAAAACACCCGGTCTGGGCTCTGCCTGCACATTTCTCAAATATTTTCCTAGTTGAGTCGAGTACCACATCTCTTTAAAAGTATTGGACTGCCCTTCTCCCAGCAAGGCCTCTCCACCCTGAAGTACGTCCTTCACACACAGACAACCTCAGTGGGAAACGAACAGCCGCCAAATGAAGGCCGAGTTTGAGTGCTTTGCATACCAGCATTACAAATGTTTGGAGGTTAAATTTAGAATTCAGTGTGTAGACTTATAGATGGTAGTCTACCGGTTCTACGGATTTAAGACATTATTAACTACATAATCGGATAAATACCCACACCGAAAATGTGGAATAATTCAATATTTTTAAACTAAGATTATTAAGAAATGCTATTTCAGACAGCATTGTCATTGTGAGTGTGTTAGCACGCTGATAGCATTTAGCACAAAGAGCCAATCTCAGAGTTTAGAGCCTAATTATAAAACAAGGTTAGATTTGTTGTTTATTTCCAGCAATTTTACTTCTGGTATGATTTTTAAAGTGACTTATTTCATGATGAAATCAGTCTAATCTGGTAATGCGTGTGTGATGCTAAATGCTAACATCAGCATTGAGCTCAAAGCACAAGTTTGATTCATAATGTCTTACTGTAACTTTATTTTTAAAACACTTTGGGCCTCCAGCCGGCATCACTTAACCGAAACCGTATCAGCAAACGCCCAATAAGACTCACGCAGGCAGCAATTATTCTTTCAAACGTGTGGTTTTTATTTGATAATACTGAATATTTTGTCCTTCGCCCGGACTTACACAAAGCATCAAACACATGCACAGTCCTCTATTCACACAAGGTACCCATTTCTCATTTCTCTACACCTCTCCAAAAAGGATTAATCTCTCTCACTCTCACGTTACTCCAGCGCAAGAGGACCTTCTCACCTCGACACTACAGCTAAAGACATCGTAGACAAAGACAGCGAAAACACACAAAAATCATGACAGGTATAATTATAACACTGAAAAAATAAAAAGTAATGGAAAATGGAAAGTTTACTTTTAAATTATGCCTCTAATACTCCATCATATATATACTTTTTTTTTTGTTAATGTAGCTGTAACAGCACTGTAAACTTGGATTGAGTAACTTGCTTTCTATGACAGCGATAAAGCTTTCATGAATAAGTGGAAGGAGCAGTCAAAGCTAACATTAAGCATGTAAAGACCTTATTACTCATGAAATGAACCGTCTGCGAGAATATACCGGCAAATCATGAAACTGCTGTTGGCATTTACAATCAACAGATAATACAAAGACACTGAAATAACATCCAACAAAGCTCTTTTTTGTTTCTCTTTCACACATAAAACCTGTAAAAAGATCCCTTATATCCGAACCTCTCACGCGCCACTTTTTTTTGTTTTTCTTCCATCGTAAGTACTATTTTATCTGTTATGACAAAGATAGCAAGAATAAGTCTGTAAATATATGGATCACCAAAAGCACTCAAAATAGGAGAAATCTGCACCTGAGGTGGATCTGTCGTTCTCGGCGAACTATAATAACTGTCACATCAGAGTGTTCAGGCTCTTGTCTTTACTGGAACTCATCCTCAAAAAGTGCAAATCTAGTTCTAATGCAGTAAATAATAATCATCAAGGAACAACAAAAGTATATGTATAGGTACTGCACAGCTACATAGAGGGGATAACAAGGGAGAGGGATGAAGACGAGATGAGGAAGTTGAATTTGGGATATTTCTGATTGGACTGTGGGGGCGACGAGGAGGTTTCTTTTTAGCTCATGAGCAGGTTTGAATTTAGAGCGCTCGTCTTTACACAGCATAGACTGGTCCAGTGAGGCCTGTGACGGTCACAGGCTTCAGTTAAAAATCACCACGAGAAAAGATTTCCCCCCTAATGAAACCAGGGAAAGATCAGCCATGCGAGATGACTCGTGTTCTTTTTAAAGAAAACAGTCAAGCATGTCGTGGGCGTCCGAAGTCAACCGGTGGCCAAACAGCTCCCAGCAGAGCAGACGAGAGGAGCGGTAACTAATTCGGAGAGAGCGCGACACAATCATTTAAAAAGAAAAAAAAAGGCAACTTGGAATTTGGCTTTGGAATAAAAATGGACAATGAGGTAATAAAAGTAGAAACACGATGGGTAACGAATGATCGTCAGCAGATCGGGGATTGATTGGTGGGGTCTGGAGAGCAGAGCTGTTAAAGCGCTTTGCGGGGCAGGAAGTGATCCGTCTCACCGAGAATTTATGTCCTCCTGACGCCAGCCTCAGGAGGAAGTGACATCATCACTTGACCAGTCTATGTCTCATGATGCCGTTGTCTGAGAACAACCTCTGAGCCCCTTCAAGTACAGTCGAGCAAGCTAACGGACAACAAATACAAAGAGAGGCTGAAGGTTGTTTTCAGACCAGCAGGTAATTTCAGTCACACTGGCTTTACCTTTTTTTAAATCAAAAATCACTTTGCCTGATGTTGTTATCTATAATTTCAATGGAATCGTTTACATTTATTTCCCAGCCAGGCTGTGCAGTGGGCGGTAAGGTCAGCCACGTGACTAAGGGTCGTCTGCGTCCAGGAACTCCTTCTTGGGCGACGCGATGCCGCGGTACCAAGAGCAGGAGCCGTCCCCCCTCTTGATGCAGGCGTAGTGGTTGGCCTGGCGTCCGTGCACCTGCTTCTCGATCATCAGGTCCGTCCACAGACACTCCTCAGGAGCCGAGATCTCACAGGGCAAAGAGGGACAGCGCACAATCTGCAGAGACACACCGGACAATCTCCCTTTACTGTGTGGACAAACTGCTGCGTTTTAAAATTACGAACCCTTTTTTTTATTTTTTCCCCTGCAAAAGCCCATAAATGTTGTAGTAATTATCTTTCTATATAGTATTCTATAAGTAGTGGTGGAGTCCATCATTCCCTCACTGCATTCAGGTTAACTAACTAAGCACAAGCAATTCACTGGAAAACAATGCAGCATGCAATCCAGCGTAATTTTACCTCATTCATTTTCAGCCTCGCTGTTTGCTCTCTTTAGGTTTGATCTGCTTTAAGTTTCTGCTGCTGCTTCACATTAAAGGAGCGTTCAACAGGAGAAACAACAGGGTGGCTGTTATTGTGAATCTTAAGGATTATAGCTTTAAGAATGAGGCGTCAAACACTTTTTTCCATTTAACAGAAGAGAGCTTTTTGCAAAGTTTTAAGAAATAGACTTATTCACTCTCTTGCTGAGAGTTACCTGTAGGAGATAAACCACACATACACGGACAGTCCTCTGTGTCTTACCTTGCATTCGCAGCCCATCTCGTAGCGCTGGGTGAGGCCCTTCTTCTGGGTGCTGCTCAAGGAGTCCCAGGGCATGATGTAATCACACAGGGTCACATGCATGCTCCCGTCGGCCTCGGCTTTGCCTGTAAGAGAACGAGACAGCGTTAAAAGCTTCACAACGACAGAAAAATCAACGCCATTATACATGCATCAACATTAATGCTCTCATTGGACAAAAGGCCAAAAGCTGTAAGCGTCAGGCAACATGATCACAGGTAAAACTGATCTGTTACATATCAGACTGGTGTCTGCAGGCATCAACACAGACCTTCATCCTCTGTGTGAAAAGCTAATGTTTATGTTTCACACAGGATTTGCACCAGTCAAAACAAGAAGATATTTCAACTTGAGTCTGCAGATCTGCTGAAGTCCTGCAGACTTCACCGCTATCTCGTCTGCAGAGCAACTCTCAACATGTCGAAGTCTTTACAGCACGTCCTCGCAGACGAGACCGACTCACGTTTCACTGGAACGCGTCCAGCTGTTAACCCTTCCAACTGGAGGAGGGATGAATTGTTTTAAAGAAAAATGCCCCGCTCTGCAGAAAGTTAACTGTCCTACTTTCCCACTGCTTAAGTCCTGCAGTCGGAGAGAGGAAACGCTGGCTTCAGCAGTTCCTCCTCTTACAACTCTGTAATTAGGGCCGCGTGTTTGCGGGTGCATCTCTGTCTGCGATGGGGAAACCAGAGCACGCATGACATCATGATCCTGTGTGTCTCATTCTGCTGCTTTCAGTCACAATACCAGCCAGTACTTAGCCTTCTAAACATTAAAGGAATAGTTTGACATCTTGGCAAATATGCTTATTCACTCTCTAGTGGAGAGCTGGACGAGAGGATTGATACCACTCTCGTATCCGTTTGTTAAATATAAGGCTACAGCTAGCAGCTAGTTAGCTTAGCATAAAGACTGGAGATAGGGGGAAACAGCTAGCCTGGTAAAATCAACCTACTAGCACGCCCAAAGCTCTTTAGTTAACATATTTTTTTGTTTTGAAAACAACAAAATTGTAAAAACAAATATTCAAACCCCACCGTAAAACTGTAAAATTGCTGTTTTTACACTTAGACCAGATTAACTTAACCAGACATAAAGTGTTAATTAGTGAACTTTAGTGGTACTGGTACACAGATTTCTGTTACCTTCAGAAAGCGCCAGGCTAGCTATTTCCCCCTGTTTCCAGTCTTTATGCTAAGCTAAGCTAACATCTCCTGGCTGTAGTGTCACAGCTAAACAGACATGAGAGATTGGTATCAATCTTCTCCTCTAACTCTCTCAGACATATCATTATATGACTAACTTGTTAGCAAACAGTTGCCTATTTACACATCAAGTAGTCAAGGAGCAACGTTATCATCCATTTGGCGTTGATGAATGTAAGTCCAATATTTACCCTGCTGTGAACACAAGAGGGAAAATATCTGTTTTTTCAGCTGCGAAGGTTATGGACAGTCAATAAGTCACAACACACCCAGCCAACAACAAGATGTTCCCTGTCGGCTGTTATCTCGTAGAGTGAAATATTTTATTTTCATTTCACTGTCATCATCACCTTGAGCAGCAAGATATAAAGTCCGTACATTCACAACTCTCAGGAGCTTGTGCTGTCGCACGACAGACAAGGTCACTCCCTGTCTCCACCGGGTTTAGTCAGCAGCATATCATTACCCATAATAACATAAACAGTTACTCCTCCCACACACAAAATGGTCTGTTTAGTCTTTATCCGATCTCATGTTTGTCTGCACGACTGTTTACACCTGGAGGTCGATCTCTGATTATCTGTCTGTTTCCTGTTTACTTTCCCGTCTGTCCTTATTCTTTTAGTATTTATTTGTAGATTTGAATCATAGTTTGTTAACAGCTACCCATTAGAAGTTACCGGAGACCAAAGTAACACAAAAAAACAAGTTGTTTTGACTGTCAAATACTTTATACAAAGATATAAAACAGATTGGAGGAAATTAACAAATGTTACTTATTAATAACTTAAATAATTACTACTATTAAAATATAATCTGCAACAAAGTAAACAACTAAAAGTCACTCAACACAATGTAAGCTTAAAGGAACAGTTCAATATTTTTTGGAAAATACACTTCTTCGCCTTCTTAAATCGCCTTAATAAATCTGTAAAAACAAAAGCTGACATGAAAGCACATAAGTGATACACACCTGAGATCAAGTACTCCTTCTTGCCGATGACATCCAGAGTAACGCCACAGACAGCGGACACAGGAGCAGTGAAGATAGCCTCGATGTCCTGGTTAGGCCCCTTGAACATCTGGATCAAAACCACAGCGAGCGGCGTCAAAGGTCAGAACGAAGGCATCACAATACTAGGAGGCATCCGGTGGATTCTCAAATTCAATCGGTGTATTCTTACCTTGATCTGTTTGATCTCATACCGGATCCTCTTGATGGGGTTCCCGTAGACATCGTTCCCAGAATCCACCTCTCTCTCTCCAACCACCTTTGCTCGAATCACTGTTGGGGAAACAGCGGGACATGGCGTCAGATTACACGGCGTTACATGATCCCACCATCACAAAAAAAAAAGATCTTCCAATAAAAGGATGCAGAACGACTGCTGCTGTGAGCGAGCAGACTTGTGAACAAGGAGTTCTTATGTTGTGGACCAAGTCTGCTCATATTATTAGCTCATTGCAGATGAATTGGTATACATGTTTATTATTTGTTGTGTATTTTTAAACTGTAAAATGTCCTGCTTATTGCATTTCTTGGGAACCTCATCAAAAATGCTTTTTTAATGGGAAATCCAAAGAGAATTAATATTAACCGATATTTTATTCTTCCTTTGTATAAAACATCCCGTTGTCAGTTTTGTTGTCTGTGAATTTAATGGATGCCTCTTTACTATTGTCTGTGCACAAAAAGAGTCTTCTGATTTGGAATAAAAACAATCTTTTTTAGGTTGCTTATACAGCAGTACTTATGTTACAACATTTTTTATATTAATAATATTAAATATGTAAAATGTTTATATTTTACCTATTGTATGTATTTTTGGGTTTTTTAAATAAATATTTATAAGCTATTACAGGTTTCTACAACCTCACACATACTTTACATTTCTTTCATGCGATTTGTATTTACAGTAGTGTGTTAAACTATTAATAATCTAAAAAAATCTGTACCGGCCTCAATGACCCAATATCGATCGGCTGACCTTTAATGGAAGTGTGTACAGCGACTCATTTTTGTTTGGAATCATTCATTCCATTCATACGTACGGTAAGTAAGTATTTTCATGATTAAGCTAATGTGTATTTTCTCGACAAATCAATCGATTGTTTGGTCTATAAAATATCGAGAATAGTGAAAAATGGCGATCACAATCTTCAAATGTGTTATTTTGTCCGACTAACAAAGAAATTCAGTGTACAAGGATGTGAAACAGACAAAAGCAGCAAATGATCACATTGGAGAAACTGACAGCAGATCATATTTGGTATTTTCTGCTTTAAAAATGGCTTAAACAGGCAGTTTTGACGGCCAAAGCAACGTCCACATCTGCCTGAAGTCTCATGTGCACAACACACCACATTAAGGTCGGGAGCAGCCCAACTAAGGGTTCCTATTGGGTCCAAAACTGCATGAGGGCCAGACACATAAACTGATTTGGCCTGCAGCACCAAGCTTCCTGCTTCCAAACATGAACAGGAAACCGGCAAAGGAGCAGAATTAACAAATAAGAGTACAACTTGAAAGCTGATATGCAGAGAGGGAGGAAGAGAGAGAGAGAATGGGCCAGAGGCTTGTTTCTCACCGTGTGTGTGTGTGTGTATTGTGTGTTTTAATGGCTGAACTGACTACATCAAGCTGCAGCTATGCTTCGGGCATTTATTCAGAATGGAAAATATGAGCAATAGAGACAAAAAAAACATGAAATAAGCAGGAACAGTGGACACGTACACATAGATAAACACACACACAGTTGACTGCTGTTGCTCTTACACCCGTGGCTTCAGTTTATGACTTGGAGCAGAAACAAATATGGGGGTTCATGGCTCCCAGAGTTTAGAACGTCTCTCTCTCTTCTGCTCCTTGCATGCAATGCATGCTTTTCTGCACATGCAACTACGACCACTACTATTATTAGTTTAGTGTATAAACTGTCCAAAAAGTGAAAAATCAATCAAATGTTTCCAGAGTGGAAGGCGACATCTTTTTTACTTATTTTTGTCCACAAACAGCTGAGAAATATTCATTTTACATCAACATGACAAAGAGAAAAAAAGTAAATCCTTGAGAAACTAGAACTAATGTTTGGTATTTGTGTTTCAAAACTTTTATCTGACAGGGGAAGTGTGGGAGCAATATCAGGAAACAACAATCCATCCCCATCCTGACGTGGGAGTGTAATAATGCACAATGTGAGTGGAGGTAGTCTTCATGGAAGGTAACGGGGATCACATCTTCTACTAAACACTGCAGGGAAGCCTGAATCTTTATTCAATCTGAATGCAGTTTTGAAGATAAATTCTTAATTGAATCTATTGAGGTCTATGAACTATTAACACTTGAGTATGAGTGGTCGACACAAACACGACTCCAACTGTTTCTATCATCAACCCTATGAAGTCATAATAAGTCAAGGTTGTGTTTAAAGTTCGTCTCGCTGCCCACAAGTGACCAAAAACAATAAATTAATTAATGACGTTTATGCAACAAGGGTTGTAATTAACTTACGCATACGCAGTGTGGATGAACGACCCGGATGTTTGATTTGCTAATAACACAGACGGAGGAGATAAAAAGATTTGTTGATTCTGCGATTAACAAATCCACAATGGAGCTGATAACTGGCCTCATAAAGTCATTAATAGGAGCTTCAGAGAAAAGCTAAATTCTTGCTCCTCACAAGCAAACTTCTTCTTTTAGTTCCACTCTGATGTTTAATGCAAATATGCAGCAGCAGCCAGAGTACACACATATAAACACACACACACACACACACACACACACACACACACACACACAAGTATACCTGGCTGGCACTCTCTCCTGCATTCCTCTCAGTTTTTCCGCTCTCATTTCCCGACCTCATTCGGAGCCGCAAACTAATGAGCGAAGAATCAGCAGCAGGACACAATACTGAGGGGAAACTACCCTGTTGTTCACAACGGATTGCTGTTATGGGAGCTTATCTGTCTGCCTTGGTGTTGCAGATGTGTTTACTTCTCAGCCCCCCTGCAATAAAGCCAGAGCGGATCATCCTGTGCAGTCTAAACGGCGTGATGCGGAGGCGGCAGACTATCCAGCGTGATACTAAAACAGCACGACGGGGGGGGGGGGGAGGCCCGCAGGAGGCCGAGCTTCACTGCAGATTGATCCTGAAGTCATCTGATCAGCAATCAGTCATCTGATCAGCAATCAGTCAATCAGCAGCCAGGAGGGCCCCCTCCATTAACCACCAGCTGACCCACATTTCTACCGCTCCCCTGTCCCGACGACGTTTAATGACTTATACATGCGTATCAGCTGCACTACGCAATGTTTTCCATACAAAACCCCATACGAATACACACCACATTCTAAGTGCCCCCCCCCCCCATTCAATCCCACCGCATGACTATCCATTTCTTTTTTCATACTCCACTGACCACCAAATCATCCCTGATGTGGTTTGTCCAGCTCCAGACTTATGTGGGCCTTCTGTTCATTTGACCAGAGACGAAACCGCCCTCATGACCTGTGAACACACCCGTGTGAAGACTAAGACTCTGGTCTCCTTTGTGAGCTCCCCGATGACGACGACAGCAACCACTGTGATGAAGAGTCGGATCAACACATCACAAGAGGATGATATCGACAAATACTGGCGTGTGCGATGTCATTATATAAGTGTTTTGATTCATGTATTGCTCAAATGTCAAAAGTCAAACCCTAACTTGTTTTTTGTGCGAACCAACAGTCCAAAATAAAAAAGTATTCAATTAGCAATTATACAAAACAGAGAAAAGCAGCAAATCCTCACATTTGGGAAGCTCGCATATTAAAATCAGCCAATTGTTGAAATATTTAAAGCAGCATTAATTGATTTTTTGGCCACTTGCGTTGACGTATCATCATCTTTGAAGTTGCTTATTTACATCCAGGTGATACAGATCAACATTTATCATTCAATTGGAGTTTTGTATCAGGTAAAATGATGAACGATAGTCCAATATTCACTCTCTTCCAACTCTGTTTTTGGTCTCTACCAACTCCTGAGGGGAAGATCTCTCTCTTTAGCTGCTAAATGTTTCACTACGTTCACCAGCTAGCCTCAAACTGAGTCCGTCTGCTGTACTTTGGGATTTTTGGAGCTTTTTCACTGACAACAGCTGCTTGAAACAACGATGATTTAGAGCGGTGAGACCGAACCAAAATCTGGGCGAGTAAAACAAAACAATGAGCTGAAATGTCAAACAGTGCAGCTTTAATTTCTAGTGAAGTTTACTGTTCAAAATGCACGGTTATATTTATTTTGTCTCTTATGATTAACTTTACCGCTAAACATATTTAGCCTCAGTGCAGATCTTTGTGACAACACTTTATGAACCATATTTGAGGGATCCTTGCAAAAATACAATAGTCAAAACAAAAATACAAATACTCTCTGCACAATGTTATCCAATTGTACATTTCATGAAGAAACATCTCTCCGTTTCTATAAATAGAGACATGCATGTGTTGTTGCATGTCCACTCCTGCAGACAGCAGGGTGCCTCTGGTCTTCCACAACGCCCAGCCTCCGGACAGTCTGACTGGCCGGGCTGCCGGGGAAGTTCCCCTTTGTGGGCAACAGATTTATATGAAAAGAGGGCGTTTGTCTCTGCGCACGCATGTGTGTGTATGCGAGTGTGTGATTGTGCGGTAGGTGCATGACACTGTTAGATTTTAATGGCTTGTGGTCTTAACCTAGAGCATCATTTAGCATGAAAAACAGAAGGTGACACACGCGAGTATCCCAGTTTCGCCAAAACAAATATCAAATTGTCAGACCGCATAACTGTAGACAAAGTCACTTTGTTGTTGCCTACATGCACATTCTGGGCAACCAGACAACCAACTGTATTCTGATTCTCTGCGTGCCTGCAAAAGCCCATTTCACCCCTGCTGCTCCTCCATCCACAGATTGGGGTTTTAAGTTCCGCCAAAAACCACAGTCTCCGTCTCGGGTCCACCTTGAAACCATCGCCACACAATGACATCGACCATTTGTGCCTTTTAAAGTGCATCCTCCCTCCTCTGACAAAAGCTGTATTGCCTCATAGACCATTTAAAAAGACAACATGAGCACACGGAACACAAACACACCTCTCCTGTGAGACGCCCTGTCGCTAAGTCCTTCCAGCTCAGCGAGACATTGAGTCACGCCTGAAAATAGAGATGTCATTTTGCAATGTGAAGTTACTCGGATACACCTCTCTTCCCCAAACACACAGCGTGTGGAAGTGAATAAGGAGACAAGAGAGCAAGGATGAAAAGACGAAGCCAATGTAGTGCGGTCTTGGAGTTTCCCCATTCTCAAGGATACCATGCATATTTTAACTTGGACCGTGACTTTTCCTCCTAAAAACTCACCCTGAACTGACAGCCAGATGTCATCTGTCGCTAGTGTGTGTGTGTGTGAGCAAGCGTCCACCATCCATGGCAACAGGCCTACAGTTGTGTGTGTGTGTGTGTCTGCATTACACCGGAGCAAAGTTGGGAAAACCCCAGCAGCATTCCTGTAATTCCTCCCAGCACCACCCCTCACAGGAAGAAACAGGGCCGGAATGGAAATTTAAAAAAGAAGAGGAAAGCTCGCGGTGTGACATATTCTGTGGTTAACATTCAACCCCCCTCCAAAATAATAAAAAAAAAATCTCTTCACATTCTCCATCCTCCTCTCTGCTCTTTCCCTCCTCGTCTCTGTCCCTCTCTTGTGCCACGTTGCCCTGCAAAAAGCCTCGTCCCGGAGCAGCTGAGGGGTGAAGCCACTCTCTACCTGAGACAGTATGTACAGTGATGGTCACAGACTCCTTGCTGTGTTCTACTCTGATGTGCCCAAACATCCTGGGACACTATAGTCCTCTTACTGTGGGTTATTAGAGCACTGCACTGAGATATGACAATGGAATCAGAGTGGATGAATACCATTCAGTTAATTATTATATTAACAGGTGCACTTTTAACTCCTTGTTGTGATGTTAAAATACATTTATTTGGGGGACTTTACTTCTAAATGAGCATGTGTTTGTGGGTGGGTGCGTGTCCCTTCATAACATGTCTCCATGACGCCTAAACAACATGTATCTTTTTTTATTCCTACTTTGGTATTATAGAAGTGCTTTGTTGTCACCATGACATGACAAGATATGACAATGCGATCTGCGTGCGTGTGTGATAGTGTGCGATCCGGATGCAATCTGTCGGGCCATGGCCTCGAGGACCCTCCACCTTCAGGCTTTCCAGCGGTTTCCAGCAGCTTCCGTGAGCCCATTCAGCGCGCTCCAGAGGCGGGCTGAGCGGTTGCAGCTCCCGGTATCTGCGCAGGAGCCTGGTGCAACATGGGCTAGGTAAACAACAACAACAACAACAGTCCCCGGTGCTGTAACGGTACTCACCCACATCTGCGTTGCAGAACGCCTGTTGCGGATGTACCGGAGCGCAGCTGCACGCTTCCGCGAGCTCCTCCGCCCGCCACAGGACCAGCAGCGCGAGCGTGCAAAGGATGCCGTTAACGGAAAACGGCATTTTCACAAAACACTGATGCGACGTTTTTCTCTTTCAGCGTCTTCGTAGCTGTGTGCTGCGCAGATGCGTTGCCGTGTAGATCCAGCTGCGTCTCCTTCCGCTTCTTTCTTTTTTTCCTTTTCTTGTTTGAACCGACAGAAACCTGGTAAACACCACCGGGAGGTCTGCTCGCTCAGCTCCGGTGTAACGGAGAGGTTTCTCTGTGTGCTCCTCTGAGGTGTCTTCACTTGAGTCTGCAGCTGTCTGTCTTCAGGGACTGTTTTCGTTTCCAAGATCAAGGCGGTTTTATAAAGCAGCCCGTGCGGCTCCTCCCCCCGGTGATACCGGATGAACCGGCAGGGAGCGCCACCTCCTCCGGCTGGAACAACCGGACCTGCTGCTGCTTCAAAAAAATGTATTAGCCGTATATCTCCAAATATATTAGTCTAATATATTCGTTTTTCATTTTTGAATGTCTGTGGTATTTTAGCATTTTTAAAATAATATCCATGTTTTGCATATTAGTTATTTCAATAGTTCATAAACATGTGTAAAGAAAACGGAAGACAATTTAATGAAAATCACTGAAGACGTTTAGTACTCGAGTATTTTTATTTTATGCTAATTTATACTTCTACTCCACAACATTTCTGGGTTTAATTTTATACTTCTAATCATTTCCTGACAGCTGGATTTACTAGTTACTCTACATGTTATTTTTCACATAAAGATACAACACATTGTTAAACACTAAAGAGCGGTGTCTATGAGTTCAAATAAAGGGTTTCACAGATTAACTTATCTTTTAAATAACTGTTTGAAGTCCCAAAAATTGTCCAATATTTCATAATAAAAGCACAATTTATAGAAAAATCTAAAGAAATGAATTCACAATTGTGAAGCATATCCTTTTTGCCCATTTTTTCTTAATCACCTCTCAACCTCCAACTGCATGTAAAGAACTAGCTAAGTAGTTAAAACTACATCACTTTGCCCAGCATCCAACACATCCGTCTCAGAGGCCATTTTTTCTGCACAACCAGTACTGAAGAACATTTTGCTGAGAATACTTAAATACTTTTACATGAGATTGTAAATGCATAACTTCTACTTGAAAGGCAGTATTATCACATTGTGGTATTGGTACTTTTACTTCAGTAAAGGAGTATTTCTTCCACCACTGTCTCAGATCATTAAAGACACCTAAAACTTAACCTTTTCATCCATATGTGCATGTTGCCTAAACTCTTTATCACATACAGATTAGTAAAAAAAAACAACTCTACAGGGTTCTACATTTCAAATATTTGTGGTTTTATTCCAGTTTATACTGATGATTGTGGCACAAATGTGAGTTGACACACAGCGACATGATCCGACTGGTAAACCTTTCAGATAAATCATGCAAACAAGTCGTACGTCTACCTCTGTTCTGGCAGAAGAGGGCAGTATCTTCCACTTTTACCACACAGAACTTCCACGCCACACTGAATGACCGTTTCAGAGTTTAGACCCATAGAAGTATTTATCTGGTTTTAAAGTAAAACTGGTTTAAAGAAAAAGAAATCCAGCAGTTGTTATGTATTCGATCTTGTGTGGCGAGTAGATAATCAGCTCTCACAGCCTCAGAGGCCTTTGTTGAAGTAGACACGTTGTACAGCGTCTCCATACTGAGACACAATGGAGTCTCTCAGCTCGGGCTCCAGCTTGGACACGGCCATAGAGCTGATAAAGACACACGGAGGGGTATTTTAGGAGGAAGGGAGGGGGCAGAGGGAGAAAAAAAAGGACAAACAGTTTTATTACTAATTAGGAAAATAACATATTACAAATTTGCAACATATTTACAACAAGTACATTTTCTACAACTTCATAAGTTCTCTTTTTTAGATTATCAGCTTGTTTTTTTGTGTTTTAGTTACTACATTATTTAGAAAACTGTAGCATTGTGGGTAATGTAGGCACCCGGTTTTGACAAGGAATGACGTGTGGAATAAAAACCGACAACATCTCAGGTTCTGTTGCATCAATTTAGATAATTTAACCGTCTGGCTGAGTCCGGCAACGTTACAAGAATGCAATGCTAATATCTGTGGATCCCTATAATTATAATCTCTAATATACATTTGTCAGCAGGTGAAAGTACAGAAACAAGTTTGTTACCATCTCTGAGGGAACAGGGAGCAGGCAGCAGGCACCATGAAGACCAAACTGTAAAATGGGAAAGCAAAAGTTATTTTTAGCCACAATAAAAACACTCCCGAGCTCATTAAAACACGTTGCGAGGCTCTCTACTTACAACGCTCCCACCATCATCACTTGAATGGGTCCGTGGAGAAACGTGATTCTCTGTGAAAAGACAGAAAGAGTTTGATGAAGGATGCACATTGATGGCCGGAGGACGCTGATGAAGGTAATAAAAAGGTCTAACCTGCATGAACTTATATTTTTCCATTCTCTGCATGATGATGGGGAGGATGACTGATGGAAGAAGAAGAAGGTTAAGAGAGGAAGAGGATAACTTCAAGAACTCAATATTTATACGAGGAGGCTTCTTTGCGTACTCATTCCTGGAGCAGCCATGGTAATCCGAGAGACGACCACCTGAGTGATGCCTTTCACTGCCGCTTTCTACAGGCGGAGATCAAACAAGATTTCAAGACACTTAACGAACAGTAAAGGACGACTAATGTGCTTTATTTTTTTAAATAAAAGTGTCTTAAAGTGTGTCCAGAGTGCCGACCGTAGAGTGGCCCAGTTTGTTGCCATTTTCATCCGTGACAGCAATGCCATTCAGAATTTCCCTGAAAAAAAACAAACGGAGACTAAATGAAGGTGAAGTGAAACAGGTTCTCTCATCAACCGCCGAAAACATAATCGACAATATTCAAACTAATGATTCTCGTCTTCACCATCAGACACACGGATCAATGAAGAGAAACCGTACTGGAGAAACATCTGCTTTAAAGTCTGAATATCAAGTCTGGGTCAATAAACAACCTTTATGATACAAGTCAGCTGAACTTGCTGTATTAATCGTGTCGTGCTGCTGAACATTTGTTCTACTTTAAAGATACAATCTGCTGTTTAGCTGTGTGATAAGATAACAAATGCCTGTGTTGTACAGGCTGTTAGCAAAATGCTTATCAATATGACATGATTATCATAAAAGGTTTTGGTGACGAGAGGAAAAGTCTGAATCACATTAGGATTCATCCTCTGGGAATCATGAATAGTCTATCTAATAGAAAACTAAAAACAAGGACATTCAAGACAACAAAGTAGAACAGAGAAATGTTTATGCTTAGTTTCTCTGTTCTGCTTTGTTGTCCTGAATGTCCTTGTTTTTATATTTTTCTTGTTTATATTTATATATACCATGTATGTACATTGAGAGCAATGTATAAACCGGAGTCAAATTCCATGTATGCGTACGCATTCATGGCCAATGAAGCTATTCTATCTAATAGTTGAGATATTTCAGTCTGGGAAAAAAACGGCCAGTAAAAACAATTAATTTGTTCTTTTTTTGGTTGTTAAATTAACAGTTGGCCTCCACAAACATTGTTAAAGCTCTTAAAGATTTTTTGACAAAAATCAAAAACAAGATCTTTCAGGGTCTCACACAGGAAATGCAACAGAGCTCTGTGATTTGAGTGAATATCTGATCCAAGGAAGGCACTTTCGATTTCAGCGCATTAAAACCTGCACAACACAACACCACCACGTGCATCTTTGAAGGAGTTGAAGCAGTAACAGGTCAGGACTCACTGTTGTCTCATCATGGGAATGTTGACACAGTTGGCAGATGCCACCGCTGCAAAGGGGACCCAGCGAGCCACGAGAGGCGGAGCTTTCTGCAGGAGAAAGACACACAAAATATCAGGTGCTACGATTTTCACTTTATGATCGTCAGCTTTATTTTACGTCACAGGATAGTACTGAAACATGAATGAAGTCTCCCACAAGAGAAAACAAAAACCTGACGAGCTAGTTCCAGAGATTTAAACCTCATCTGGTTCTTGTGCGTTTTATCTACGTTGCATCTTCTTCAGCTGCCCTCTGGGCCCACGCTGTAGTTATCAAGCAAATTAAGAGTAGAAAATCACTCTCAACAGGTCCCACTTTTAGGACTACAAGTAGAAACATTTGATCAATTTTCATAACTACGGAAATCCCTCTCATCTCGCCCTAAATTCAGCAGAGCTCTAGAGGTTTCCCATCATGTTGGAAGTTGCCAGGAGATGGCGTTAAAGCAGAGACGTTCTGCAGGAGGAGAGCTGCTCAGGGAACGCTGGATGACAATAATCTTCAAAAGGAGGAATCATTTTTGAGACTAACTATGTGCAGATGCAGAAGAGAACACACGCCGTCGCTGCAGAAATGAATGTCCTCGCAACTTCATTTATATTGTTATTGGGAAACTGCAGCTGTACCACAGGGACGATTCAGAATTCATAAATCAAACTTTAATTTGATAAAGATGTCTTCTTTTAAAAGTGCGCTCGTCCCGTTGCTAAAATGAGGCAAAAAACCCATCAGACTGCTTCATCATTTCAAGTTATTCAGATGAGTTTGATGACACATTAAGGCAGAATGAGAACTCGTTAAAACAAAAATCAAACTTATGCAGCAACAGTAAACAGTCGTGATAATAATGGTCTGTGTTCTGTACCTTTGTGAAGAGGTTGAGTCCCACTGCTGTTGCTAACGCAGTGCTGGTCGCTGTGACGTAGGCTACTCCAATCTGCCTGACAGAGACAACAAAAGCCTGTTCCTCACATAGAACACACAATGTTCAGACATCGGCATCTGGTGCCAAAGGGAGCGGCCGAACAGCAAGGAGTTGAAAAGTTTAACGTCGTAAAAGGAGGAACAGTGTTTTCATTTTCTCAGGCTGCACTAGTGATAGATGTTAAAAGCTATTATGCATTGAAGCCTCTCACAATGACGCCCGACCCTTCTTCTCATTATTCATCACAGTGCAAAAGTATTAAAATCACTCGGGAACTTATTTAGAAGTGAGACCAACGTGTTTAATCACCATCAGCTTTAAGTAGCGAGGTCCGAAAGAGGCTGAACACACAACACAGAAGGATTATTGTTCCTTTAAAACAGTCCACATCCACGTGCAGTAGAGTCTTACTTGGGAGTGATGGGGGAGGCAGCGTTACGGTTCGTGTAGTTGACCAGAGCGTTGAAGGACTGATTCACCCACTGCCAGAATACCACAGCAGGAACTGTCCTAGAAAACAGACGGTTATGAGAAGCGTTTCCTCTCTGACACTAGCGCGACGCGGTGAAGTGAAGCTCCTCGGTCGGTACCTGTAGAACTGCAGCATGAAGCCGGTGATGGCCATGCCTCCGGGCACCTGGAAGGACATGCGGCCGATGAGGTTCATGCGGTCTCCGGTGTCGGGGTGGAAGGCCGAGTCGTACAGCTTCTTAGCATAGTGGAGCTGCTCCTCTGTGGTGCCGGGAGGGACCGATCCGGCCCTGAAGAGGGCAAAGAGACACACCGGCACAGTTTCATACCATCAACTCCACGCGGGGGCGTTTTTACATGTTGAAACTTGCAGATGGCAGTTAAAGTGCAGACCCCAGCGTATGAGCCAAATATCAAAAGGGAAAATCCACCCAGAAATAGAGTTCTCATACTATGTGCTATATCTGTACTTCTGTCAGATATATTGCACTTGACTAAAGCTTATTTTATCCTTAAAAACCTGTACAGGATTAAGAAGTCAGTTAACTTCATGCATGAATGAAGATATTGACTTTAATGTCTAAAACTATTGTTTTAGGTTGTGTCTTTGCTTAAACTGCTGAGTTAAGATATGTGTAGATGTGTGGATCGTCATACTATTGGCTATTACAGTCACTGTGTGACAGCGCGTGTGCACCGTCTTACCTGCAGGATTCTACTAAAGCTTTGGCTCCATCCAAGCGAGAGTCAGGTAGGGCCGCCGTTCGCCAGTCTGTGATGTTGAAGAAGTGGTTCACTCGGCCCATAAACGTCGACTGGTCCCATCGCGGCGCGTCGATGTCGAATGACTTCAGAGTCATCGTGGTCGCTAAATAAAAGTTCCAAGTGTATGGCCACCTCTGGTTACTCTGCAGGAGGTTACTCAGCAGCTGCGGTCGAAACCTGCAGAGAAAGAGAGGAATAATGATATAATTATCTAAATGTGCCGTTGATGAACAGAACAGAAACAAGAGACTCACTCGGCTAATGAATGACATCGATCTCTCTTTCATCACAACCTGGCTCCATGTTTGTTGTCGCACTAGACTGACCTGGTCTGAACCGATGTAACATTAACAGTAATATTTAACTCGGTGTGTCAGAGAGGGCCAGACTGTTGAAGCTTTGAACTCACATTCCCAAAGCTCTGTGTGCATATGGAGAGCTGCAACAATTAGTTGATTGAGACACAAAAAAAAAAAAAGGCAACTATTTTAATAATGAATTCATGGTTTTGGGTATTTTTCCAGCAAAAAGAAAAAGCTCAACATTCGCTGGTTACAGCCTCTCGAATGAGAAGACATATACGTCTTATGTGATAGTCAGTGAAATATATTTAGGCTTTGGAGGGTTAGTTGGTCAAAACAAGCGTTTTGAGGATTTCCCATCTGGGCTCTGGTATATTACAATTGCTAGATCAAACAATAGTGAAATTTATTCTTCACCATCACATTAGCAGATATTTACTGTAGGTATTCGGTGAAACCTCACAACAGAAACTCGCCTCGTGTGGTTTAATCTTTTACAAAGAAAAGGGCAAATGAGGAGAGGAGCATATCAGTGTACTTCTCTGAAGGCTCAGTCTGGCTGGACATGGACTGTTTCTGCAGCCGTTAGTTAGAAAGTAGAGTAAAAGTCAACGTGGCCCTACATACCACAACATATAACAAGAATATATAAACAAAGACCGGAAGCCATAGCATGAGATCCGATACCTACAGCTAAAGAATATATTAGGGTTACAACAGTTCATTTTACATTCTATCTACAACTAGTTATTAACGTGATTAATCATTTCCTCTATAAAATGTGTGTAAATACTAATAAAATGCACATGACAATTTCCCAGAGTTCATGCCTGCAAGGTTGCTCGTTTCGTCCGACCAAACAATCCCAAATAAAAATATTTGACGTTTACAAATGAAATGAACGGAGAAAAGCAGCGAATCCTCAGATTTAAAAAGCTGGAACCAGTGAATATTTGGCATTTTTGCCTGATAAAGAATAAACATTGTTATTGATACATTTTCTGACCAACTGTTTCAGTACAACAAAATACCTAAAAAAAAAAAACAACTAAATAAACAAACCGTATCTTCACTGATATATTTGATGGCTTGTTGTTCACAGATCTGCAACTTAAGCTGGATCAATAAACTGACGTACTAATGAACCAATACACACATTATTAGATGAGAAGAAAGATGAATTAATCTGCAACAACGCTGATAATCAATAAATAGTTTTCAATGATTTCTTTAAGCACAAACGCCAAACATTGACTGAATCCAGCTCCTGGATGTGACTATTTGCTGGTTTCTACTCTCATAATGAGCATAATTCCTAAATGAATAATAACTAAAGCTGCAACGATATGTCGACTGTCAATCAACAGAAAGTTGTCTGTAAATATTTTAATACTTGATGAATAGTTTCAAGCAGAAATGTCAAACATTCTCTGGTTATCGCTTCTTAGATGTGAGGATTTTCTGTCTTTCTTCTGACATATTTAACAGTCAATTGAATATTTTAATGCTCTGGATTGTTGGTTGGACAAAATAAGCAAATTGAAGGTACAGAGTAGAGCTCTAAGAAACTGTAAATGGCATTTCTTAAACATCGACTATCGATAAATTATGGAAAACAATTGTTAGTTGCAGCCCCAATAATAGACTGAATGGTTGGCTTATGGAAATGTATGAATGAATGAGCAGATTAATCGACCATGAGAGTAATAGGTAGCTGCAGCCCTGCATGCATTTGAAGGGATAGTTCAGAAATGAACAGGGTTTAGTGTCTGCTACATGACAAAGGTGAAGTTCACCAGAGTCTTGAGAAAACTGGATCTGCAGGCCTGAGCATAATACATCTGGATACTATCAACTACTCAGTTAACACAACGAGTAGCTTGTCCGTGCATTAAATGTGTTGAATTACACTTATACAAAGACATGAACTCGATGGGTGCACAGAGTGGTTAGTCTTTTGTTAAGTCTAGTGACCAGAAATAGTTAGAACGTGTCAGCAGGAGCTTTGGAGTGATGCAACTCATAACTCGAGTTACCAGCTGACTTCTGCAGGCAGCAATAAACTAACAAAACACGAGACATCGACTCACGAGCTGCAAAGCTTTAGTCTGAACTGAATAACATTAACGTTCACGTACCTTCGAGAGATTCCTCCTCTCTCGCCCCGCACAGAGCAACCTGTCAGGTAGTCAAACGTGCTCGTGTAGGACAGTGAGGTTATGTGCTCGTGTAGGACAGTGAGGTTATGTGCACGTGGCACACCGTCCTCCAGTCACGGGATGGGGCAGCTCCCAATGTGAACCCTAAATTCCTGAGGCTTTATTGCTTTACTGGAATGAGAACCTTTAGAGACACGGTCAGGGTGTTGGTTAAAAATAGGTTCACCCTACTGTTTTAACTTACCTAGCTGTTATGCTAACTGACTAGCTAAGTAGCTCTTTCATAATGGGATTTGTTCTGCGTTCAGTGTATAAATGAAACACATTTACGTGTAGTGACTTATTTCAACGTCTGACGGCAAGAACCGCACACAAAATGAAACACGTCCAACTATTCTTGGCAGTGCATTTGAAACATTTAGCTAGTTAGCAGGCAGCTAACTTCTTCTTCTTCTTCTTCTCTAATTTGATTGGCGGATCGCAAGCAACTTGAATAGGTGCATACCGCCACCTACTGTACCGGAAGTGTGCAGTTTTTAGAGTAAAAGTTTCATCACTGTTCTAAGGGATGGAAATAATACAAATACAAATAATAATAGTATTAATTAAGAGGGGGAAAATGAAAAAAACAAAAACTAAATCCTGCGATCTAATCCCGTTTGAGGCAGTTAACTAACTGAGCTCATCCTCCATGTTTAAGCTCGTGCCCGAGGTCTTTGTGCGTAACCGTACGTCTGACGTCACTCCCCTTAGTAACCCTCGGCGGCGTCTCCAGGAGAGAAGGCAACAAAGATGGTGAGTTTAATTCTGTCGTATTAATTAGCTATTAACTGTTAACACATTGTTAAATGTGAACGTATTCACATTAAGTAAACGCTCAGTTGAATACATTTGGGGTTTAATGACAGCCGCTGTTTTGCAACTTGCCGAGAAAAAAAACATTCAACTGCAACCGTTGTTGCATCGTTCGGTTATCAGGGGAGATTAGCTTAGCACGTTAGCTACTTTTAGCTCCTGTTTGCGTGCCGTTAACTAGCATGAACTAAAGCTCTGCGCTCAAACAACTAGGTAGCCCACAAGGCACAGTGAAACCAAAGAAGTTGAAGTGACTAGCTACTCACGGGACCCGTGGTTGTTTTCACGTATTGGTACCGTTAGGAGAGTGTTTGCACATCTTCACAAGCCACAGTGGGGACTAGAAGTGCACTTGCACGGCCTGTAAGTGAGGAATCCCGGTGGATGGAAGGAAGAGGTGCATGTCTACAATGGTGGTCAGCTGCAACAGTGCTCCCCCCCTGGTTAAAGTATTATCACATGGATATTTTCACTGTTTTGTTGTTATTGCAGGGATTGCTGTCCATCCTGCGGAAGCTAAAGAGCACACCAGACCAGGAGGTTAGGATACTGCTGCTGGGTTTGGACAACGGTGGGAAGACCACCTTGCTCAAACAGCTGGCATCTGAGGACATCAGCCACATCACCCCCACACAGGTATGGAGGAAAGTTCCATAAACACCACCTATATGAGAGCAAACAGACATAACACAACAGGGGTGTATCACTTTTTTTGGGACTTGTCTAACCTTTTGCTTTCTATGTTCTATGCAGGGATTCAACATAAAGAGCGTTCAGTCTCAGGGTTTTAAACTGAATGTTTGGGACATTGGAGGCCAGAGGAAGATCAGGCCGTACTGGAGAAACTACTTTGAAAACACAGACGTGCTGGTGAGAGGAGTTGGATGCATCGAACACAACAAATAAGCATTTTTTTTTTTTTTAAATCAAAGTCTACATTATTGTTTTGATCTGTTGAAGTAGCTGCACATGCTAACAAGGAACATTCTCTTTTGTTTCAGATTTATGTCATTGACAGTGCTGACAGAAAGAGATTTGAGGAGACGGGTCAGGTAAAAAAAACATTCAGTTTACTGTTAGAGTGAGGAAAAACAAAAATTGTTAAAACCAGTGATTTTACTTGGCTTTTACTAGCATCTGTCTAAGTGGTTTTTTTATGCTTTTAGGATTTTAGGAGCTCAAATCAGGAGATGTAGCTGTTTTGGCCTTTAAGTCTGTATGAAATTATGTTTCGCAGGAGTCTTAATCACTCTCAAGTCTACAGCTCTGTGTTGTAGTAACATAATTTTTCTGTGGCAGAATTTGCGTGTGTGATTACGTATAATTGACAGACGTTTGTGTGCGTTGCAGGAGCTGGCCGAGTTGTTGGATGAGGAGAAGTTGAGCGGCGTTCCTGTGCTGATCTTTGCAAACAAGCAGGACCTGCTGACAGCCGCCCCGGCCTCCGAGATCGCAGAGGGTCTCAATCTGCACACCATCCGGGATCGCATGTGGCAGATCCAGTCCTGCTCCGCCCTCACTGGTGAGGGGATTCAGGTGAGCCTACGAACTGAGCGTTACTGATTTAGCATTCATCTTTATGTGCCTTTTGTTTTCTTCTTCTCACCACGCTGCTGTTTCTCTTCAACCCACTTTCAGGAGGGCATGAATTGGGTCTGCAAGAGCGTCAACTCCAAGAAAAAATAGCTTCGCTTCTAGTCTTCTGCTTCTCAGGAGGAACAGCAGCAGCAGCAGCACATACACATACACTGACACACACTGCACCCTCCTGAGCCTTAGTACGATGGGATATACCTGTGAATGTAAACACACTACTAATACAACATGGACCTGGAGTTTTTAACCCCCTGCATCTCCGCATCACTGGTTCACTAATGTCAGCACATCTTTCTACGTTGGCCTCCACACAGAGGAGGGCGGTTCGACTTCAAAGGGAACCCATGCCGGGAAATCAACCTCCACCCCGACTACCCGCGTCACCACCACTGTCCCAGCCAATCGCAGCCATCACCCACAGCCTGTCACAACCTCAAACATTCCCATTAAACTGCTGTCTTTCATTGGAATTCCAGCTTGCTCTTTAAACTCTTTCACACACTGCCCTGGAAACCAGCCCCCCTTCCCATCTCCATCCCCACCTTCTCCTCCATCTTATTCTTCCAGGTTGTGCTGTTTGTTTTTTACCATTCCACGATGGCTCTGTTTGAAGTGAGGTATATTTTTGTAATTGTTTTATTTATGGTGAAGTAGAGTGTAGAGTGCTTTCAAACAACAACCAGTGTGACGTGTGTGTGTGACTTAAAGGACGTTGGAGAAACGGTTCCAACTCTTCCCACTAAAGAACGATACTGTACATGTTAATATGTATAAAAAACAAAAAGATGAGATTAAATGGTTTAGAGGAACTACATTTTTGGATCAAGTGTAAATATGACCCTGTGGTCATATGTTACGTTACGCTCATGTTATAGAGTATATGTTACCCTGCTGTAGTCTATAATGTTTGCATATCTAACATATGCAGATTTTAGGTTTGCGTACTGTACGTCCCAATGCATTTCTTTGTACTCTTTGGGTTTTATGAGGGAATTCACTCCTTTGGCATTTCCTTTTGATATTCTTGAATGTAATCTCTCCAGAATTGAAGGTACTGTATGTGAATAAAAAGACAAAACATTCTGAAATCATTGCGTTCCTACTTATTGATTGACGTTGCTCCCTGCACTACCACACTTCAGTTCACTCTGATCTCTCCAGCCTCTCGTGGTCAAACACACACCAGCAGCAGGTGAAGTCAGCTGTTCATGACAGTGTTAGAGCCTCTGTGGGAGACAGCAGCTGGGGTAGAGTACAGCAAACTGGATTAAGTGGTGCATTGAATTCAGTGTTTAAATGTGCTGGAAGGGATATAGCACTATATCATACTCTTGTACAAATATTACTTGCACACAAAAATAATGTCTCAAAAACTATTTCAAATACACTCTGATTCTCAGTGATGCTGACTGAAGTGAAGACCACTTTGTCTCAGAGCAGGTAGCCTATTAGTTCCACATGTAGATAACATAAACCAGTGTGTAATCAAAGAGGCTGTACGGTGAATTTCAGGGTAGTAAATGAGACAAAAAAAATTGTGACTTTTCTCTAATCTTTGCCGTTTTTTCAAGATGTACACTAAATGAACCCCAAATTAGATTATTTCTGAGATTAATCATTAACCTTCAAGCTTTCTTCGGGCACCTGAGATTATTCAAAATAAATAAACTGTCTACTTTTCCCCCGGTTGTAACAGAGAAAGGGCTGCAGTTCACTAAATATAAAATAAAATGTATTTTGTTGCTAAAGGCAGGTGGTGCTGTATCCACCTGGTTGTGTGAATACCTCATGGCCTGAGGCTGAGCAGGAGAAGCTGGATCCTCTCCTCCACAAATAACTGACTGTCAATCTGCATTGCACAAACCACGCAGACATGAGGCCACATGCATACCTGTGATGCCTGCATGTTAGAGGGGAGAGATGGCCACCTTAAGGTAACATTGTTAGGTCCTACTCGAGTTCATGTACTTTATACTTCTATTCTACTACATTTCAGAGGGAAAAGGTATTTTTTATTTTATTTAACTGTTATGGTTACTTTGATTTTAAATAGAAAACACATGATCATCTAATATGACATATTATTATAGATTAAAGGCCCTGCACACCCACACAGGTGTTGTTAGTTATGTGGCTAATTAGACCTACAGAGGCCACTAATAAGAACAATAAATTACAAGTCCTGCAAGAAAAACTAACAGGAAGATCCCAGAAGTCCTGAAAAATACACTACAGTGTGTTCCTACGGTATGGGAACAGTATGCCATGTGTTTTATTTTGTGTAGCATTGTATGTGACTGATTCCCTGGACCTCAGAGACCTGCAAACGACCTCTTCTTCTTCGCTCACAAAGATCCTCATTGTCGAGGCTTCCTCTCTTCTCACAAAGACTCTCTTCTCCCTCATTTTTTCCTCTTTACTCTTTGTAACATTAAATTCTCACAAGGCACTATGGGAAACACAGAGCGATGCACCTTGGGAGTTTCATGTGGAAACATAGACACATTTAAAGGAACAGGTAGACTGTTGGGGAAAATGCTTGTTCGCTTTCTGACGTAGAATTCAATGAGAAGACTGATCCCACTGACATGTCTGTACATTAAATATGAAGCTACATAGCTTAGCTTAGCATAAAGACTGGAAACAGATGGAAGCAGCTAGCCTGCCTGGCTGCCAACCAGCAACTCTAAAACTCACTGCTGAACATGTTACAGCTTGTTGTTCTGGACAAAGTACACCGGAGTTAAAAAACTGTATATTTGCTGTGTCCTGTTGCACCTTATGTGTGTCCCTGTAGCCTTTCTACATTATGTTCTGTTTTTGTAATATTTTATATAATTTGTATGTAGTGTTCACTGTTTATTTACAGAAATACTAATAAACAGACAACTAAAAAAGATAAAACATGTAAATTAATGAGTTTAATGCTGGTATGCTTTGTTTTGCTTTTGACAGAGACTCCTTGTTTTCAGTCTTTATGCTAAGCTAAAGCTAACCAGTGGCTAGGCGACACAAAAAAACATGTAAAAAGGCAGATTTGGTGTTTTAACAACTTCTGTTTCATTACAACCTCCAAATGAGAGAAGAAAAGGGTCTGTGGTCATTTTATAAGTGTATAAAAGTGTGTTTGTGGGTAATTTAAGATAGTCAGACAGTGTGTGTGTGTGTGTGTCAGTGATATACAGTATATTGAAGACGTAGGCGACCGGATTACTGCCTTTCTCCTCATGGATCAGACAGCTGTGCAACAGCTGTGTGTGCAAGTGTGAGAAAATATGTGTCAAGAGAAAGAGAGAGAAAAAGAGAGGGAGTGTTTGTGTGTGTGTGTGTGTGTGTGTCAGAGTGACAGATAGAAAAGCAGCGCTGTAATTTATGCTGCACCTCCGACCCCGCAGCTCTTGGCTGCCTGTGTCTCTGCTGAGGTTTGCTGACGTGAGAAACAAAAAACATCAGGCCTCAAGATGGGAAAGAGGTGGGAGGAAGACGAGGGTGGAGCGAGAAGAAGCAATATGATTAAAATGTTTGTTTTTACTTGTACATTAACCGCTGATTGGCGTTAGAAGGAAAGAAATGGCGTTCTGAAACTCAAAGTGACATTTTTGAATGAATGTTCAAGTCTTGAAAGTTCATTCTCGACTTCATCATGAGGTTCCTTGAGCTGCGGTTTCTAGAGCTTTCAGTTGTAGTCATGATCTTCTTCAGCACATGGAGTTAGTAGATTTCCATTTTTGGAGCAATTTAAGGACTTTGCACCTCGCATGTTAACTTTAAGTTTGAGATTAAAAGGTAACGACTGCCCTTGAAAATGGTACATAACAAAAAAATAAGAAAATTAAAGAATAGTTTTGATTTTGGGAAATATTCGCTTCATCTTTTTGCTGAGAGTCACTCATGTCTGTCCATTAAGTACAAAGCTACAGACAGTTAGCTTAGCTTAGCATAAAGATTGAAAGCAGGTAGAAACAGTTAGCCTGGCTCTGTCCAAAGGTTACAAATGTCATATCTTGTTTGTTTAACCTGTACAAAAACAATGTGATTGCAAAAACGACACGTGGGTGTATTTAGTTACCTTTAGACACAGCCAGGCTAGCTGTTTCCCCTTGTTACCAGTCTCTATGCTAAGCTAAGCTAACCAGCTGCTAGCTGTAGCTTCATATTTACCGGACAGACATGAGACTCGTATCAATCTTCACATTTAACTCTCGGTAAGAAAGTGATTAAGAGTAATTCCCTAAAGTCTTTCCACATTAACTTTTCTCTACTAAAATATATATATTTTTGTATTTTCATTTCCTGTTCACTCAAAACACATAAACACAAGTGGACCGTCTTTGCTGTCTGAGGGGGAGTGAGGCGGAAGGGTAGGCGGGAGCATTAATGCAACATCTTAATCAGGCTGAGTTTAACAAACAACTACTCATCTCAAAACTTGTTCTGTTCATCCTGTTGTTTCTCTGCAGGCCTCCACCCACACATACCCATGAGCTGTCTGTACCGGGCACACACAAGAGATGTTTAAAGTTTGTTTAAGTGTCCTCCTGTGGATGTGTGCTTTTAAAGTTAAATAAATACACTAATACTGCAGACAGGCAGATTATTTGCATGTTTAAGAAAGGTCAACAGAGGATGGACGGTTGTTTGAGTACAAGTGGGCGGATGTCGTTTTTATTTTTTAAAAGTCATGAAGAGTAAGCAGATGACTGTGTAGAGATGACTGTATGAAACCAACAGTGAGCACGAAACAAACGCTTAGATTCTGTGTTTGCACAAATGTGAGAAATATTAAATAAGGCTGGTGGTATTTCCGTTTTTCAACAAGTATTTTCTTAATAACTTAATCCTGTGTATCATAGAGCTTCATTCATGTCCAACAACAGCTGTGTGATGCTGTATTAATCCATGTAATGATAACACTATACAAACTTAAATCAAACATACTTACAATAAAGGTTCTCTACTCAACATTTATTAATATCCAGCTGCAGACGACTGTTTGCTGTGTAAAGATAAAGTGGAGTGATGTTTACCTGAGCAGAGGAGGAAGTAGCTCTCTGTGCTTTGTTGCCGAGTGCACTGTTAGCACGGTTAGCACTGTTAGCACGGTTAGCACTGTTAGCTGCGAGCCGCCACCGCCCAAAATGTCGCAAAGCACCTTCAAAACAATAGACTTTGGTTGACACGTTTGTTTGGTTTCTAAGTCAAATATAACATGTTAAAAAAGTCAAAAGTTTTTGAGTTGTAATTTCAAATTTGATGAAGACATGAACGCTGTACGACACTAACATGACATGAATGCAGCATTAACGTATGGTCACAACATTTTCATACCACAAAAATGACCCAAACTCTGCCGCAAAAAAAAAAAAGAGTGTGGTTTCATAATTTGATGCCGGGTATTTAAAAATATATTTATCAGAGCATCAGACTGTAAACACTTTGTGAGTCTATAGTGTGGAAGTTTAAAAGACTAGTAATCACTTCTTAAACCCCATTTTTTACAGACTGGCTTTTATGTGATGTCACATTACTGCTTTATTCTATTGATATTTTTACTTAATTTATTTTCATCGTATCGATTGGTTTTATCTATTGTATTGTTTTATCAAGGTTTATCTCTTACCTTAGTTTCTCACTGTTAACCGCTTTCTGTTTTTTTATTGCGTTTGCTGCTTTTTCTGTCTAAGGACTTTGTAAACCGTTTTAAAAAAGGTGCTATATAAATAAAGCAATTTTTATTATTATTACTCAAAATAAGAAGGAGGAACACGAGGATAACAACTTATCCTCTCCCAAACACAGAGCAGCAGTGTTTCTATTGTCAAAAGTTGAAGCTGCTGCTGGAGCTCGGGGCAAAATGCACAATAACAAAAATGTTGAATACCACCCTTGTTCTTTAAATGAAGATGAAAGAAAATGCACGTACAGAGTGACAACAGAGACCAGTTTAAATGTGTTTGTTTATTTGGAACCCTTCTCCAAATCACGTCTGTAATTTTTCCATTTCACAAAATATTTACAAAAAAAGATACTTTTTATGTTGTTGTTTTTTCTCTTTAAGTTGACGGTTGTAACGGCTCCTTCTTAGGATGACGACAATTGCTTACATCTCGCAGTCCAGTCTTGTTCTTTTAGAAAAAGTAGATGAAAAAAAATTCCTCCCACCCTTCTTTTCTTCCATACACTCATTTTTAAAACTGCATACATTTTACCCCCACCCCCCTATTGTTCTTCTTTTGAGTGCTTTTAAAAAAAACTCTTCCTTGCATGATTTCAGCTGCAAACAGGAAGCCAAGAGCTCGTGTGCTTATTGAGAGGAAGTGACATCTTTGCCCTGCAGGAAGTACAATTACAGCATCATCAGATTCTCCAGATGCTTGATTGGTTTGGTCTGTCCAGTCTTGCCTCTTCCTCTAAAATCAAAGAGTCTCTCTAGACAAGCATGAAACCTACAGATGTACCAAATAACATAAAGTCAGAGTAATTACTAAATGGAAACAGTCTTTGTCAGAAGAAGATTTTCTGTCCTGTGGGAAGCCTGATAGCAGGAAGGGAGTGCTAGGAATAAGGGCCAAATCCTCAAAACTCTTTGGGCCAGGGTCAACCGGCCCTTCAGATGCAGCTCCAGTGTCCCTCTGCGGGGCAGCATCTGTAGTCCAGGCATAACAAGGCGTCCACAAGTGCATTGTGGGAGTTCCATGGAAGAGCATTTTGTGTTCAAGCCGTACGGTCCATCCCTGAACTCAGCAAAGAAGGGAAGAGGTGCCATGATGACGGAAACGAGAGACACGAAGGGACCGCGCAGTCCCTCTTTAAAGAGGATCTACTAAACAATGACAGCTGGGCAGAACAAAAAATATGACGCTAATAATAACATAAGGCAATTGATCTCAGTACAACTAGAGGGGTGATTATATGAGAGAAACATGAGGCGCTAAACTGGAAAGCTCAACACTGCACGGTTTTCATCTCTTTTCCCTTTAGCGTCAGTGAGCAGCCACGAAGAGGCGTTTTCTAATAAAAGTTAATTTTCTATCCATCTTCTGCTCTATAAAAAAAAAAAAAAAAAAAAAAAAAGATGCATGTCACAATCTCTCCTCTTAGGCTTCTCTTGTTTATGTGTAAAACGCTGAGCTAGGTTGTGCCAGATTGAACGTGTTGGTTTAGCATTTTTACGTATAATACACTACATGAAACACCGACTGAAAATAAAGAAAAGAAGAAAATAAAAACACATAAGAGATCAACCCTGCCCCCGAATGTGTGTACATGTTCTAGATCAGTGTGTGTGTGTGTGTGTGTGTACAAATCTTAATATTTTACTGTGTGTATAGTATAACTGTTTTTTTTCCAGTTAATAAGACGGTAACGGTGTGCTATTTTGGTGCCTGTCTCTATATCCAAGTGTGTGTGTGTGTCTACTTTGTTAACTGGTGACATAGTGCTTTGTAGAGGGCTGCCCATACAGCCCGTAAAAATCTGCATGTCTGTGTGTCTGCGAGGCGTCTATCCAGTCCCTCACTGCCAGGCCCTGCATGGACGGACCTCCAGAGGCCAGGCCGGGAGGAGGGGGGTAGTCTTGGGTGCTGACCCAGGGGAAAGAGCCAGAGCGTGGGTACGGGGGATGGCCGCGGTGGCCCGACACCGAGGGCACTCCGGAGCAGTAGCAGTTATCCATCGTACACACCAGGATCTTACGGCTGCCATATTGAGGCAGCACGGCCTGCTGGGAGGAGTGCGAGGAGCCGCTGCCTCCAGGAGGAAAGTGCGAGGAGGCGAACACGGAGCCTGAATGGTGGTTGGTCAGAGAGCCGCTTCCGCTTCCCGTCCCGCCGCCCTCGCTGATGTGAGGCGGGCCGCAGGGCCCGAGAGGCTGCTGATTGGTAGACTGACCTTCTCCAGAGGCGGAGCCGGAGCCCAGGTAGGGCTGTTTGGCTAACGATGAGGAAGAAGATGAGGAAGAGGAGTCCTTGAAACCCGGAGCGGCGGTCTTTCCGACGCTCCCGTTTCCCTCTGGGAAGGCAGTGGAATGTTTCCGTTTCTCTGCTCCGGAGGTCTGACCGCTGGGATACGCAGGAACGGACTGCAGGAAGGTCGAAGGAGGGGTGAGGGGAACTGAGAGAGGAGAAGAGAAGAGGTGTGAAATAATAGGAGGAAAGTGGTCATTTAAATAAAAACACATTCATGTCCTGGATTAAAACCCATTAAAACGTTTTTTTGAGATCCTACCTTCCAGCGTTCTCTTCAAGCTCTTCTCTCTTTTTGAGATTTCAGATAGGAATAGTTTAGAGTTTAGATTCCCCACTTTGTAAGGAGGTATACTGCTGCCCACACATGCCTGAGACCTGCAAAAAATGCCAAGAGTCACGCAAAATTCAAGATAAGATGTCAGCTTGGACCCACAGGCAAAAAAGGAAAACTTTGCTCTCACCTGTCTGTGAGGATTTTAACCGGCTTGGTGTTTTTCATGAAGCTCAGCTCCTCCGCCTTACTGAAGGCCGTGTGGATGGAGCTCAGCAGCTTCTGGGCCTCGTGGCGCTGCTCGCCCAGAGCCAAAACCTGGGCCGCGTTCTCCTGGCAGAACCGAGCCTGAGCCCGGTCCAGAGCCTCCAGAGTCCGACCTAGATCCTCCTCCAGGAGCTGGTGCATCCGCTGGTACTGCAGACGCACCTCCTCTTTCAGCTCACACACCCTGTCCTGTAGAGAAACACACACACACACACACATCAATCCACTCAAATGTCCCTTTTGTATCATGCAACGCTGTGTCGGAAAATGTGTGTAGTTGCGTTGACGGCAAAAGATTCAGGGTGTAAAAACAAAAAAACTCACCTCCACCACACACTTGTCAGAGTCCAGTTTGCAGAGCTGCTCTTCGATCTCCTGCACTCGCTCCTCAACGCGCTCCTGCTGTCTCAACAGGCTTTGCTGTGAGGTGAGAAAGAAAGAGAGTCTTCAGCTTTCAGGAGGTTGTGACCTCAGCTAGCATCCCCTCCTCATATTAGATATTAGAATTCGGGAGCCGGCTAATTTAGTCCCCAACACAACACATAATCCCTGCGGGGGGGGGTGCTGACATGGCAACCAACAGCTATTTTGTGTTTGCATTAGAGCGAGCGGAGGACTAATGTTGGGGGAGCTGGACAGATAAATGGACATACTGAGGCAGAAAAAAGCGCCAGCCGCTCTCCTCCCACTACTCGTTTAAAAGTTGCATTCACGCGGTGGAAGCTGTGGCGGTGTTGTGGCAACAACACTCGTTTACATCTAGGAGCTCAGGCTAAAACTGAAGATGCCTATCTGGCTCAGCTTGAGGTCAAAATAAATTTAAAAAACGCAATTAATGGCTCCGTATGAGAGCGCTGATTCTTTACGTCGCTCCCTACAGCGAGTCTGAGAGCAGGAATGTCGTTGACACAGATTTGCTAATCCTTCATGTTATGAATATTTAATGAGAGATATGAATAATCCTCAATCAACATTTAATGATCGAGAAGTGAGCCGATAAGACGGTCCAGAGCTAAATGATGTGGCACCACCAACAGGATCTAGATTCAAATAAAGAGTAAAGAGTGTTCGGTCTTTGTGAGACTGTACTTTATGTTAATGTCAGCATGCTAACGTGCTCACAATGCTAATGGTCACCATCTTAGTGTAGTGTCTTAGCGTGCTAAGGATTGATAATTAAAAATTAGCCGAGGCAGATTGTCAGAAGTTCTGCAGGTATTTAGTCACAAAACGAAGTAGAATGTTTATTATCAATTAATCTGCCGTTCATTCCCGGTTGAATCGATTAGTTTAATTCTTAGCTTTTAGTCTGTAGAAAATTAGTTTTTGAACAATAGCCCCTTGTAATTTCCGTGGGGTTATTTAAAAAAAATGTACTATCATATAAGATAAACAAAAGCAGCAAATCTTCACATTTAAGAAGCTGAAACCAGCAAATGTTTGACATTTTTGCTTACAAATAACCCTCTTACACCAATCCTCCAATCCCCAACCGCCACTGCTCACATTATTATAATGCAGTTTTGATGCATAAAAACATTGATGTAAAAAGACGCTTTATTTTAATTTTATTGTTGGTCATTGGTGCTTTTTATATATATATTTATATAATATATTTTATTCTTATATACAGCTTTTTTTCCCCACATACTTGAACATAATATTCCCGTCTATTCTCTGCCTTTATTTGTCCAGCTTTGTTGTCCTTGTTCCTAACTGTACACAAAACATACTTGGATTAAATCTATCATTAATCCCACAAGTCAATAATCAGTTGTTTTTCACAGGCTGCCGATCTGTTCACATACCACCATCATCATCATCCTCATCCAATCATTCCAAACTAAAGAGCAGCTGATTTTTTCATTAAGTGATCAGCTGCTGTAGAGCTCAACAGGAATGAAATCCTGCGTAGTCTTGGGCCTCAGTGGCACATGGTTGGGAACCACTGCCCTAGATAT
>NW_022280034.1:4688274-4697812 GCF_004355925.1 Anarrhichthys ocellatus | reverse complement strand
CACACACACACACACACACACACACACACACACACACACAGGACTGTGACCTGGTTGTGCCGATTGATTGAGTTAGGCTCCGAGCAGAAGCCAGGGGAAAAACGGGGTCGAAAGGGCCGAAGCGTCCCAGAGGGGGGTAGCAACTACATGTATGGGATACTTTTTTTGGGGGGGGGGGGGGGAATAAAGAGGGGAGGGCGCTCTTTAGCTGTCATTTCACCACAGCGTCTTTTCCATCAGAGCAGGAGAGCAGGGCCAGAGGGAAGGTCGGTACTCGCCTGGAGTGGCTGGTGGACAGTGGGAGAGGTGAATTTAGTTTGGGGGGGGCTGATGGATCTGAAGAGCAAAGAAGGGAGGGGGGGGGGCAGTCGCTGTAGGGTGGTGTGTGTGGAGAGGGGGGGTCCACTCTGCATTTCTTGATATTGCATTCAACATGGACGATGTTACAGTAGTCACTACCATGTGTTTAACATGGCTAAACTCAATGTCTCAATGATTATTTTAGGCCTGAACAATAGCCACTCATTAAAGATTATATAGTATTTGTTGCTCTTTAATTGTATTGATTTTAGTGGAGGTTATAGCCCAATCGAATTGTCTTAGTCCTATATGATAGTAAATGAGTATCTTTGTAGTTTTGGTCTGTTGGTGGGACAAAACAAGACATTCGAAGACATCACCTTGGACCGTGGGAAATCATAACTGGCATTTTAATCAGATTAAGACAAAGGAAATAATTGTTAGCTGAAGCCATTCTTTTAATTTATGACCAAATACCGGCAAAAACAAATCCCATTCCCATCAGCCTCAGCTGCTGTGCTTTTAGTGCTAATTAGCATGCTAAGAAGCATAATAGCTTTGTCATTGTGAGCATGCTAGCTTTAAAGGCACTGCTGTCCCTGGCATGCTAACACACTATAGGATGGTTAACACGGTAAACATTACACCCGTTTAATATCAGCATCTTCTCACAGCGGGCGTTTGTATTTCATAAACATTAAAGATGGCTGCTCTCCGTTTGAGGGAGGTCGTGGTATAGTGGATGCTGGCTAACTGCGACACTGAAGCATCGTTAATGTTATCAAGTTCACCTGTGCTGTTCCTACCGTCCTGATTAAAGAGGACGTAGGAAAAAGATGTCTATGTGACAGCTTTCTGAACAGTTTTTATATTCAGAACAGGTCCCAGCCTCCTGTGCCTCAGGCAACCGATTAACTATACATACAGCTGAGTCATAGCATTACCAGCAGGATATACACCCTAGCATGACACAGTTGACACCTAAATAAGGGTGTTGGGTGAACAAAATGAGTCAGTGAGCAGTGAGGCCTCCGTGGCTCTCCCTCCGACTAAGCTGCCCGGTCACTCGCACTCACACACACACACACACCACCTTTAAAAAAGGGAGAAGGGGGAGACAGGGGGGAGGAAAACCAATCCCACCTCTGCCCGAAACCGACGACAGCCAGCACCAAACCCCCAGGAAGGGAAGAGGTTAATAAAGTAGACTGCAGAATCAGGCGACGAATCACTTTAATCCCCCTTCCCCTCCCTCACAACTGGCGATCCCTGAGCTAGGATGCACCTGTGCTGGGGAGATAAGGCCCTCTGAGGGCCCCTCATTGTTCCACCCTCGACTGCATTGTTTGTCATTCCAACAGATGAGAACGTAGGCTGGAGTGGATCACAACGAAAAAATGCACAAGACTCTCACACAGGCGGTAAAAAAAATATACTTAAAACGCAATATTATTTAAAAATGGGTAATTCTGCTTCTGATGGAGGGAATTGATTTAAGCAAAACATGAGCGATGGTCCCTAGAATCCCCCCTAGTTGTTTTTTATTTGGCTAAATATAAAAATAGAATGATATTCCCTTTGTTCTGGTGGGATTTGCTTGGATAAAAAATGACCTCACTGGCTTGTGTGAGGCTCCCTTTTGGTACTTGAGTGGGCACTTAGCCAACACGTATTGATCACCGATGAATTGACAAATTCTTGCGAGCAGGGCAACAACTGACGGTTATCTTCCGCCAGAGAGCAGGGTGCAAAAACACCAATCGATTACCTTCTCGATTAATGGATTAGTCTATGAAATGTACATCAGAGTTTCCCAGAGTGCAGTGCGAGGTCTTTAAATGTTTTTACCGACAGAAGATATTTAGCTTACTATCAGAGAAGCTTAGAAGCTGGAACCCCCTGAAGTGAACATGCATGTGTTTAGTGTACGTGTAGGATACATGATTCTTACTCTGATGTCGTTGCGTCGCAGCTCCACGTCCGTGACCGCGTGGCCGTGGCTCGGGTGGCAGCGGGCGAAGCAGCAGTACTGGCACACCGCCGTCTGCTCGGCCTCGCAGTGGTACAGCCTGTACTCGTCGTGCTGCAGGCAGGTCCAGGCCTTCACCGCCTCCGCCTCCACCAACAGGTGCCCGAGGGCCGAGCACGGCTGCTGCAGGTGCGTCTGGACGTGGGACTGGCAGCACGGGGCGTTGCAGCGCAGGCAGACCTTCACGGCGGGCAGCGGCGGGCCTCGGCGGCACAGGATGCACTGCAGCGCCGGCGCGGCTGGCTTCTCCACGCTCAGGGCGTTGTACTTCTCCACTATGTTGGACAGCTTGTGGTTCTTCTCCAGGCTGGGCTTCTGCGCGTACGCGTGGTTGCACTCGGGGCAGCGGGCCAGCAAGGACTCTTTGGCCCAGGCCTCGCTGATGCAGCCCCGGCAGAAGTTGTGCTTGCAGGGCAGCTGGATGGGATCTGAGAACACGTGCAGGCAGATGGGGCAGATGAGCTCCTCCTCGAAACAGTTCCTCCACGTCTCAGCCATGTCAGAGGCCATCATGGTGCGGGCAGGCATACACTAACGGTTCCCCCGCTTCTACCAGACCTCGAGGCCTCTCTGTCCTCGAAGGAAAGCCGACTCTCAAAACGAGCCTTGAGGGGAAAAAGATTTTTAAAAAAGCAAAACCCCTCCCTCGATGCCGCCCTGAACGATCAAGCCTGTATATTTCAACCCTTTGTGACCAAATCAAACGAGACTCCCTGACAGGTGACCAGTATTGCTTATTGCTGCAGCATGAAGGCAAATATCCAGAAAATTGACCAGAGAAGGCTTCAGGGAAAGGATGACAACACCTCGGAGATTTCAACACACACAGCAGGATCTGATGTTACACAGATTACAGTAAACGGTGCTTTCCTTTCCTCTAAAATCACACACACACACACATACACACACACAGGGCCTTCTGTGTGTTTATAGGCCTACAGGAAGCTAAAAGCCTGTCAACTACAGGTACAGCAAGCAAGGCACAGCTAACTTAAACATCTACATAATGACTTCTATGATCACGAGGCGAATCAATCTCTGTGTAGCACATGAAAAAACACCTGATCCTTTTTTTTTTTTTGCTGCTGCCTGCTCAGGCCCTTTTACCTTGAGAGCTTCCTTCACTCCAACGTCGGATTATGATTGACTGAGGACCGGTTCAGACCAACAAACCACGAGAAACAGGACCGCTTCAGTCCAGTCCAGTCCAGTCCACACCCCTGATTACTATTCACACAAAGACAGTCTTTTAAAAACAACAACCCTGAATCTGTATTTATCTGGACCTCAAGGACGCTTGATTCCGTCAATAATCTCGGCGCAGCGCGATGCTTTTGTCCGCTGAATCATAAATAAGTATCCGAGGAGCCTCCACCTGCAGTTTAATTATACATACAAGCAGCGACGCTTTGGCAGTAGACAAGAAATGCTGTTTAACGACTGTTTAACCCTTTAATCTAACATAGAAGCGACATTTCTATCGGATGAATACCGCCTGCTATGTGGAGCTCCGCTCGCATATCTGTACACAAGGCCTCTCTGCTTTTTTTTTTTTTTTTTTTTTTTTTCTTCCCTTACCAGGTTTCTGTCGACAACAAAAGGCTTTTTAATCTGATTAAACATAAAATAAAGCATCATACCGGAGCCATCGTTTGGAGCCTGTTTACTGCATAGTTAATCGTTTTAATAGTCGCGTCACAAAACAAAGGGTTTTTAGGATCCGCAGGAATGTTGGCTTCTGTTGCAGAGGCACATCTATCAAATATCTCCTCGCGCACAGATTATTGTTACAATGTATCCAGCTCGTGTCCTCTTTGGCCTACACCTTTACGCACCTCAGCCTTTAGACAACAACATATTTATTCTACTTCCTTATCTGGATTAAATGGTGTAAATTACCTTCAGACGTCACCTCACCATTTTCTACCACAGCACAGGTACAGATAAACACTAGATCAACCGGAGAGGACGGTCATTATTTATGTGAAGCAGCCATATTTTTTTATATGTTTTTAACTAATTAGAAATACAACCAAAAAAATAAATAATACCCTCCTAATCTTAAAGGGGACGTCGCTTTTCTGTCCTTGTTAGGGGTAGCTGTCATCAGCCATCTTGCAAATCCTCATTTAAAGAGAGAAAGAAAAAAGGAGATATCCGCCGAGAAGAAGCTGCTTTTTGATAGCTGAGCTACACATGCACGTTAACGGCAAAGTCCCGTCGTTATTAAAGGGAAAAAACGCCTTTTTCAGGGTCGTTTTTGTAGGTCCAACCGGAGCAGGATTGACGAGGGTATTCGTTCGTGGCCTTGTCCGGTGTGAGTCGACTGGTTCTTTAAAATCCAACACGGTAGAGAATAATAATCGGCGTTTTCTCTCTCCCCCCTCTTTTCTTTCTCTGTCTCTATCGGTCAGGCTTTAGAGAGAGGAGGAATGCAGCCGAGCTGGACTGGTCTCGAACCAGCGTCAAGACTACCGGTGGAACGGACCACTTCTGGTGACGTTTTTCAAAATAAAACCTCGGGGTTGAGAGCAAAACCTGAGGTCAAACTGAGTTAAGCCAATTAATCATTCAGATTTCAGATACAATTATACGTTTTATCTATATTTTATACATGCATTTTATAGTTTGAATACATCGTTTTCATGGGTGATGTAAGTACGGATATTTACTCAAGTACTGTAGGCTACTTACGTATAAATCAGAGGTACTACTACTACTACAAATAATGATAATAGGGCTAGGAGTGTTTTCATTGTATGCAACTTTACACCTCTACTCTGCTACATTTGTCTACTTTTCAGATTACATTTTTTATCCCCTTCCTGTCCAGTAAGAACCATGAATCTGCAAATTTGATGATTTTAAATGTTTGTGACTAACTGAAGAAGGAAGTTCCTTTGTGTGTTGCGAAAAATCTCCTACTTCTTAAGCTGAATAAACTATAAAAAGCCTCCTCATCAGCTGATAAACGAAGCTGAAAACAGGGCTTTTTTTCTGAGCTTTTTTTAGAGATACATGATTCTCACAGGACAGCGACGCTGCAAATATATATATCCACAGAGCTGTTTTCTCTGCAGTGAAAAATCATCGAACAATACCATGAAGGCAACGCTGTTCATCAAAGGGGTACGATGAGTCCATCTGATATGTTAATGGGGTATGTCAGGGGGAAAAAAAGAGAGAAAGGACTTTATATTTAATAGAATAAAGCCGCATCATTCTACTTAAATTTAATATTTAAACTGATAGGAAAGCATCTGACTGGTTTATGTGAACAATCCCAGGTTGAGAAGTCTGTTTCTTTAATATATTCAAGGATTGTGGTCAATTGGGAGGCTGGACTTCAATCAGGACATGGCAAGTGGTTCATTAATTTCTATTAGACAGATTATTAATGGGTAGGGTTTTATCTCTAGTCCACACCTCTAAGCAAAATGGGGTGTAATGTGCCCTAGTATGCACATTTTAAAACAGTAAGCCCATGAATTTCACAGTACGTTCATTGCTTTATAACGTTTACCTTTCATGTAAATGCATGTACATGTATGTCTGTATATATGTATGTTAGAGTCTTTGTGAACATATATTAGTAGTTGTTGAATTTTAATGTACAAACAAGTAATTAAATAAATGCACCAGCCTTAGAAGTAGGCACAGGGGTAACAGCTAGTCATTTTAGGCTTTTGTAATTTCATATAATTACTTGTGGGCCTTTTATGGACCCTCTCCAGCTGTGAGGCTTTTCCCTCCACTACATTTTATTTACATGCTCCATTAGTAGCTTCACACATTATGTAGGAAGGAAAAGCTCCACGTCACCTGGAGATGAAGCCAATCCACCAGAACAGCAAAATAAATGTATATTTGAACATCTCAACCACACCAAACAATGCATTATTTCATTCAGAATAAAACTTAACCAGGCTTCACAGTGGTCTAAGGACCCCACGTGTGACTGCAGTGTTTCCCAATAATGTTTGTTTGAGAGGGCAATATTGAATGTTATGGTCATTTTAGAGGCTGTAGTTATAGTGAGTTGTAGGCCTACTGAGAGGGGATTCTAATATTAAATATAACTTGAAGCTAAAACAAGGAACTTTCATTTTGTGTGGATTTTACCACAGAAGTGGTAGTGTTTCCAAGCACCAGAATAATTTAGATAACCTGTAATTTTACTGCAGCAGGTTCTGGTTCTCCAGCAGCGTGGTGTTGGAGATAACCTGTAATTTTACTGCAGCAGGTTCTGGTTCTCCAGCAGCATGGTGTTGGAGATAACCTGTAATTTTACTGCAGCAGGTTCTGGTTCTCCCGCAGCGTGGTGTTGGAGATAACCTGTAATTTTACTGCAGCAGGTTCTGGTTCTCCCGCAGCGTGGTGTTGGAGGAGCCGCTGCTGCAGGGCGCTGAGCTCTCCACCTCCCGCCAGGCACATCCCAGACAAAATATTGGCCCATGCTAACATGTTAGCCACACACCCAGTATTGTGATATCAACATGTTCCTGATGCATCTAAGTCACCAATAATCACTCTAATTTTAGCTTTTTGTTTTCGTTGTTTGATGTTCCACTTTCTCCACCAGCTAGTTGCTAACTTTGATTGTCTGTTTGAGGCTGAGCAGCCGGTTAACCAGAGCTTTTTGCTAAAAACAAGGTTGATGAGACCGATGACATTGGGAGTGAACCGTAAATGTCACATGGCATCAAAAGTATGGAGGTAAAAGAGGCTAATGGATGATAATACTCTGTGGTCGTTTGATTTTGTGTTGTATTTATAGGAAAATAGTGTCTTACTAATGTCTCAATACAAAAAGGTGCACATGTAAAAGCAGGGATTGCATCAAAGCTACAATATTTGAGCTTTATTCTGAAGCTGAACCACCGAGCTTCCGGTATGAATCAGTCTGTCTCTGGCTGACCTGACGCAGTTTCTCGGCAACATCAGCCACCCCCACCTCCTTCCTCCCTCCCTCCCTCCCTCCTCCTCCTCCTCCCTCCCTCCTGCCGGATCAATGCTACCGTCACGTGACCTGTCACACAACTGATGTGTGTCACGTTTTAACCGGGAGGAGCTGTGGGACGAACCGGGGAGGAAGGGCAGGAAATCATACTTAAAAGACTTGCTGCATTTATTAACGGGCTGGACGCTCATAGTGGTGCTCTGGGGCAATACTATCCGTCTGCCTGCCTGCATGTATGTATCTGCATATGTATTGCAGGAAATTTGATCTGTGTACTAATATTTCCTTTAGAGACTAAAGGTGGTATTACACTTTTATGGACACAAAATGTAATTCTGAATTATCATTTAAACAGTCAAAACAAACAATATGACATTTCATTCTAGTGGTGCTGGAAGAAGTATTTAAACACTTTACTAATGTAAAAGTACCAATGTCACGAAAATACGCAGTAATGTACTGTGCTTAAGTACAATTTCGAGGTATTTTTTTTTCTCTCTTCTGCTTTATACTTCACGACACAAATGTACTTTTTACTCCACTTAATTTATTTGAAAACATTGGTCGCTTTTTAAATTCAGATTAAAAATACAAATAATAAATCAACAAATAAATTACAATCTATTATCAAAGGATGAGATAAAACTTTATTGATCCTCGTGGGTGAATTCATACCCTGCAGAATAATAACTTCTACTTCTCGTGCGTTAAGTATATTTTGATGTTGACTTGTAACAGAGTATTTTTATACTCCAGTATTGCAACTTTTACTAGAGTAAAAGATCTGAGTACTGCTTCCACAAGTATCGAAAGTAAAAGTATGTATTTTACAATTGGAGAAGAATATAGTCAGTCAACAGAAAAATATGGAAAATACAAATGAATAAAAATGGAAATACTTCAGTAAAGAACAAGAACCACAAAACATGTACTTAAGTACACTCATCACGACCTTTATCTAAATAAAGGTTTAAATACCACAATGTAGAAATACTCTGAACTACAAGTACACATCCTGAACTCAGAGTTTTACTGAAGTACAGAAGTACAAATATACTTAAATGATCAAAAGTACTCATGAAGAATATTTAATATATATTATGTTTTTTTTAATTACTACTATTGAAGCATTTACATGTCAGTATTAAGAAATGTAGCTAGTTTTAACTACATTATATGTTGTTGGGTTGTTTCATCTACAACAACAAACAACGTTTTTCAAAGTAAAATACAAATAAATAAATTACATTACATTCAGTGAAATGTTTAATTAAGGTTTAGCATTCCCCCATATATAAATATATTCCTTGTAATGTGGAGACCATATGCTTTAGACCATAACTAAGGAAGATGTACAAAACCTTTAAACCATATCTTTATTTTTTGGTGACTATTTTGAAATATTCAATGGACTAGTATCACTATAAGCAGCGTTTGAATGTCATATTGAGGTGAGTTTAAACTACTTTATAGTACTTCATCAGCACAGACACACATCAGAGAGAAAGTTCAAATACATTGCATATGTACTAATGCTAAACGCTACACCATGTCATATGCAGGTGGTTCTCTAATGCTTCCACATTGTTTTTTTATTTGAACATGTAAAGGAAAGCCCCGCAGAAGCAGGGCATCAAAAAATTTAGTTATACTCTTATTGGTCCTCTCCACGGAAATCTTTAGTAAAAGGCGAAAGATTTATGCGATCTGAATAGAACCAAGAGTGATCTGCCTGCTGACGGTCACTGAGACCGAACACTATCGCGGCAAAACCTTCCTCAGTGATGGTTTGCTGTTAATGTGACTTACACAACAACTCAAGTCACATGAAGTGCAAACAACGACACGCTGAGAAATCACAACACGACTGGATTATTATGTAATAGAAGAAAAAAACACGTTTATTTAACGTTGGTTAGCGATCCATTGCTGTGGCGCAATGCATGATGGGATTCGGGTAAATGAAGAAGTCAAATATTTTACTTCGGTTTGTTATTTTAGTTGATCTAAAACAGTAATCCATACATTTACAATCAAATGCACAACTACACGGTTAAGTTGGTTATTTTCAGCAGTTTTACATGTTCCTATTTTTATAAATAAATCTTATCGTAAGTTTCGGAAGGACCCGCCCCCTTCTCGCTCTCTCTCTCTCACACGCACACACACACACACACACACACACACAGTCAGGATCTTTTGATGAGGAATGAGGGGGTAAATGGTCTATACTGCCTATAAAGTAAAGA
>NW_022280034.1:4686640-4688264 GCF_004355925.1 Anarrhichthys ocellatus | reverse complement strand
GAGAGGCGAACCACTTTAGTGGGGACACGTGTTTCACCACTGGTGTACTTAAACATCATGAAATAACAAAGTAATACACACATTCAGTGCAGTGTTTGTTGACTGTGCTGGTACTTTGTACCTGATTAACTGCGTCACTTTAAACGTAACATTTGTTTCTCTTTTTTTCTAATTGTGACGCAAGGCATGCTGGGAGTGCAGCATGCCATTTTCGTTTGATTTTCAGTTTTCTTTCTCGTTTTGTTTGAATTCTAAACATTACAAATACATAAAATATGCAATGGTTTGCAATCTTCTTCGTAATGTTTGTATTAAAAATAATCACACCCATCAGATCATTTATAAAGCACAAAGGTACTGTGGAACGACTTCCCACAGCTCGCAGATTTCATGCAGAACAACGACTCCCTGTGGTAACAGAACACACAAAACCTGTTGAACTTCTTTTTGCACAACCAAAAAAATCAGTACTAATAAGGTTCTTTATCACCTAGAAAAATCAAACGAGAAACAACAGTTAAAAAAAATGTGTTGCAGGTAGGGGAGTGGGGGGAGTTGTTGGCTTTAAACTGTTTTTGCTAATTCAAAATGTTAAGATTAATTGCATAACCAAATACCAGGCGTTCATGAGAGCTGGTGAGGTGTACAGCTTTGGATGTCACGTCACTGTTTAAATGCTTTATTTTAGCAATTAAACATACGTTTAAAAAAAAAAAATCACATTATAAGGGATGCTACTCCATCCACTCACACGACATGCGACCCTCTAGCCATCACTAAACTAGAGGTTCTTATGTCCCGGAAACACAGGAAAAGTTTAAATGAAATAGGCTTAACGTTGCATAAAACAGGGAGACTGAACGTTACCGGTTAGACGTTACGTACGTTAGCTAACGTTCCTCCACCGATCCCGAGCATCAGTAATTTTAGGTCAATAAAATCCGCTTTCCAGCGAATGTCTCTCTCAAGCGAGGTAAGTTACGTTTAAGTTATTTAAACCGGTGTTCTATCAACATGGCAGCGGCTGAGTCAGCATATTCCTTTACTTTTTCATGTTTCTATCACGCTCCGAGAAAACAAAGTTCCCATAATCCGCCATGATGGCAGCGGCTAGCTTGTCTAACCACTGACCTCGGTTTGACCGTTAGCATACCTTCAAAATTAGCAAAACGTAACCAATCAACGATAAGTAATTACGTTAAATTACATTTAAACACAATTTTAAACTTAATTTTGTCACGAGCCGGCTCAAAAGGCCATAACATGAGGGAGACAAGACAAGTTAAAAGTAATAAATAGACATTTATTTAATGAACCAGTAACTAAACTAAATAAACAATCAAAACAAGGATGCAGCCAGGTCCTCCAAACAGGAGGCAGCGCGGATCTCTTGACGACAAGTCAAGAGATCACTAAAGTTATCGCAAATCATCCCGAGGGGGGAACAATGTCGACGCTAACTAATAGTTGTTGAAACATTTCACTCAAAACTACAAATGCTAATCTGTTGATCCATGTCCTGAGGTTTCATCTTCTGGTAACCATAAACATCCGTACAATATTTTATGTCTAGTAATTGTTATATTTCAGTCTGGAACCATCACACCAACCACTTAATATAAAC
>NW_022280034.1:4646311-4686630 GCF_004355925.1 Anarrhichthys ocellatus | reverse complement strand
GTGATTTCCCCCCAGCGTCTGCGCCAGCCAGCCCCGAGGCCGCGCCACCGAGAGTCAGCGACTCATCGAGGACAGAGTGATTCCTACCACTGGAACCAGACCCTACCGAACGAAGCTTCTACAAGTAAGAGTTACTGGTATCTGGGCCTAGCTTAGCTTAGTTTGGCACTAGCTTAATTTAGCCTATTCGTTATGTCGTTGTTATTCCTGTATCTTGTTACGTTAAGTTACTGTCGTGTTATAACGTGTTATTGAGCAAGCATCGCGGACCACGGAGTCCCGTTATATTGTGTATTTCCTGCTGTAACTGTTTGCATTAGATCCGTCGCTGCTAGTGGATGTGGAGCTTGTGATTTTATCACTTCAAAGACCAAAACCACGGTGGCGGAGCCTCGTCTCGCTGACCGAGTTTCGGGGTGATAGGAGAGCAATACTCGCATCTCACCGCAGTGATAAAGATCTGTTTTGTTTTGGGGATTCTTTTATTTTGTTTGGTTTTATTCTCTCTTCTTTAAATCGGCTCTGTGAGTGAGATTTAGAATCGCAACTATCACCGTATAAGCGTGGCCAGTCGGTTCAGAACCCGACCGCAGAGTTTTGCGGATAGATCAGCTGTTTTCTCACTGGAGCGCCGAGCACCGCGCTCAGAGCTCTCGCTCGCTCGCTCTCTCTCTCTCTCTCTTCCTACTAACCCACACACACATAGTTAGATTCACTGATTTTTGTTGAACCTCTCAGACTCGTGGTTGCGTAATCTATTGTCCCAACCCACGTGATGCGCCGCCCCACGTGGTTACATGTGGCCCCCTCTCAGCCATTTTGTTGGAAGTCTCTAGACTCCGCCATCTTGGCTTGTAGGCTCACACGCCCCCTTTTTAGATTACCCACCATCACTGTTTGAGTAAGCCCCCCCCTCCTCCTTTCCACACACACACACACATATACATGTACATATATCTATATACATATCCTTACCCCACTTTATTCATTTGACTTTAGGTAATTAGACGTAATTGTTGTGATTTACTAAGGATAAAGAGGATTTATCAATGAAGCTACACTGTTCTATACAAAGTACAACAGCAGTGACACTCCCAACACGCATTGTTGCTGTCATCACATCCTGACAGGTTAAAGGAGTGCCATCACATAGCGTATCACAAAAACACAAAGGAGTCTCAGCTGGAGTTCCATGGAACGCCCTACTGCCCTGGTAGCATTCTCCTTTAAGGTTTCAAACTCAAGGCCCGCGGGCCGAATACGGCCCGCCACGTCATTTTATGTGGCCCGCGAATCCGCCAGCAAAAAAAAAAAAAGTTAAAAAAAATTTAAAAGATTTTCACGTTAGACTTGATAATAAAAATATCCCCATAGTCGAAATTATGAGATAGAAAGTCATAACTATGATAGAAAGTCATTATGATAGAAAATCTAAATTATGATAGAAAGTCGAAGTTATGAGATAGAAAGTCAGAATGATGAGATACTTAAACACACAGTCATAGAAGCAGCTCTTTGGCTGGTTACCCTACTCTCGAAATGGAAATGTATTGTGAGTACATTGAAGACTACTTTAAACGTGGCTTTTCAACACATGAAATACTTCACGTGGGATTGTGCAAATGTACCCTTGAAAGGATTTTAAGCATTGAACAAAGTTATTGTAATAGCTTGTGTTTCATATTTGTCTTTAAAAGTTTGATCCTGACATCACATATTACGATAAGATTTATTGTCAAAGCATAAACGGTCGTCAACTCTCTCCATTCCATAGTGCCTGAAGAGTTTTTGTAAGCAACTGGCTCACAAAAACCAGCCCTGGTCAGCCCAAGTGTCCCAGTGTTGCGTTACACTGAGTCCTCCTAGTGGCAGAACAGAGGAGAGTCCTGAGAGGATTAACTAACACTCTTCTGTCAGAGGTGACGACTGGAGACACAATCAACACCTGCTGTGACACCTGAGAATCACACGTCTAATGGGGCAGCGGGGAGGCGGGTGTGTGGGATGTGTATCAGTCGCTTCATGGCCACTTAAAGAAAAAAGAGCTGATGAGGCCCAAAAAAAAGAAAATCACTGCCGAGTTCAAAACTGAGAATGCAAAATGGCTTTAGAGTAGTTTTCATACAATGGCCAGAAAGTGACTCCCCTGCGATAAACGGGTGAGAATAACTCATACTTTACCACAATAATTGCTCCTTTTTCAGGCTCACAGACAGTTAAAGTCTGTGCTGGAGTGTATCCTGCAATGATAAGAGCAGGGCATGCAGATACATTATAGAAAATAAAACTTGGTGCTCCTCTGTTTTCTATTTTTTTCCCCTCCCCAGCAGCCAGCGAACGCTTCGAGTGGTTTCTGTGAGTCTCGTGTCATTCATCCCTCAGCTAATGCCTGGCAGAGACTCAATCTGGCCTTACTCAGTCTAGCCTGAAGAGGACGTGGAGGGAAACGGCAACAACACAAAAACACACGTGAAGACAGCGTTGGGGAGATTAGAGGGAGGAGGAGGAAGAGGACAGGACTCTGGACAGAGAGAGAGCAGCAACGAGGAAACAAGGGAACTTCATTTGACATTTGATTTTTAGTAAAAACTTTGGCAAAGAATGTTCAAGGTATTTTTGTTCAGTTTGAGTATTTTAGGAGGACAGTGGGGGATATCAAGCAGATAGGTAAAGGTGAATTTACTCTGTGACATATTTGGGCACATTTTCACAAGGCACCCTTTCAATGGCTTTATTAACGGTTAATACATTGTTGATTAATGCTTTACTTATGATCGGTCATAATTCATTAATAAGAACAACTTTTGGGTTGCCAGGTTGTAGAAAACCCTCCTCAAACATGACACTCGTCCACAGCGCTTTAATTAATCATGGACCGTCCGGTGTGCCGCTATATGAGGGGTCTCCCCATTTCAATGTTCTTATTAATGTCTTATGAACTCTTTACGAAGGGGGCATTAATCAGAAAGTGGCGCCCATATTTGTAGTTTCCACTGACCTTCGCTCCTCCTCCAGCTCGTCCGAGGACATCATCATTTGCAGGTGGTGGGATCTCGCCTTTCCAGGGACGTACTTCAAGGACTCGTTTGCATTCGGTTCCCCTTCATCTGATGAAAAAGAAGACACTTTGATGAGAAATCCAAAACCTTTATTTTGAAGGGGAAAGAAAAGAAAATAGTGATATACATCTGAATATTTAACGCACAACTTTTTCAAAGTGGGTCGCAGTGCTCACCGTTGATCTCCGGGCTCTCTGCGGCTCCTTCAGTCTGGGGGTATGAGAAAGCAAACTTTAGGAGCTCCTTATCAGAGAGCCCAATGAACGGCCTACGGCTCATCCGCGACGAGGCCTCGGACCACGAGTCTGCCTCTAAGCTCCTGTGCCTAGATCCAGGCCTGGTGACGGACAGGCTGGATGTGGAGGAGGATTGCTCAACTGGTGCTGCCAGTCCTTCAGTGTGAGGGTGGAGATGTGCCTCCTCCTGTCAGAGGATTAAGGGGTCAGATCAGGAGCATCAAACTATCACTCTTTCACAGGATTTCCCTCCAGAAATTAGCAATAAATATTTTTTTAAAGTTTGAAATATGTGCACATTCTTGCAGGAAGGTCCAGATTAAAAACTGCTGTGGAGATATTGAGATCCAAACAAATAGCTCGTTGTGTTACCTGTATTCCTCACCTCACCTGGATGCTGATCTGGCCTACACTCCAGGTGCAGGTGACAGGTTATCGTTTCATGCTTTGCTCCCTTAGGTGCTGATGTGACTTCTCTCTCCCTGTCCTGTTTTGTCCTCTCTACGAGCAGACATCCAGATGTCCTCAACAGGGACCCAAGAGGCTAAAAACAGACCAGGGAGGGTCCTGACAGCTACCTGAGAGGTGTGTGGAGGAGGATCATCCTGCCAGTTCTCTATTAATCAAACTAAGAGTTCAAAACGAGGGTAAAGCTTAAAGGCAGTTATCGTATGTGAAATCCTCCTATACTTGTTGCGCTCTCCGCCTGTTATTTTAGTGCAAACCAATGACTGTATATAAGGTGCCAACACAGGTGACGGGGATGTCGTCTACTCAAAATGTCCGCAGAGGTGGAAATCAACCACATTTAAGCTACTTAAGTACTGGGCTTCGGTACAGTTTTGAAGTACTTGTCCTTTACTTCACGCTTCAACCTCTACAATTCACAGGTATATGTTGTACTTTTTATTTGACATATAATGGACTGCAGCTACTTAGTTCATTATTTTCATAATTGAATAATCTGCTGATTATTTCCTGGGTTGATCAATTAATCTTTTGTCTACAAAGGATAGCATAGCCCAGTTTCCCAGACCAATGTGACGTCTTCAGACGTCTTCTTTTGTCGGATCAAGAGTGCAAAACCCAAAAAGCTTTACTGTTAAAGAAGAGCAAAGAAAAACCTTAAATGCAAACATTACCTTCACTATTATCAAAGTTGATTACTGATTAATGTCCTGTCAATCCATTTATCAAATAATTGTTGCAGCTCCACACAGACAATTCATGATCAGCTAATAAAATATAATGCAATGTTACAGATTAAACTATCATACAGCTTCATCTGGACCTACTACAACGTTAAAACGCTGCTTACATGTTAATGCATCACTAATAGTACTCCAGTTTGAGAATACTTGTTTTTGCAGGACTTTTACTTCTAAATTAGTATTTTATTGTGGTATTACTTTCTCTCAAGGATCTGAATACTTCTTCTGCACTGCTTAAGGACACCTTCGAGGTAGTTCTAAGTATTTATCTCTTCAAATAATGTACTTTTTACTAAATGTATCACAGGTTTGCGTATTCAGGTTTTCCATTCAATTGAATATCTTTCAATGTTTTGTAACTTCCCCATTTATTTTAATTGTGATACTTAATTACTTTACACTACTGATTTATAATGCAGCTGTACTTGTTAAGGACTATTTTCCTTTATAGCAATGCTTCTTTTAGTTAAATAAACGATTGGAGTGTTTCTTTCACCTCTGAATGGACATGCAAACTGTACCTGTGGTGGCAGGGGGGGGAAGGGGGAGTCAGTAAATGAGATTAGGAGATAATTACATGATAAAATGCAAAAACAAAACAAACAACCGAGGCTCTCTCGTGACCGGCCGATTGCAGCCCACTTACTGAAAGCACAGATTTCACCACATCCCAGTGATCGTGGGCGCTCCCGCTGATCTCACACCAGTCGTCCTCCGCCTTCTTCTTCTTCTTCTGCTGCTGCGTCGTCTTCTTCTTATTGTCCGGCAAATGTCCGTTCTGCGTCGGCCCCGGTGGTTGATCTAATCCTCCGGCTGCACCATCGTCTCCTGCGCGTCCGAAATAACTTGCAAATAACTCGCCCGCGGACGAAGAACCGTTAAGCAGCGACGTCGCGACCACGAGCGCGAGCAGCGTGAAGATAGCGACGGACAGCACAAAAGTTAGATCCATGACCGCGGAGCTCGGTGCGCGGTGGTGTTGTTCAGGCCCCGTGTTGTGACTTCTATCCCGCTTTACGGTTCACCTGAGCCGGCTGCATTCACTCACAGTTGGTCCACCCCACCCCCGTGATAATCCTCGGCAAACATCACCGTTAACGAGCAGCGTTACCGACAATCTCCTCTCCGAGCGTGACGTCACATCCTCCGGTTCAAGGATCAGGTTGGAGCTGGCACGGCGCGTTGCAACGTGCTCGGCTCTACTGTACTTTGTATGTGCCGGTAATCCGATTTTACTGCACAGACCGGGAGATCGAAATGGTTCGTGACAGGACCCGTCGACCAGGTCTGCGGGGAGTCAAGCCGGGTTTACGGTCGGTGAGGGAGTGAAAGGTGTTTTCCTCTCACCTGAGATTTAAAGTCCCACTGAGTCTACAGTGACATGTCATTCCTTGGTCAATGTTTTGCACACTCTATCCTATTAGTTTCAAATAGCCTACCTTACAGCTCTTTCCTTAAACCCGATACTTAAATAAACGCTATATATTCCAGATGACCCAAATTAAACTAACACTAATACTTCATGTTAGATAATGTTGCGTCTTTAACTTTTGGATATCTATCAAAGTAAAAACAAACAGATTAAATACATTTTAGTTTTTATCTGTAAAACATGTTGACACTTTTTTTCAGCCCAGATTAGTGTCTTCAGGTTTTCCCTCTCAGCTCTAACAAGCTCCACGGATAACTTTCAAGCCAACATGCAGACAAGAACCCTGAGAGAGCTTGGAGAAAACATCAAGGAGGAATCAATGTTGCGTTTAATTAAACTGTAACACTGTTCAGACAAATCTCTTGTTTATTAAAATAAACCCCCGATTTCCTGAATAAAGCTTGTTGGCTAATGTGACAACAGTGGAGCTGAAATCAATCACAATACAACAAATATTTAATGAATATACATTTAAACAAGGGTGTGTTTTCTTCTTGTGCGTAAGAAAGACTTTTCAGTTTTGATTGGAATACATATGGTCTTATTTCTTCTTCTTTTAAAAGCTACACAGTGGTACTTTAACTGCTGGTTAAGTCCATCTTCATAACATCTGTCCTGGAAGTTTGACGTTCCCACAGGGACCCGTGCTCAATGCTCATTTTTGTCCCAAGTGTGCTAATCCGACCGTAGATGTTGTGCTTTAACACCTAACTGGTGTTATCCATCGCTTTAAACATGTGGATGTGTTACACCCTTAAAATATAAATGTAGATTTACAAACATTATCCTTTTGACTCACTCCCTAATCACTGAGACGAGGCCCAGTTTCTTCTTGTGTGGCAAATATCGTATTGCGATTCATATCATCGTCAAGACAAATTGTCTAGAGACGACATAACAAAACTCCCATCCACAATGTATTAACAACAAAGATGTTTATTAGCATTCACCTGAAGCAATTACAAGACATTTGAGAGGTTCACAGGGGAATGAAAGACACACAAATCATTCATTAAGCAGAATGGACTGCCCTTTAAACCCTTCACTAGGAGTCACACTGGACCCAATTAAAAAAGGAAACAAAAAGGCGAGCAGAGCCAGTTATAACAGTGGATAAACCACAGAGGGGGGGGGAGGGGGGGGGGGGGGAGGAGTGAGAATAAAGATATAAAAGGAAAGAGGTGAGAATCTGTACAGCACATGGAGGGAAGGAGAGGTCACAAGACAGGAGAGGATGGATGATCTGCAACACCTGTGAGCTTACAAACCGGCAGCGGAGGGTCGAGCCCCGGAACAGCGCCGGGCACTCAGCACCGCAACACGCCACACCATGTCACCACCGCACTGCACCGCATCTTAACAGCTAACCAGCATTACTCAACTGCTACACAACTGCGCCTAGTGCACAAAAGATACACAAGAAAGAGGGTTAGAGTCATAGGAAAGCAACTGTAGCCAGACAGAAAATAAGAGATTTTACAGAAAAGAAAATGTACGCTGCTCGATTAGCAAGTCACAAATTAAGTGGCACAGCGATACTTTAATGTTTTTGCCTTTACAATAAGCCAGAGTGGTATGACATAGCTGTAAAGGCTTTGAACGTCCAACATGACACCCTGCAAATAAAACTGTCATGAGCATCTAGAAAGAGTTAAACAAGGGATTTCATTAAAAGAAATCTATATCAATTGAAAAAAGTAGAAGTGTAATCAAAACAAACAATTTAAATGAGAAAAACTCCCTTTCAAACTGCTCAACTTTACAAACAACGATCACATCAAAGTTACAGAATTTGATTATGTAAATTAGGTCAAATTTAAAACATTTTAGACCAAGCGCCAATAACCTTTCAGTCTGCATTCAGTGGTAATAGTGGAGTCCACTTGCTCAATGTGAGACTCTTCCTGATGTCCTCAGCAAAGGCTCAATCATCTGAGACCTGGAAGGAAAGACACAACGGAGTTAAGGAGTGCAAAACAAAATGCCGTTCTCAACTCCTGCAGCTGACCTGGATATTTAAATACAGTACTGGTCTGATATTCCTCCCCCCCTGACACTTAACATTTATCAAACTGCATATTTGTTTCCCTGGGCATCCATCTTCATGTATTATATCCAACATTTCTAGTCATTTTCACATTTGTTTACACCCCCCCCAACAAGACTTACACTCGGGCGAATTTGAAAAACAAACCTCGGGCTCCGTTCCCTTTGTGAGAGGTGGGGACAGTGCTCAGTGCCTGTGATCCCCACGAACGTACCTCACCACACCACCTCATACACCAACTGACAGCCCGAACCACCGCCATTGACGACCTGCTCCTTTAGCAACTGCCATCGCTCTCTCAGCAACAGGCAGGTCACATGGGGCGGGTCACACACTAACTGCTCTCACACTGCCACACCCCCATCTCCTCCTCCCTTTGCAAACAGGACGCCGCAGCTTGGAGGAAAGAATTCCACATTTAGGTGAACGTTTTTTTTTTTAGTGCAGCACCCCACGTCCCTCCTCCCATACACCCCATTTTGAAATGTATTATTCAGCAGATCACATCAAATCTCCTGCGGTCCGTGTGTGCTTTAAATTGGTTGAACACTCAAGCAAACCAAAGCACAAGGACATCAGTTGCAATCTTTTTTTTGTGTGTTGAATTTCTAAATGTATTCAGGATTCTGCAGACTTCGTTGCTTGTGTTGCAAATGACTAACGTAGCACCAAGACTGCAGAATACTAACCCAAGTGATGACAGAAGGCCAAATAATAAAATCCACCCTTTCCCCTGAATACCGTCATGTTGTGTCCGAGGCTGGATTAAGTCTCTGCTCCGTTGTCTTCTGGAGATTTAGGCCTACTCTTGGATTTGGAGCGGGACCTGGATTTGGACCCTCTGTTGGAAGGCGGGGTTCGACTTCTGGACTTGGAGGACCGAGACCTGGAGGGAGACTTTGTCTTACTCCGCCTGGGGGTCCTGGACTTGGACTTGGATTTGGATTTGGACCTCGACTTGGACTTAGACTTGGATCTTGATCTGGAATCGGAGTGGGACCTGGAGCGGCTGTAGTGGTGGCGGCTCCTGGATCGGGAACGGCTTCTACTCCTGGAGCGGCTGCGGCTCCGTCTGCGGCGACGAGGGCTGCCTGAGCGGCTGTGGTTAGAGAGAGAGATACACACTTTAACTCAACAAGAGAAAAACCTAAATAAAATATGGAAACTGACAAGTGTAATCAAAAAGTACATATTAATGAAGAGTCATGTAATGAAGCTTCTCAGACAGAGGTAGCTGCAATGTCAAGCTAAAAAGACCAACTTTTTAATTGATTAATCAAACAAAATAACCAGTAGATCACTTCTTAAGGACAATAATAGCTAGTTGCAAACATTGTGCATTATTACATCAACACAGTAGTCTATGCAAAACAAGGTGCAATATATATTTTAACTACTTTATGATGCCTCACAAGTTTTAACAACTAGAGACATATTGAAACAATGCTTCAGAAAATCAAGCAGGGAATCATCGTTTTGCACCATAACTCGTCTTTTTTTTGTTTTGTTTTAACACCAATATAAAATAGTTCCACAGCTAAACCTAATCACACCGGCCATTTACCTCCTGCTTCTGCGTCCGCCGTACCCTCCTCCGTATCTCCGTGGCGGAGCACCTCTGCGGCTGTACATGGAGTCCGGTGGTCGTCCGTAGCGGGCCATCTGCACCCGGAGCTCCCGCCCGTCAAGCAGCGCACCGTCCATAGCGTCCATTGCGTCCTCGGCGTCGCGCTTGTCTAGGAACCGCACGAAGGCGAACCCGCGGCTCTCCTTAGTGTACCTGTCCCGGGGGATATACACATCTCCCACACGGCCGTACTTCTCAAAGACTCGGCGCAGAGTCTCCGGAGAAGTACGGTAAGTCAGGTTGTCCACTTTAAGGGAGGTCATCCCTTCGACGTCTGGCGGCGCCCTTCCGTAGCTCATATTATTCGTGCCCTTGCAAGTCGAAACCCGTTAGTCCCCCGCCGTTAGGTAAACGGTTACTGCTAGTTTGTAAATCTCCAATTGGTTTATGTGGTTCAAACTGGCGTATCCTTTCAATTGTTTTAATCGTCGTCTCTAACGCGCAGCATTCACGTGAAATGGCGGCAATAAAGCTTTCTTCCCCTCTTTCTTTGCGCCCGTGTTGGCCCGCTCTGATTGGCTACTCAACTGTCTCTTCCGTCACTTTGACCGTTACACTGCCCCCTGTTGGCGCGGAGTCGCTTATAATGGCTACATTGAAACGGACAGTGTGTCCGTCTTTGTTCCATTTAGTTTATTAAAAACATCCCACTAGCTATTTGCAACTTTTACTTTTTCTAGTTTATCAACGCCTGATATTGTTACTGTGAATCCCGGGTAGTTGTACAACTGTTTGAGTTTTGTGACTCTACTTTTGGCGACAGTCTTTACTGTTGTTGGGCTAAAAAGCGCTTTTTTTACCCTATTTCCACCCATGTCCATATAATGAATAGATAAGGGGATGTGACTGTTAGTGGTTGCTAGCTAACTTTAGCTCCGTGTTAGCTAACAGGAGAGTGCAGTGTATAGATTCATAACAGTCCATTGGGTAATGTAGTTTATGCTCCGTGTATCCCACAGAGCCGTCCTCTCTGCACTGCAGTCAGAGGGAGAGAGAGAGAGAGATAAAGAGAGAGAGAGAAAAAGAGAGAGAGACTGCGCAAAAAAAAAAAGGCCCGGATTTGTGACGTCATGGGGCGCCTTTGACAGGATCCAACAACCACCGGAGATGTGTGACCGACATCCAGCGGACCGGGAGGTGTCGACGGGTACACGGCTGTTTTGAGCGACACACACTCGGAGGATCTTTCGCTCAGATTGTGCTGACTGCGCCCACCATGAGAGCGCCTCTCCGCTGTTAAAGGGACTCCAACGAACGAGCTGTTGACCACGGAGGAGGAGGAGGAGGAGGGGGGATAAGCAGCCGGAGAACAAACCACTAATCCACCAGGACGATCACATTCACGGTGGAAGTGGACCGTCCAGGGCAGCGAGGACTGGATTAAATGATAGGGAATAAAAAGAGCGAACCTGAAAGTGTTATGCCCGTTAATCCGCGTGGTCTTTATGTGACTGGAAATGGGAGCTTTAACAAGCAGACAAAACATAGGCGTGGAAGAACTGGACATTCCGTCCAGTTCGGTGTACCGTTATCCACCCAAATCTGGTAAGAACAGACTAACTGTGAAATGCTTTAAACCTTAATGATGATTTAATTTGTGCTATTAAAGGCATGTAAAGTAGACCTCACCATGAAAACCATCACCTTCTTACAGCTGCAGGCCTTCGCCTCTAACCTGGAGGAGCTACCTGTGGAGAGACCAATGCATGGTTTCTCTGTGCAGCCTTTCTTAAACAGCTTTATATTGTACATTTACGTTTATTTACTCCATCTTTATGTAGCCTACTATTTGATCATGTATTCTAATGTATTTATGGCAGTGCAGCATTGTTGAATTGTCCATGGAGAGAAATTGATAACAACAGAGGGACATATCTATACTTATTTATTTATCTTTTAAAAGTTAATCTTTTAATTTTCATCTATTTGCAGAGTGTCCGATACATAACTGAGATTGGCTCCGTGAGCATCTAGCAGGGAGCTTGTGTTGATGCATCTGTAAAATAAATAAGTAATGATGGAGCCGAAGGGGATGGACATTAAAAGACCAACATAAGCATTAGCGGTGGAGAAATATTCAGTGTGTTGAGTAGAAATTAGTTTAGTTGTTGTTGATAACAGGACTGCAACTAATATTCTTTTCATTTTCCTTTAGTTTGTAGATTTTGTTTATTATATAAAATGTGAGATTAGTGAAAAGTGTCATTCACAGTTTCCCAGAGCAGATGTTGACGTCTTCAAAGAGCTCCAGAAGAGGAACAAAGCCCAACATGTTGAATTTATTATGATAATAAACAGAGAAAAAAGCAAAAAATCTTCACACTTTAGAAGATGGAATTAGAGAATATTTGGCATTAATACTTTGGTAATTAATTAAAATATTTTAAATTTTTTTTCTGTGCCAATTGAATACTTGGCAGCTAATTCAGAACAAATTTATATTCAAATATACACAATTGTGATAGATGCCTTTCCCACGTATCAAATAAGTTCATTATCAATTCACGTTTCAGCTATTTTCTCCATTAATAGAATAAAAGTGGAAATTGCTGTTTACTTATAACTTTAATTTTGCCAAATCTATATAGTGTATTATTAAGGTAGTTATTGTACCACTGTTTACTTAAATACCTCATAAACTGCATATGAGAGGTTTTCCTTATTTTTAGAAATGCTTTAAAGGTTCATATTGATAATACATTTCAGGTATTGGCACATGTCTCAAAACAAGCTGCCGAACCTCACGCTCTTAACCAGTTGACCCAAATCAAAAACCTCCATGCTGACTTCTTCTTATTGTTCCCCTGTGTGGCATTTATAAATTGCATCAGCGTGTTTATCTCCCCACCAGGCTTTGTAATCCAATATCACCGTCACAAAATCGTATTGTGAAAAAAATAATGTCATTGCTTTTTCAATTCTATCGTAAGCCAAGACATAAAGGAGATGAAAATCTCTCACAAAATGAGACCTGGAACCAAATCGGGGGAATCCAAGTAGAGTTTTATTGTAGCCAGATGTGACGTGTTGGGCTATATTCTGATATCAGAACAAAATATCTTAGATCTATGGTGATGTTATGTGCTGAAGAAAGGATGGAGGGGATAAAAAACCTGTTGAGTTGTGGCGGCCATTAGCGCCCCTCTAAACATAATTTAGATGAATTTGTGACATAGCGGTCCTGATGGTGGTGGGAAGGGAAGAAAGGAGGTGACGATGGCTGCTGGTGAAACCGATCTGTCAGCCACAGTTCCTGTTTCTGGGATCTGGTGACAAAGCCTCAGCCTCTCCCACCTGCTGTAAATAATAGGGAGGGGGAGATCATCATCATTCTGGCTTTTTATAGTTCATGATCTATTTTTCTCCGGTGTGAATGTCTTTAATTTCAGAGCATCCAAACCCTTCCGTTACTAAGAGGGAGAGGTGCCAGACTAGTTGTCCTTTTCCAGCAGATACACAACCTGTCCAGCATGTATTTAAAGACTCCAAACCACCACTGCTGTCTTATGATATCAGCTCACCCTGTGATTAAAAAGGCACAACGTCTATTTAAGTTGTGTTGTCACTGACCCACAGTCTTGGTAAACAGGTGGACAAACTGCTGTAGAACCTAAAAACAACCCAACGTCAGTCAGAAGGCCGTCACAGATACTCTTCAGAGCTTCGGTTGTCTTCTTCAAATCAGTCATTTGTAGTTTCACTGGCCACTTGCACTCGATGATTTGAGGATTTGTCTGTCTGTGGATAACGGTGCCAGCCAAATAATTCAAATATTTAAGGGAAATATTAATGTTTCATGCCAGTGAAGTGCCACATTGGTAGATTTTGCAACTGAAAGTAGGATAACGGCTAAAAAGCTCCATTTTTAACAGTATTATTGTCTGTTATTGGACCCTAAAATCTTATTTTCTTCTAACAACAGCATCTATTTATTAAACTTTCCCATGAAAATGGAGCCTGATAATAAGACTGTGCCGTTGGTTTTTGCTTCACTCTTTGAATAGCTGGAAACTTGTTTGTAACCTGTAAATATTTACCAGATCGAAATGCTGTGATGTCATGAATATGTCTTTCAGATGACGTGATGTTTTTTTGAGTCACGTGTGTTTTAACAGATGAATCGTTCTCTGCGTGCAGGCAGTTACTTCGCCAGCCATTTCATCATGGGAGGAGAGAAGTTTGACTCCACCCATCCGGAGGGTTACCTGTTTGGGGAGAACACAGACCTTAACTTCCTGGGGACCAGACCTGTGGCGGTAGGTGTTCTCAAGCAAATAAGTATTTTTTTTTATCATTTATCAATCTGCCACCATTTTTTTGGGCTAATTGCTTTTGTCAGAAAAACATTCTCACGTTTGAGAAGAACAAAACAGCACATTTTATTGTGTTTTGGTTTGACAGATGACTTGAATTTAAAAGTAATTTTGCATCAATCGAGTCATTAGGTGTTGCTGTCTCTTCGTCAATTTCAGCAGCTGTGACTCCTGCAGTGGCATTTAACAGGCTTTCAGACCGTCACTGATTGACATTTATTTCAGCGTCTCATCCTGTCAAACTAATTAAAAAAACGACAGTCTGCTGGCTCCCTCGTACAGAGAGGCTGATGAGCGGCGGCTCCTCCGGGGGGGGGTTTCGTTCAACCTAATGAGCCTGAAGGTGACGAATGAAAGCTGTGGGTCAAAGAAAGTCAGGAGAGGAAAGGGAGGATTTGAGTTAACGTTTTTGACAAAGAGAAGCTGATATGAGGAGACTCTGCTCCCTCACTGTGTGTGCTAATCTCAGTAGCACTGTTGTTTCAGTCTAGACCGGGGCTAAAATTAGGAGTGCAGTTTTTCTCCCGATTATGTGGGTGTTTATAATCCTGTGAGCACAGGATGCAGCTGGTGATTTTTTTTTTTGTGTGTGTCTGTCTGGAGCTTTACCAGCGTTATATAATGTTTGGTGGTTTCTAAGCAGATGGTGCCGTGGAATCATAAAACCAACCGCAGTTGTTGTGTTCTCGGTCTCCTGCACTATCATAATGGCCGGGGCTATATTTAGAGGTTTTCAGAAACTCCTGCATGAAGCACCTGGATTCACAAAATAGATTTTTAGCCATGCGAGCGGTCGTCCACCACTTCGGTCCGGACTGAAATATCTAAACAGCTACTGGTTGGAATGCTGTGGAAGATTGCACAGACGTTCATGGTCCCCAGAGGATGAAACCTCCTAACTTTGGTGATCCTCTTTGCATATAGCACCATGATGAGGTGGACGTTTTGATTGAATACCATGGAATTTGGTACTGACATTCATCTTCCTCTCAGGATGAATTGCAATAACCAACTCACATCTGGGGACTCCAGGTGTGTGAGCCAATGGGAAGACAGAAATATCCCCAGGCATGAGATGCATCACGTACTTTACTGCCACAAAAGGCTACTACTTTTACAGTTAATTCAACTCCAAGGGAGCCACACAAAGAGTGAAAGGTTCAAGTATTACTGGGCAAATATAAGTTAACCTTCGCTCTTTTATAAAGACGTTTGTATTTAACATTAACATTCAAATCAAGCAATCAAAATTAATTCAGAAAAAAATAATTTAAAATTAAAGAAACTGGAAAATATGTTTTTTAATTTCTATATGTTGTATGTTTCTCAGAAAACTACTCGCCTGTATTTGAAAAGGAGAGCAGTGTTAGCTTTTTTAAATTTCGCCTGAGCATGTGTGAAGAACCATTGCTCTGATGTTTCATGATTCTTAATACGTTATGAGACCCACAGTGTTTCCTGTGACTTTCCTAATGAATGGTCCTTTTCAGCATCTGTTACTCCGTGTGTGTCTGTCTGTGTAGTTTACAGGCGTGACTCCCGCTGAGCCCAGATGTGTAACAGCGCTGAATATGGTGCCATTCACAGCCACACAAGCGCACACACACACACACACGGACACACTAAGGGACAGATGAGGGCTTGTAGTGTGGAGGTATCTGACCACATCCTGCATGTTTCTCCCCCAGTGATCCTCAAACCACCTCGGCTCTCCTCTTACGCTCAGTCGGCAACTTCAGGCTTCAAACGCTGTGCTGAGAAGTGAACCACATATTGGGTCAAATTTGAAGGTGATGTGGCGACGTAACGCCAGGGTTGTTAATATTGTTTTTTTTAATCACTAAAGATTAGGTTGGTCACAAGAGAAAATAGTGAAAAGAGGGTATTTTCACTTCCTTACCTGTCACCTGATGGTAATCTTCACTTCATCTGGTCTTTGAAATAAAGACTGCTTGACCCTGGACTGTTTTACACCCCCGTGGTGCCTGCGTGTGCAGAAATGTGCCTAAACACTTTCTGAGGTGTCAGCCTCGTCTCTGGAAAGACACAATCTGAGCAGATTTTTTTTGCTCTGGCTCAGCACTTGTCTGCACGGATCCCACTGGTGCTGACCAACCGAAACACTTGTGTTAAGGTTAAACCAGGAGCAGCCGTGGTCATTGTGTAACCCTGAATTCCCTGTGGTTAAGGGAAGAATGTCGGGGCGGTTTTAAGGGAAGATAAACGCTACTACTCTTCAGTCTCATAACATGTATTTTACATCTAGAGTTTGTTTTCTTTTTGTTTTCAGTTCCCGTACGCAGCCCCTCCACCTCAGGAACCAGTGAAGACGTTACGAAGCCTTATAAACATCCGTAAGGACACGCTGCGGCTCGTACGGTACGCACCTCTGTCCACCGTAACATACACCTAACCCCTCATCACACCATTGCTGCACTTTATGTGCACTGAGCTATTTTTAGACAACAAACCACAACGGCTAATTTAAGGGATGGTGTCATATAATTCATGTTTGCTTGTAATTTATATTTTTACTTTCTTTAGTACTTTCTTTAACCCATGAAAGAAACACAATTAAGCATCATAACATAACATCCAATTACGAAATCCAAGGCAAAAATAAAAGCACAAAATGTCCCTTATGCATCAAAACAGCACAAACACACATACACAAAAAATATGCTTTAACAAACGTAAAAAATATGACAAGTGATCAAAAAAACATGAAGCCATCCATGTAATGAACATTATTGATATGTTCATTACATGGCTTCAAACAATAAATAAATCCCCCAGTTGCAGATAATTTCTGTGCGATTATTGAGGCATAAATCACTCTATAATTAGATTTCCCGCTTGTTTTATAAATGCACACTCCCCATGACTCGCACTCATTTACTCAAAAGGAAATAGCTTTTGATGCCGCTCAGATTTCTGTTCTCGACTCGTAGGTGCAGCGAGGACCTGAAGCTGCCGGGTGACGAGGCGGAGGGGAAGAACCGGGCCTGCTACAATGTGGAGTTCACCTTCGACGCTGACACACAGGTGGCCATAACCATCTACTACCAGGCCATAGAGGAGTTTCACAATGGAGTGCCAGTGTAAGTGGAAACATGGTGAACAGATAACACTGGATGTATTTAAGATATTTGCTAAAATCCATTAACCAATCTTTTTGGTCAATATTTTTCATTTGACTGATCACTATGTATCGAGTTTTAATCAGTAGAATTTGCCTGTTTTTCTGTCTGTGTTGACTCAGTTTTCTTAAAATTGCCACTTTATTGTGAAACACTAAACTGTCTGCAATCACTCTAGAAAAGCACAAATTTCTTCCGCTCCAAAGTTGAAAATGTGTCATTTATTTTGCCATAATCTCTTCAAATGTTTTTGTACAAACTACTTGTTGACAGCAGGTGCATCCTTAAGCACTTCCTTGTAAGGTACTAACTTCCACACGGTGTCCTCGAAAGTGTGATCAATTATTCCAGTGTCGATTGGGGTTGAAGACTACAAGTTAGAGAGCAAAATAAATAAATCTGGGGGTGTGGAGTTAGACAGAAGTGAGCTTTCCAGACCTTTGTAGCCCGACTCGGTATCAGCAGATGAGTTGAGGAATCAGAATCAGTATCGTATGGAGTCATTGCATCTCTAGTAAACATCAAAAGAGGGACATCTGCTGCCTTTAGTCATCCTTTAAAAAATAGAAATACAGGCTAGTATAGAAGAGAAAAGCACTGCTATAAATATCCATGCAGACACTCATAAGGTATGCCAACATGGTCGTGCATATCTTATACATCAGCGTTTGCATATGTTGCATAATGATCTGTCTGTGATTCTATTTCTGTTCAGACATGCAAGCAGGCGATGACTATCCTCCGCTTCACATAACATCTTTAAATACGCAAAGACAATGCATTCAACACTTGACAGCCTGTTATGTGTTGCGTTTGTAACCAACAAATGGATCATCCACATGTCAATCTGCAGCAGCGACTTCCTGATACCGATGAGCTGACTGATTTGGTGTATTTTGTGCATTGATTGACTGTATCTGTGTATCGTTTCCTGCAGTTACCTGCCCCAGGACAGCTCTCTGCAGTCGGAGACGGTGCACTTCAAGAGGGGAGTGGGCCAGCAGTTCTGTCTGCCCTCACACACCGTAAACCTCAGCGAATGGGCTGACGAGGAGGTAAGCAGCTTGTGCCGGTCGGCTGAACACTGAAACACTCTGCGGCTGTGCTGGGAAACCAATTTTCTTTTACACATGAGCAGATAGAAATCTACTTTCTCTCCTCAGCTGCTGTTCGACGTGGACAAAGAGGTTTTCCCCATGGTGGTGCAGGCTGTGGTAGACGAGGGGGATGGTGAGTTACTGGTTATCACACCGATGGTCTGTTACTGGTTATCACACCGATGGTCTCATGTGAAAGTAGAGCCGCTGAATTTTAAGCAACGACGTGCCCGCTGTGTTTTATCTTTACAGAACATTTGGGCCACTCTCACATACTGCTGGCTACATTTGAAAAGGTAAGAAGGACTCTCTTTGCGGCAGGCACAATATGTTTGCAGGAATTTGTCGTTCTACAGACATTGCCGAAACGATTTATCGACGGGAAATCTTTCAGTAGCTATTTTGATAATTGGTTCATATTTATAGTCACTTTTCTTGCCCAAAGAAATGCGGCAAAACCGTAAGAACGTGAGAAGTCCTCTCCACAGCATTACAGTTCAGTTGAGTGTCAGTCAAATATAAACAATGCCAAAGAAAAACAAATGAAGGGCTTTCCGAACAAATTTTTTAATTATTCAGACAAGGTAATAAACAACCGTTGCTTTCTTCTGCAGCACATGGACGGGAGCTACTGTGTGAAGCCTCTGAAGCAGAAACAAGTGGTGAATACACTTGATTTTTCTCTCTTCCTTCCTCCTTTCGTGAAACATTTTTTAAATGTTTTTGAAAGACAAAGATACACAAAGTTTTATTTCCCTCTTGAACATTACCCCTGAACCCACGAGACCTGCAGCCGTCATTCTTTACTATCTTCCTTTTCCCAGGTGGATGGAGTGAGTTATCTACTGCAGGAGATCTACGGGATAGAGAACAAATACAACAGCCAGGAATCAAAGGTAAATATCTTGAGTTTATTTTTCCGTCTGATCCTCTTTGAGTGAGTCAGAAGTGTCACGGCAGTGTAGTAAAATAAATCAGCGTAACTGTCTGTCTGTAGCTTGACTGGATGGCTTATAAATTCTCTCTCCTCCTAACATTCAAATGTTTTTTCATCTCCAGGTTGCAGATGACGAGATCAGTGACAACAGTGCCGAGTGTGTGGTGTGTTTGTCGGATGTGCGAGACACACTCATCCTACCGTGCCGACACCTGTGTCTCTGCAACGCCTGCGCAGACACTCTGCGCTACCAGGCCAACTGCTGCCCCATCTGCAGACTGCGTAAGTTCCCACCTACGATGAAGAAATTATTTCCAAAATGAGAGTTCTGTAAACCACTTTTCCACTGCTGGAAATAGATTGTTAAAATGGATGAAAGGTGTTTTCTAACACCGTTAATGCTCCCTTTTAAATTTCAATTTTACTATAATAAAAAAGTGAAATATTTGGAGCCAAAATTGGTACAGAGGATCAAATGAGAGACTCAGGTGTGTATCATTAAAAAAGGATTGTTTAAATCTGCAGAATGTTTAAGATTGTTGCTACACAGGAATCATGGTTACAACTTGTTTGACTCCTGGACAAGAAAGATGTGTTTTATACCCAGAGGACAATTTTTGAACGCAAAAGATTACGTTTGTTTTTGTTTCATTTATTTAAGGGGCCTGTTGATGTTTGGTTTGTTCTCATGCAATATTTATTTGTAGCCGTTCCTGTACAGAAGCAAAAAAAACAAAAAAGGGAAATTTAAACAATAGCAACTGATTCATCGCCACTGACTGACCACTGCAGCAGAGAAAAACTACTAAACTAAAATGTAACATCTGGGAAAAGCAAGTTAACAGACACACACAGAGTGAGACTAAAGCAGACAGAAACAGTGAGTGAGAGAGACAGAGTAGAAAAGGAGAATTACGCAAATTAAAGGTTACCTTAGCAGAGCTCTCTGTCCAGCAACACGACACAGGCAAAACACTGTTATTTCCTCCCTTCTGTGTCCTGCTGTCATCTCCTGATTATTGTTCTTGAGTTTTTGTGGCTCGTAGCAGCTGCTCCAGTTCATGACTCTTTACATTTTTTTATTTTTGTTGAGCTGATAAGATCAGGCTTTTCAAAAATATTTTCTCACATATGGCCTTCCAGGATGAATACACGCTTGTACTTCCAAAAGTGGCCTCTCTTGGCCATTGTTCAGCAGAAACACTTTCTTTTGCACTCCATTTATTTCAAAACAGTGCGGCTTGGATCTTATTTTACAGCAGTTTAGGCTCATTGGCCTTTTTTATATTAATCGTGGCCTCAAAATACATCCGTGTAAATGTCATTGAAATTATTATTAGATATACAAATTATATAAATATATTTCTGTTGTCATCTTGTTTTTTCTTTAAGCATTCAGAGCTCTGCTGCAGATCCGAGCTATGAGGAAGAAGCTCAGTCCTCTGTCACCTACCAGCTTTAACCCCGTCATCACTTCCCAGACCTCTGACTCGGAGGAGCACTCGGTGAGACAGAGCTGACCCAGAAAAACAGAGTAAATATGACATAATGATCATTCCCAGTAAACTCACCAGTGTTTTATCTCCTCGTTTGCAGGCGTCGGAGCACATCCCTCCAGGATACGAGGTGGTGTCTCTCCTGGAGGCCTTGAACGGCCCCCTCAACACCTCCTCGGTGGATCCTCCTCTCAACTCCGGTCCCAGTCACGTCTCCGGAGTGCTGCCCCCGTACAGCAGTGAGCCTCACCCGGCACCGGCCCGCTCCCTCTCCCCTCTAGAGCACTCCAACTCCAGTCAGGGACTCAAACTCCAGAAGAGCGGTTCGAAGTGAGTGTTAGTGACAGTTAATGTTTTTTTTTTTTTGCTTGGGATAGCAGATGTCTTTGGGACATGATTGTGAAATCTTAGGAATATATAGTCACTTGTGTTCATGAAGTCTTTAGCGCTACTTTTGTGTTTATTTGTTTTCAGCAAAAAATACCCAGAATATTTAAATGCTAAAGACTTTTTTTGAATTGTTCTTGTCTGTGTTTTCACAGTAAAGATACATCAAACCCACTTACTGTTATTTTTGTCTGAAGCTCATCCATTGTGTTTATCTTAGGTCTCTCTCCCAGAATTCCTCTGTGCTCCCTGAGGAGGAGGATGAGAAGTCTTGCAGTGAATCGGAGGCCTGCCGTCACAAACTCGCCGTGGACCAGCAGGAGGTGTGTGTGTGTGTGTGTGTGTGTTAAACAAAGAGAAAATACATTATTGTGACTTCTAAGGCTGTGGAAGTGTACACATTTGTTAGTGTGTTTGGGGTAACATGTGGTGTTGTGAGCTCTTCTCTTACCTCTGTGTTGTTTCACAGAGTGGAGTGACTCCAGACAGCGAGAACCTGACTCTGTCCTCGTCTGGAGCAATCGACCAGTCATCCTGCACGGGAACCCCTCTCTCCTCCACCATCACCTCCCCTGAAGGTACACACACGTTTGTCTTTCTATACCTACCTTAAAACTAAATCTAAGCAAGTCATCACCTTCAAACAGCCCTTTGAAGCAGTGGGAACCGGCCAAAATGTCCTCACTAAAATGGTTTTGAAACTGAAATTGGTCCTCACAGAGACAGCAATGCAAGCCCCCACACACAGAACCAAACCTAAACTGACAAACACAAAAATTCAAAGTAGCAGTGAAAATCGCAACAACTTAAATCCCTTTCGTTTCCTAAAGACAAAATATGTTTTCATTAGACAGTGTCAGGTTAGCTTTATGCTAAGCGACGCTAATCAACCTCCAGGCTCTAGCTCCGTACACACTGCAATGTGCACAGACACGGGAGTGTTATCGATCTGTTCATCTAATTCCCTGAATGGAAGTGAATAAGCGTATTTCCTGAAATGTCGCACTATTCCTTCAATGTGACGAGACAATGGAAAAAAAACAGAAAACATTTCTTCTTTGCCCACTATTCAGAAAGGGCAATAATCTACTGTTCTGCATTTTACAAATGGTGTAAATCTCACCCGCGACACACAGACAATAAAAAAATCCTCTTACCCGGAGCCCAACCGTGATGTGTGTCTCCGTCTGTCTGTCAGACCCAGTGAACAGCAGCCTGGTCCACTCAGTGATGTCCATGGCCTCGTCCCACTCGCAGCACTCCCACATCAGCACTGACACCATGTCCTCCATGTCAGGGTCCTACCTGGCCGGGGCCGAAGGCGAACCCGGGGGAGACGAGGGGGGAGATGCTGAGGGCGAGGAGAACCAGGACGCCCCCATGGAGAGCCGAGGACCGTCGCAGCAGGACGGGGTGAGGAATCTGGAGGATGGACGAGAAAATTGGCTGTGAGATCCAGAAATGTTTTATAAACACGTTGTACTGTCTTGTATCGTTTCTTTCATTCAGGAGTTTTCCCAGGAGCCAAAGGAACAAAACTACTCGGTGGCAGTAGAGGAGCAGGACTCAGAGGTGTGTAATGCATTCATTTTATGTATTTATCTAACTTTTATTTAGTCTTAAAAAGCTTCTTTCCTGTTTTCTCCAGGGAAACGATGTCACTGAAGAGGACTGCTCCTCCCCGTCTAATGGGAAAGGTAACTATGTGGACCATCCCTCACCTTTCACCCCTGATCTCTCACCTCCCTTTGCATTTTGTTGCTCTCAGCACATGTGAAAAAGAAATACATTTTTTCATACAAACATTATACATTATGGACCGAGTGGTCGATATTGTTGCTGTCCGTAAACTTTTTCAAATCTTGGCTGAGTAATGACAACCCTTTCAAATAAAGGGATTCTATGGCAGATATTGTTCTCTAGATGGGGCAGTCCCTTTCAAAATGCACGTGATGTTGGCTGAAACCACCACAACATACACAATCTGAACTGGAGTGAATGTCTTCTCATACAGTATGTGTGCACTAGAACTTCAGTCTACTTCACAGTGAAGGCTGAGCTCCTAAGACTCTACTTCACAGTGAAGGCTGAGCTCCTAAGACTGACCTAATTAAAATACCAGTTGTCACTGATTGTCCCACTTTAATCTTCCTCTGTGGTCACAGAACTGGACTGGACGAGGCAAGAACTGGCTCCTCCATCAAATCAAAGATCAAAGATGACTGTTTCATCAAAAAATGATCCTGCTTTAGTTGAGAAAAGGACTTTCCTCTATTACCTGCCCTTTAAGACACCAGCAGCCCAAAGATTCTGCCAGAGCAAGTCCCACTACAGAAAACAGTCCTTGTATTTATTTTGTTAAAGGATAAACGGGAACATTTACTGTCTCAGTTTATGTACCAATTCAGGGTCTGGATTCTCTGTATTTCTGGACCGAATATGTTACAACAACAAGACCCGTTTCAGTTCAAGAGTTCCTTCAAATCTGGCAGATAAGCAAGTTTATTTTGTCCTCTGTGGCTCCACCAGGTGATTCCTGAATGTAGGCTAACGTTAGCAAGCCAGCTTATAACGCGCAAAATGTAAACAAATGTAGTGAAAGAGATCAAACTGATATCAACCCTACATCCTTCAGAGCATCCATCCCTGACTTGTTACACAGCTGACAGATCAGACAGAGAAAAGTATATTTGAAGGACATTTATTTATATTCTTCCCATGTTTTACAATCACTGTTTCCTTATCGCTGAATTTAATGACCGGTAGTCAAGCAATTAGCCACAAATATCAACATATTCCAATCGATCGGAGCATCCTTTCATTCACAACAGGAAATGAGCACGTACAGGCATCCTGTGTTGTTTAGATGAGGTTCTGCTGCACACCAGGCTACGGGCTGCATTTGCATGATTTGCACCGCTATATGAATATTTGTGTGTACACATGTGTGTGTGCTTGTAGATTTAATGTAAGTGTATGAGGTGTATCATTTAGATGTTTATGTTCTAAAAAGCTCAGCACTATTTATATTTTTTTTGCTGCTGCATCGTGAAGGGAAAGCTTCTTCATGCTCCATCTGTGTGTGTGTGTGTGTGTGTGTGTGTGTGTGTGTGTGTGTGTGTCTGTCTGTGTGTGTAAGTGTGTGTCTGTGTGTGTGTGTAAGTGTGTGTCTGTGTGTGTGTGTAAGTGTGTAAGTGTGTGTCTGTGTGTAAGAAAGAGAGTGATAGAGTGATGGAGTGAAAGTGTTGTGGTGTACAGAGAGTGTGAGTCAATGACCAGAAAGGTTTGAAGCAAAAACAACACGGTCACCTTCATTAAACTACAGTTTGAAACTTGTATATGTAAATTAGTTTCTCTGTGGATTGTGTGTATGTGTGCGTGTGCGTGTGTAACACCTGGCGCCAGACTGAAACGATCTACCTGTGTACCTGTGAGTTACCGAATGACCTTTCAGTTCTTTAGGAGACGAGCGGACCTGTGCTGCCTGACAGACTGTGAATGTGCACACGCGCTGTAGGATGTTATGTTTGCATCTGCACCAGCGCTGACAGACAGCTTCTGTATGTGCCCTGTCTGTGTCTCTGTGCTGAGCTGCCAATCATCCAGTCATCCTCTTCCTCATTAGCACGCACACGCACACACACACACACACACACACACACACACACACACACACATAGGCTTGCTGCAGGCATGAGGCACATAATCAAACATGTCAGTATCTGTTATCTGGCCATGCTGGAGAAGGCAGAAACATGCTAACGTTGACAGTTCATGTTAATATTTCTGTCTCATGTGTCGGCTTACCTTATTAATGAGAAAATAGAACCGAAGATCAGAAGATCATATGATGTATGATATTATATTGTACTACATTATCTTGTAGTATATAATAAATAATTGTTATCACTATGCTATGCCACCTTCTGTACAAAATAAATAATTATGAAATAGATTAATGTACAACTGGAAAAAAATCCCTGAACTGCCAGTTCTTAGTAAGAAAATACCAAAATATCTCCTACTATATTGATGGTAAACTAAAGGGCAAGATGAGCTTTGTTTGTTTTTGTTCTCTGTAAACAATCTTACCATTTTGTATATTCTTTCTAATTCAATTGCGCAAAATGAGCCTTGCAAGAATTAGATCACACTTGTTGGATTATTGTTGATTGCTTCTTAAGAGTCTGATTCTTTCAATTTGACATTCTGCTCAGTGTGGTCACGCACACCCCCTCAACTGGATTATGGAATATTATATATTTGTTAGAATTCATGAAGCTTCAGACAAATGGAAAACATCAGCAGTCTTTGTGTCTAAGAATCCGTGGACACACACACACTTTGTCAGGAAAACGGTCCCCACCAGTGCAACGACACACACCACAATACCCTCTACGACCACTAGGTCACACACAAAGTAGTAAAAAAATGTTCTTCAAAAAAACTGCACCAGGCATATCAGCAGGCTGTTTTCTATTGATTGCAATGCTCGTGCCTGTGGCGACCAGGGGCGGTCCCCACCTAGAAAATTGGTCCCCATGGCGTGAGTGATATGTCAGGTGATGGACCCCACCAGGATAGAAAAACGCACAGATGCACACACACACGTATCACACAAGTCTTCTAAAGACACTGTGGATCAGAGCGAATCAGTTGATTTTGGTGTCCTTTAAATCTCACGTCTAAGTCAGATACATGGTGGTAAAATCATTTATTATTTTATTAATGCCGTTCCAGCATGGCCTACCTCACCCCTCCACCTCTGACACCATGCCCCCCCCCCCCCCTCCCTCCCTCACCCTGCCTGTCCCACTCCCCCCCCCTGCTGTGCCTGGCTGCTCTTGTTTGACTTTTGCCCTCGCTTGCAGGTGGGCGGAGCAGGTGTGCAGAGTTGGCCAATAACAATCAGGGCGTCGCCCTCTGTGACACGCCCTCTTTGGGGTTGGATAATGAGCAGGCTCCCGACGGCCGAATCGCCGGTGAGTGGCAACCCCTCGAACATGGACTGATGAGAGCTGAGGACTGGGCAGGAGAGTGAGGGGAGTAAAGGGGGGTGGGTGACGAGAGATGCAGGAGGGGAGGAAATGTGAGGAAGATGATAAAAAGGGGTGCGTGAGTCAGAAGACTTAAGAATTTCTGACACATCAGCTTGCTATGCTAACATGCTAATGCACATTAAAGCTAGAAAGAAACAAAGAAAAAACAAATTAGATGTATCATTTAGTCGCAGTTAGTGACCACGGAGGAGGTTTTGTAGCATCTTTGCCCAGCATGAAGATCTGGAGCCCTCCTTCTTCTCTTCATCCCTACACTTTGGTGTTGTTCTGGTGCTTCATTGCTTTTTTCAGTACTGGTTAGCTGTGCACTCTCTCCCTCCTCTCCCTCCTTTAGCTGAAGCCCTGGTGTGTGTGTGTGTGTGTGTTTGTGTGTGTGTGTGTGTGTGTGTGTGTGTGTGTGTGTGTGTGTGAGTGATGAGTGATGAGTGCATCTTACCGTGTGTCTGACGAGCGCTTTCTGCATGCTGTCTTTTTTGTTTGTGTGAGAGAGAGAGAGAGAGAGAGAGAGAGTCTGGTCCATCCCAGAATTCATGTTCAGTGTCTGCCAGCTCCGAGCCGCTTTGCCAAACATCTGCAACTCATTCTCACACCCCTCCATCTTCCCTCCCGTCCTCTCCTAATCATCCTCCCTGCTTTGAAACACTCAGCTGGTTACTGTGATGAGAGCTAAAGGTATCAATTTTGTTCTTGAAGTGTTGGTTGTTTAATTAACAATTGAGTGATTTTGGGTTCAAACTAGCCTGCTTTGCTCTGCATCCTTCTTGTAGCTCTCAGCCACTAAAACCCTGATTTATCATCATCACCTTGAACCTAACATCACCTCTTTGGTCTTTTATGGTGGATGGTGCGACATGTTTTCTCTTTCTGTGTCGTAAAAGTCTTCTGTTATCTCTCTGTTTCTCTCCTTTTCCCCTCGTCATTCTTCACATCTTCTACTGTCTTTTCCTGGACATTTTCCTCCCGACCTCTCTCCTCTTTCTTTCTCCTCTCTTCCTTCTTTCGCCTTCTTTCGGATGGACAGATGAGGAGTCGTGCCCAGTGCACATTGAGGACTAGGTATGGAGTTATGGTTAGATGGTAGATCAGACATCAGGGCCGTATATTGTAGTTTGCATGAACCATAACAATCACCCTCTTTTGTTGTTTACTTGTTTGTCATGATTCAGTTTTATTTAAGATTGTATTCCCAGACAAATACAGTAAGTACAGTCATCAAATATCTTTAAAAATGTGATGGGGAGTCTTGCTCTTTATGTACAGCATTTATCTTTTCTCAATCACAGCTCAGAATATAACTTGCTGATTAACAGCTGATATCACTTAGTATTTAAATTCTCCGTGGTCGAGACCTAAAACTATCAATAATAATTTCAGTCCTCGGCAGATATTGAGTGTTGTTCACTGTGAGTTAGGACCATGTTGTTGGTTGGCGAGGCTTTGAGTTAATTCTAACCGAAGTGAACTGTATTACAGGCCACGAGGACTGCAGTGTAATGCTTGGTGTGAGCATGTGCAAGGTCTTATTAACTTGGGTCAAAATTACAATGATATAAAATATTACGTCAGCCAAGTATTGTGCAGTTTAAGGAAAAGTATCATGTCCTTTGCAAAGGAAGAAGTCAAGAATGTCCCAGCTGCAAACTTGTTTTTACCTTTCTTTCCCTTCAAATTTCCCGCATTTCCACTCAGGTTTTTTAATGCACAAATTGAAAATGCGCATGAAAACAGGCGGATGGAAACACACTTTTCAAAACCAGGTGCGAGAAGATAGAAGTTGCCCTATGAGTAGAGAAATAAGTAGAAAATGAGTAAGACAGTACTCTGCTGTCTTTAAGCTGTGTCTTGCTGTTGGGACATTAATTTACACCAGAGAAATACAACTGTGTCCTCAAGAGGTTTGAGGTTTTGCAACATAACCCTCTTCTCTTTCTCTCTCCGTCTTCTCTTCTTCAGGTCTGATGTACCTTGGGGGCTACAGGCCTGTTCTGGAGCCCCTCTCCCACCACACCTCCACCAGCAACATCAACCTGGAGGAGCAGGGGCCTGAGAACAGGGACGGCCAGGGTCCTAAACATCCCCGCCGCGGACCACTCATTGTGTAACGCACCTGAAACACACAGACTTCTCCGTCCAGAGTCAGCTCCTCTTCTTCTTCTTCTTCTTCTTCTTCTTACCCTGCCATAGTGCTGCATCGCTGGATACTATCCTCACTGAGCAGGGAAGCCCCCCCCCCCTCACACACACTCCATCTGTCGCCGATGCCGTCGCTGAAACTCATAGAAAGAGGAGGGAAGAGGAACAGAACATGTCTGTCGTCTGTGCACTTTTATCTCACAGGAGTTTCTTTGTTTGTTTTTTTTGTCTGTGAGCTTACTTGTGGAATTTATTAGCCTACTGCTATGTTATTATTTATTACATGTACTCCTAACTAATGAGAGCTGTGTATCGTGACACTATCTCCAGAAAAATACCTGCTGCTCCTTTCCTCTCCTCTCCTCTATTACCAGCCAAACAGTCAGGGGCTACTGTGATGGGCAATCTGATGTATTACTAATGTACTTCTTCTTCTCTCTTATAAACTGTATGTTGAACAAGTGTTCGTACACTATTTAAAAGTCAGCTCACACCGGACTACCTTACCATAGCGAACTAAAACCTGCTGACTTCTCTCTTCGGATCAGGGAGCTCCCTCCTCAACTTCGCATGCAGCTTTTGACCTCTGCTGATGTTTTCCTCTCATTCCCGCCATGATTTTCAAACAACCTCTGCCGAATGTGAACACAGAAGCGGTCAGACTTGTAAGGCGGCGGACGAGGCAAGAAATACTGGCCAAAATGAACAGAAATGGACTGACGACAACATAAAAAGACTTCTTCACACAGAATGTAGGACGATGAACGTATATCTCTCAGAAGGGGAACGTACGAGACAATTAAATTATCTGAACTGGAATGAAACATGAACTTTGAACCCTAAACTGGTTCTCCAAACACACACACACCACGCCATCCTCTCCTTCTGCAGCTCCATCTTAGCATGTCAGTATTAGCGTATTGCAACTGGAAACCAACAAGTACAACCAAGCAATAAAGTTGCCGAAGCAGGGTCTCCTGCAGGACGAGGCTCACATGCAGTTCAAACAAAAACTGTTTGCACTGGCCTGTTGCATTCAAATCATTTCAATGTTTAAATGTTATTTTTCTTAATTTAAATTTTGCCATTTCCTTTGTGAGAAAAACATCCTACGTATAATTTGAAAACCTAAACGTGAGATTTAGGCCACACTGTGGTTAGCTTGTTCATCCTCTTATTAATATCACCTCGACGAGCCCTTTTCTCCTCGTTTGTGAAGCTTTTAGTTGTTTTGGTTTTGTATAACTTTAATGTGTATCTCACCAGTTGTTGATGTTCTCTGTTACTGTGTTTTAAGTTGTTGCAAAACACTGTGTTGTTTACTAGGATGTGAATGAAAAGGATGAAAAGGTTTACACACGTGAGCACACATAACGAAAACTGAAAGGGACGATATCGACATTTAATGCACTATTCTCTGTTTCCTAGACAACACACTTTGCGGTGCATGAGGCGGTTGTAGAGTAAGCATGTTAGTCTAGGTCAGCCTGCACCCTTCTGTAGAATACTTGATGATGGATCATTGCATACACACAAAGCCGGATCATATCCATCTGTAGTGTTATATATCGGTTGCTGGCTCCCTATTCCCTTGACCCGAACTGTTACGGTCAAGAGGACTGCACATCTATATCCAAGCTGCAAACAGTCATGTGACCACAGTCCGAATGTGTAGATGAAGCCGTTCTCTGGCACCAGTCGCAGTATGATATCAAAGGAATGGGTCCTGAATCTGCAAGACCCCCACTTTTCTAGAACTATGGGTGAAAAAGTGACAAAGATAACATCAGATGGACAATAAAGTTTTTGCAACTAAATCGACAGAGCGATGTGATGTTTATTTAAAATGTGAAAGACTCATTAATCAGCGCAGGGTTATGTTTGGTTCATGTGGCTGAAGATGAAACGCAGCTCTGAGATGTTTCCTAACATGGTCACCTTCACTGAAATTCTCCTCGCTGCTTCATACAATCATTTTTAAAACTCTGCTCTGCAGCTTTTTCCCACCACAGAGCTTAATTTGTATTTCTGCCACCAGTATAAATAACCTCTAAGGACTGGAAATAACCATCTTTCCCACAGAATAAATTCAAATATTTGTCTGCTTTGCATTATTTGCATTTGGCAGAATTTTTTTGGTAATTATTTTTTCCTTTATAAACATTATAGTCACTGTTTTCCAGCACAAAGGTATCTTTTTTGCAAGCATTAAAATGTGGCCAGCCCCGTCTCCTTACGGATTATTTAATAAATCAACAATTTACAATAAAGAAACAAAACCAAGAAATAAAACAAAACAAGAATGTTTCGTTTTAATTTAAAGGTGCACAAATAAATATGTTTATGTTAACAAAAGATCAATTTACTGTGTTTTAAAAGTCAACCCGCAGAGAATTAGCACTGACTATGTATTGCCCTTCAGCTTTATGAAGTGTTTTAACATCTTTTAGGTCATTGTTTTTGTTTACAGCGCTCTTATCAGCATGGTTGTGGGCTGCAGCAGGTTTTCAGCTAAAATAAGCTCCCGAAACAACTGTGTACCTGCACAGCACCAACTGGCAGACAAACAAGTTTAGCAACTAGCAGCCGGTGAACATAGTGGAGCACTTAGCAACCCTAAAGAGATATTTCCCTCAGAAGTTGGTGCAGACCAAAACCAGAGCTCAAAGAGAGTGAATATTGGACTTAAGTTCATCAGGTGGGCAGAGAAACAACTTCAAATGAATGCTAATGTTGCTTTGTGTCTGCCCGATATGTACATACACAATTATTTGCTTAAACATAACTTTAGAAGGTGATAATATATCAGTGTTGTGTTTACATTGTGTACCGCTGCCCCCAAGTAGCCAACAATCCATTAGTACAGCTTTGAACTTCAAAATTCCCATCAAACAATATCTTAGAAACTTTTTTTTTTTCTCCATATTTCTTCACAGACACCCAGGTTACCACTTAGTTTTTACCACGGCGTTTATAAGAGAATGAAAATAATCATTAGTTGTTCATAAACTCCGGTGTGACAACAGAAGGCCATTAAAATACAAAACCATTATAAAAATAATTTTCTCAGAATTAAAACTGCACCAGCAAAGTCACTTACCGTCCAAAGAGAGACTTTATGCATAAATGATTCATCTGATTGCATGCTCTGCTGCCCTATTCATAATGTCATTACCACGTTGTTTTGGTGATCAAGTTCCACTTTAATTGAATTCTACTTTCTCATACGATGGGCTGTGTAAACGTCTGTTTTGTGACTGTGCAGATTTACACCCACTCTCCTTCAGTGCCCAGTGTCAAATAAGCTGTGAGCAAACTGTAAATTCACATTATGTCTCCTTTCAGATGGATGAATCCTCTCCACCTGCCTTTTCCCTTAGTTTTTTTCTTTTGTTACCTTCAATCTCGCCTGCCTAGAGAGAGAGAGAGAGAAACCAAGGCCTGTTAACCAATTACAATGTCAGTTCCTGCTGTCCACTGTAGGAGGGGTTTCTCATTTCAGGCAGAGGTCATTCATTCAGCCGAGCCCTCGTCAGCTCAAATCAAAGCTTCACAGATTCGGTCTGGTCTTACAGCAGCGACACACACACGACACAAAGCTGCTCTAACACACACATACACACACACCTAAACACACACACGGCTGCAGATATGATGCACCTGGCTTTTCTCCTCCTGATCATCTTCACAGGTAAGACTTTGTGCTGTATGAGCATGTTTGAGGTGTGTTTGAACCTTGGAAATCATTTTTGGTGTAGTTTACTTTAGGTGTAATAGTATTTTCCATCATTCCAGCACTGTTTGTATCTGTTTCATAAACGGTTAGAGAATGTGGAGCGTGTGCATGTTGTTGCACATTATTTGAACCAAAAATAGTTCATCACAGTCAAAGCCACGACTTCATTGACAGGAGGAAAAAAAAATGAAATCCAGAAGCCTTATCAAAGCATCTACAATCTGAACAATGTACAGAGAAGATTAGTCTAATGCTCTGTGTTAACGAGCTTAGAATAAACAGAAATGATGTTTTTTATTATGCAAAAGAAAGAAATCAAGCAAATGAATGTCAGGGCTTTAGAATCGAATGGGTTTTTCTCATACGCTCAACATTTGAGTAAAAAATAAATCAACAAGTTAAATCAACAACACAAACTACATAACACCTCCAGTCGCATACACAAAAGACCATATCAGCTACAGTTATGTAGCATGTGTTATATAATCAAAAGATGAGCATACAGTCATTGCAAACATTAAATAATACAAATCCAATAGTAGTAATGAAATTAAATGAAATATATACTTAAAAAATAAGCAAAACTAAACTGAATCAAAGGAAGAAACATATTTTTCTATTGACGTTTTAAGATAAAACTTATTTCTAATAACTGTTTAAATGTAGATGGATCGTCCTCTGACAAAGTGTGCAGTTACCAGGATGTAGTGGACTACCTGAACCTGACCGCAGACAACAGTGTGTTTAAAATGACCCGACCCGTTCTGGACTACAAACACCCCACCGTGGTGCAGCTGGACATCCTCCTCTATGCCATCCTGGCTGTGGTAGGTGCTGCATTACTGTGTTGATGTATCATTCACCTGCTAAATGTTGCCATACAGTTGATCTGTTCTGACGTGTGTATGTGTGCTTATTCCCAGATTGAGAAAACCCAAACTTTTATTCCTTTTGTCTGGGTAATAATGGTGAGTTTTGCAAAATGACTCTTCTTTTTTACCCGTGACTCTCAGCTAACACTCTCTTTGGTCACCTGTTGTTCTGTATTTTATTTCTAATTTGTTTGCAACTCACTGTCTCTTATTTTTCTGGTAATTTACCTTTCATTTACTGCAGGAGTGGAGCAATGAACGCATCTCATGGGACCCTGATCAGTTTTGCGGAATCACTCAGGTTTCAGTTCCTAAGGAAATGCTCTGGAAACCAGACCTCTTTATCTATGAGATGTGAGCCTGCAGCACATACACAGATACAAAGTAGTTTATTCAAAGATACGTGCAAAAGAAAGCCCACAAAAACTTATTTTAGATGAGAAGATACCACTCTCATACTGTATTTGAGAGCTGGTTAGCTTAGCTTAGCTTAGCCTAGCACAAAGACAAGAAACAGAGGGAAACAGCAAACAAATCCACCAACCAGCTCCTCTGAAGCTCACTAATTAACATTTTATATATTGTGTAATTCAAATTAAAACTGTTACCCCCACTGTGGTCTTTATGCTAAGCTAAGCTCAAACGCTGCTGGCTAGCTTCATCATACAGAACATGGAATCAATCTTCTCATCTAACTCTCGGCAAGAAATCAAATTAGCACATTTCTCAGAATGTTTGTCAAAGTAATCCTTTAAAGGTGAGATAGAAACTGCCAAGGGTCATCAAAAATAAAAGAAATGAAAGAGAACTTAAAGGGAATTGGATTTGATGGACAGCTAAACAGATGTGTAACAGGTAATGGGAGCACAGAGGACAAAAGGAAAGCAAAGGTTTGGTGGAGAATGGGAGGTATTTAGTTGAATCTAATGAACACACAGCAGCTTTTATACTGTTGTGAAGAGCAACAGTTAGTAAACACATTATCATCAGGTGGTGACAGGAGGAGCTCCCTCTTCTATTCATTCAGTTAATCATTAACGTGAAATACCTTGTGGTTTGAATTTTTTACAAACATAGCATGACAAAATGTGTGTGTGTTTGTGTCTCAGGATACAGAAGGATGAATCCCCTCAGAATCCGTACATGTACGTGTCCTATGACGGGACGGTCACTTCTGAAGAGGATATGAAGGTGGTCAGCACTTGTAAAATGGACGTCCACAAGTTCCCCTTCGACACACAGAGATGCAGCATCTCCGTTGGATCTGCAATACACTGTAGTGAGTGTACGACTGTGTGGTACATCTGGGCTGAATCATTGTTGTTACCACCACCTCCTTTCACGCAAACTTTCTCCCTCTCTCCTCAGTTGAAGAGATTCGTCTCCTTCCTTCCTCCAACTCGTCTCGGGCCACCAAGTTTTCGCGAGACGTGATGAAGACTCAGGGAGAGTGGGAGTTCCTCCATCTGACCGTTACCCGTTACAATTTCACCTTAGACGATAGAGTGTGGGAAACTCTTGCATACAATGTACGTATATGTATATATATATATATATATATATATATACATATATTTCCATACATACAGTGCAAGAAATATAACTGCTACTGTGTAAAGGAAATACTGCTGTTAAAAAGCACCTTATTTGTTTAAAGTGTTTGCAAACCAAATGTTATTGCACTTTTGTTCATATAGCAGTACTTTTAAAATAAGTGCACAATACATTACTTTTGAATTCATTATTGAATTTTGCGCATAACAATGAGATTAATCGCAGAAAATCATGCGATTAATCGCGATTAACAATTGTAATCGTTGCCCAGCACTAATATATATACTGTATATACATGTATGTATAAGGAAACAGGTGAACTCAATGATAAGACAAGGAGGTTAAACCTGCCCACTGCTGCAGGAGGATCAGTGCCTTGGGGAGCTCCACAAAGCGTTTTATGAATTACTAATTTGTGCATACATATTAAGTAATTCAAGAGAGAATTAATTATTCGTACACACAAGTAAAGAATCATTTTTTGTAAATGTACTCCTGACGCCTCGAACCCCAGAATGTCATAATTGCTGTCGTCATTTGGTCGATCTTGTCTGACCTTTGAACCTATTTTCCTTAGTTCACCATGAAGAGGAGGCCCCTCCTCCATGTCATCAACTTCATGCTGCCCATCCTGTTCTTCCTGATTCTGGACCTCGCCTCCTTCTTCATCGCTGACCATCGAGGAGAGAAGCTGGGCTTCAAAGTCACCGTTCTGCTGGCCATCTCCGTCCTGCTGCTCATCTTGAATGACATCCTGCCCTCCATGTCCAACAAGACTCCCCTCATAGGTACTGACTCACGCTTTAAGGGCATACTGCTCACTAAATTATGATTCATACAGTCAAGAGCTCACCAAAACAAAAAATAGTCATTGTCTGTTTCCTCCTCTCAGCGACCTACTGCATCGTGATCTTTGCTCTGATGCTGCTCAGCCTGCTGGAGACCATCTTGGTGACATATCTTATGGAGAAAGACTCCGCATCCCAGGAGAAGCTCAGACTGAGGGACGACAGGGACGACAAACAGGAGACAGTCAAAATCGAGAACACAGGTGAGACACAGATCTTATGGGAAGCTCCTTGAATGGAAATGTCTGGAGGAATTTTCTGGCTACTGGTTTCTAGTCTAAATTTATAATCTTGAGGTAATCTAGACCTTGAAAACTAACTTTGTCATTCAGCTATTTCCTGTGTATCAATCCAAATCTGATGACATTTGTTGGTTTGTTTGCTACTCTCATTAACTTATAACTGGGGATGTTTTCTCTTTTATATTTGGTCACAGGAATGTAATAAAATAGAAAAACACGAACTATGTTTTCCAGTGCTTTTTATATGCAGCATAATTGTGAATCATATTTCCTGTGCAGCCATTCTCTTGACAAACCTGCTGTGTGTTTTCAGAGGAGAAAAGACAAACCTGCTGTTCGTGCATCTGCAAAGCGTCGGATGATGAGAAACAGGATGAATTGCTGCCGGTGGCTCAAGAGGTACAGACATTATAGGTTCAAATAAGACATCATTATTACAAGACAGGTGGACGAAACTGTGTAGTTTGTCATTCATGTAATCGTGCTGGACATTTATGTCGTTACACATAACAAATGTTGTTTTATCGGGTGCGTTTCAATTTTATTTTAAACTTCCTAATGTGTTCAAAGCTAAGAGCAACCACTTTTCCCACGATTTCTATTGCTTATATATATATATATAATTAAACTATGATCACACACCTGCTTTCATGCGCATTTTCAATTTACAAAACTTTTTTTACCCTTGGCTGAGTTGGAAAAAAGAAAATGCACTTGTGTTGCAATGGAAAAAGACTGAATAGATCCCGATGTACATGAAGAATGTGACTTAAGTCCACTGAAGAGACGAAACCCAGACTGTGGCGTGATGAGGAGACTGTAATATTCTTCAAATGGCTTCATAAAACAAACATAAATGTTTTACATAATGGTTTTCCCTCGTTGGCGGCTTGACTGGCGCCCTGTTAATTATGTAATCTTGTTGTGTCCTCCTCTTATGCAATGGTTTAATGGCACCCAACTGCTCCATCAACTGCTTAACTCAATGAAACAACTCCTAATATTCCTTATGTTTGCATAACAGTAGTTGATCGAGAAGTGCATTCATTCCCATTTTCTGGAAATCCTGTAAAAAGAATTGAGCTACTGGGGTATATATATATATACTGTATATATATATATATATACTGTATATATATATAGGGTTTGTCGATCAGTAGGAAATTACACTTTATCTTCATCACTTAAGGGAAAAATATTACACTTCAGTCAACATTGTTGTGATAACATGGCAAATATCAATATATTTACATCCTCTTAACAACCTAAGAGGCCTGATTCAACACATTAAAGTATTAATGACTTGGCCTGTAAAGATAACATACACAAGGTGATTTGGTCCACCTGGCTTGTAATACATGAATGCATGAATAATCCCAGTCTAACATGACTCTGTGACTCTTGGTGTGTGCAGGTTAACAACAGCATTCAGTCACTAGAATCTAATGCATTACTGCTGATCCTGGAGGAGCTGAAGGAGCTGCAGAATACTTTGAATCTGCTCCTCGGCTGCAGACAGGAAGGAGGGAAGTCCGGCCACTGGGCCGCAAGAATCAACAGAGCTTTCTTCATTTTCTACGTCACCACCGTGTCACTCTTTCTGTCCCTCATCTTCACCGCATGGAACACTTAGAAACGTAAAATAATACCTTGGAATATTTAGTTTTTTGTATCACACCTTTATGTTAACATGTGATGTAAAAAATTCACTGTAGAATCTAGAAGTTGTGCCAAGTTCTGTATTTACAGTATCTCGTTGTGAATCTATTTAGTGTAGTTTAAATGAGATAACTTTTCTTGAGTTGAAAGTGTTTTTACTACTTCATCCTGTAGACGTGTGGTGCCGACATTTATACCATTGATGAAGAAAACGTAACTGCAGAGGCCAGTTTAGTGCATTGCCCTTGAATATGAACGTATAAAATGTGTAGTGAATAATCCACGTTCACACTCTGAGAAACTATGAACAACTAAAAATGTTTGAATTTTGAAAAAAGAGGAAAAGAAAAACAATGACCGCTTTAAACATATTGGAATCTTTTTGATGGCTAAAATAAATAACAATAACCTTCATGTGTTTTTAAATTATTCAAGACACTTCCACTGTAGGTTTAAAATCAGCATTTAAAAAGGTTGATATAATTGTATGAATGAAGGTTGCAGCTGTGTCCGGTGATGCGATTCTCGAAATCTTGTGTGCACTACGAACAGAGAAAGATGTAATCTCACTTCATCCAATCAGGACAATCGATTGAAGGAGATTACATGTTTCTGCCTCCAGTTCAATCCTTCACTTTGTCGACAGTCTTAGTCACAGACTCACTGACCTCGCTGATGGCATATCTTTTACACTGTAACATTATCTCACTCTCCTCAGACAAACAGATCTGTCCATCTTGTGCTGTTTCAGTCTACTTTCACCTCACAGCTCATCTGTCACTCAGACTTTAAACCAATCACGTCCATCCTCTCCAGCTTAATATCCTCTATGTCATGAACACATCATCAGAAAGGGCACTCTGGCGTTATTGCAGTGGATGAAATAACAAGAGGAGACAAAAACACGTGCACACTCATCACTCAGGTTTACATGTTTCAATGTTTCACCACATTGAATTACAGTTGATGCAATTTTGTTTTAGCCATGTTTGCAGGAAATGTTGGTGATTTTGGTTGTTCGTCTTCAGAAGCTTTGGAATCTTACAAATGCCCCGAGGAGCACTAAATGTAGCAGAGGGAACTGATTACTTCACAGATTACCTGTCTCATCTACAATCAGGATATTCTGACAGTTTGAGCAAATATGACAAAAATATATTTGTACAGTTTTTCCATCTGTAGTTTGAGTTTCAAGTTGTTCAATATTTTGGTTTATGACCAAATACCTGCTCAACATCAGCATGTGAGAGCATGTTGGACATTAGCTCCTCCTCCCTCTCCTCTCCTGTCACCTCCTCTCACATCCAGCCACTCCCTCCTGCAGTAACCACCTTTCCCTCCAGTCCCAGTCACCTGAACTTCCCCGCCCCCAAGCTCACCTGAATCCACTTTCCTAATCAGCCCTGCAGATATTTAATTGGCCCTTTTCCACATAGCTGCTTTGTCTTTTAGTTTCTTTGCTTTGATCCTCTGATCCCGCTATCCTGGAACCTGGAACCTGTACCTAGCTCTCCACACCGCTTTCGTTTGGACTTCATACTCATGCCAGTAAGCTTATGTCTCCTACACTTTTTCTATAAATCCCTGAACTCTGTCTGCATGCGTTTGGGTCGTCCTCACTTTGTAGCCAGAATCCTCCGGCCGTGACAGTTTTGTTTACATTGAAGTGACGAAACCCTCCAGCAGTTGTAGAAATTATGACGGGAACCAGGTGAGGTGACGTTGATTTAGACAATGTCCATGTAGGGAGGAGGTGGATCGGTCCACAAAACATTGGACTCTTACACAGCTGAAGCAGCTGTTTTGTGTGACGATGATGTTTCCCAAACCTTAACCTTGATGATTATTATTGTAACCATGTGGGCGAAGGTTCCCTGACCTACAAACCCAAACCAGTCTTTTCCCTAAATCTAACCAAACCGTAACCAGGGTGTTCATAAAACATCATAAAACTACATTCTACAGATCATGCACCAACAATTTAACAGACTTGTTTTTGATTTTATTTGAAGGATTTGTTGAAAAAAATCTCACAACTTTAGTGTCTGTAGACTAACAATCGGTTACTAGAAGAAACAAAGCTGGACAACAACTGTGAGAGGAGTTGGGAGAAAAACTAAATTATTGTATCATTTATATAAAGTCTTCACTCGGCTGATTCAATTGTCATTGTTTGTGAAAAAATACCTCAGGTTCTTATGTTGATATGAGCAAAAGAAAAGTACTTCAAGTAAAGATGAAAAAGATCCACAATCTGTAACACAGAAGAAAACAGGGTGATTGAGCTCTTATTAATCATGCCATCATCGTTATCGACGCATCACTTCCTGGTAAAAGCAACTCATTTGTATGCCATCATCATATGAAACATGCTTCTTGGATGTTTTTGAATCCTTAACAAAACCAGGAGTAAAGGATATTAGTTTCAATGTGTCCCTGACTTCCTTCACCAGACTTGATCCCATCAGCATCCGCTGGCTGTTTCTTTGTACCGCCACACGGTGGTGAGCTCTACTTTTTGCAGACGGCCAGCTTTGTGTTTTCACATTCCTCTCAATGGTACTGGTCTTTTCCCAGTAGGAGTGAGATCAAAGTTGATGATTACAGAAACTGAATAAGCAATTATTTGACTTAAATGAAAGCTCCAAAATGTTAAACAAAACTTTGCCTCCAAATGCAGCTATATTATATTACCTGCAACCTTACAACCTAATATGACACTTGTGTCGCTAAAGAATGTGATAAGACATTTTATATAATTAATCATCAATTAAACATATCGGTGAAAGAATAATCCACTTCAAGAACTTGTTATGCATTCTAAAAACAGGGTTGAGTTAAAAGTGGGTTGATGTTCATGAAATTTAATATAAAGTTATAACTCTGAACAGATTTCAGTATTTAAAGAGTTTGCCAAACAAAAAGTCAGCCATTTGTGATCGATGCTCAAAAACTCATGACACTTATTACCCATAGTCAAACTGGTGTATATTTGATTTGATGAGCTTAGTCGTGGTACGTTGACTCTATACCGCCCCCCCAATTACGATTAGCCTTCCGTTGCATTTTTGGTGCATGAAACTTGGCCCACGCATCAAAACCTGTGGCCATTGCAAGAATATATGATCGGGTTCATGTGTGTTTTGGCCCCGTAGCCCCCTCTTATGTTTGCATGGCCTTAATATGGACAAAGTTGCTCTGATATTTACCACATTTGGTACTCGCATTGCTCT
>NW_022280034.1:4633887-4643311 GCF_004355925.1 Anarrhichthys ocellatus | reverse complement strand
GGATGTGTTTAGCTGTGGTTTTGAAAGAAACCGCAGTAAAACAATCGGAAAACGTTTCATTCTTTGACAGAAGATTGAAACTTCAACGCATCACTTCCCCAACATACTGTATTTCAACATGGGAAACTCTTCTGTTTATTTGATATGGACTGACCCTACCTGTTGTCTGTTTCTACAACTGAAGCTACTCCTAAACCCGACCAACATGTCCTCTGCAGAGGAGGCAGCGCCTGAGGACCTAGGGAGAGTCTCACCCATATCCCTGGCAGAGGTCGCTGAGGTAGTTAAAAGGTACTTGGTGGCAAGGCGCCAGGGGTGGATGAGATCCGCCCTGAGATGCTGAAGGCGCTGGACATGGTTGGGCTGTCCTGGCTGACACGCTTCTTCAATGTCGCATGGGGGTCGGGATCAGTGCCCATGGAATGGCAGACCGGGGTGGTGGTTCCCATCTTCAAAAGGGGGGACCGGAGAGTGTGCTCGAATTACCGGGGTATCACACTACTCAGCCTCCCGGGGAAGGCTTATGCCAGGGTGCTGGAAAGGAGGCTCCGACCGCTTGTCGAACCTCAGATTCAAGAGGAGCAGTGCGGATTCCGTCCCGGCCGTGGAACAGTGGACCAGCTCTTTACCCTCGCAAGACTACTGGAGGGGTTCTGGGAGTTTGCCCAACAAGTCTACATGTGCTTTGTGGACTTGGAAAAGGCTTTCTCGAGGGACCGGGTCCCTCGGGGGGTCTTGTGGGTGGTGCTGCGGGAGTATGGGGTGCCGGACCCGTTACAACGGGCGATCCGGTCTCTGTACGACTGCAGTAGGAGCTGTGTTTGCATTCTCGGCAATAAGTCAGACACGTTCCCGGTGGGTGTTGGCCTCCGCCAGGGCTGCCTTTTGTCACAGGTCCTGTTCGTGATTTTCACGGACAGGATATCTAGGCGCAGCCTGGGGGCGGAGAACGTCATTTTCGGGGGTCTCGGGATCGCCTCTCTGCTGTTTGCAGATGATGTGGTCCTGTTAGCCTCCTCAGATCATGACCTCCAGCATTCACTGGTGCGGTTTGCAGCTGAGTGTGAAGCGGCGGGGATGAGAGTTAGCACCTCCAAATCTGAGGCCATGGTTCTCTGCCGGAAACCGGTGGATTGCTCCCTCCAGGTGGGGACGGAGTGCCTACCTCAAGCGAAGGAGTTCAAGTATCTCGGGGTCTTGTTCACGAGTGAGGGTAAGATGGAGCGGGAGATTGACAGCCGGATCGACAGCCGGATCGGTGCGGCTGCAGCAGTAAAGCAGGCGCTGCACCGGACCGTCTTGGTGAAGAGGGAGCTGAGCCGGAAGGCAAAGCTCTCAATTTACCACTCAGTCTACATTCCTACCCTCACCTATGGTCATGAACTCTGGGTCGTGACCGAAAGGACAAGGTTGCGGCTACAAGCGGCCGAAATGAGTTTCCTCCGTAGGGTGGCCGGGCTCAGCCTTAGAGATAGGGTAAGGAGCTCAGTCATCAGGAGGGAGCTTGGAGTCGAGCCGCTACTCCTTTGCGTTGAAAGGAGTCAGCTGAGGTGGTTCGGGCATCTAATTAGGATGCCTCCTGGACGCCTCCCACTGGAGGTTTTCCAGGCACGTCCAACTGGGAAGAGACCCCGGGGAAGACCCAGAACACGCTGGAGAGATTACATCTCCCAGCTGGCCTGGGAACGCCTCGGGATCCCCCAGAATGAGCTGGAACATGTTGCCGGTGAGAGGGAGGTCTGGGTCGGCCTGCTTGGCCTGCTGCCACCGCGACCCGACCCCGGATAAGGGGAGGAAAATGGATGGATGGATGGATGGAGAATACTTTTTTCATAGTTTTAAAAATACTAAGTCTCACAGCTGGTAGGTTGTGTGCACAAATTAACAGAACATTAAATACTATCACATTATGACTTACAAATTTGTGCTCGGGGTTACTTTAATTTGTGATCTCGAATTGCAGTCGTACACATTAACTGTAAAACTAAAAATGTTGTTACATAATTTTTTCCAAAGTACTTAATTCATGCTCTTGTTAATTTCTGCTCTCTTAAGTTTTACGCAATTAATAACATAATTTAAACAATATAGTCAGTTTTGTGAATTTCATAAATTGTGCTTTCAGATTATCGGGTTTAAACCTGGCGTTGGCCGCGTATCTGACACAGCAGTTGTCCTTCTCGAGATGCAAAGGACACACACACACACACACACACACACAGATTCCTTGATTTGTAGTCGGATGATGCTGCTACAGCGCTACCTATTGGCCAAGTGGTACAGCATTTGTCATTGTTACTGAGACATCATATCTAGACATTTACACCAAATGTTGTTACAATAGCACAACAAGTTCAGGAGATATGACATTTTTTGTAATATAAGCCCTGAACCACAGCATAAAATCTAGAAGCAAATGGGCGTGGCTTATATAAATGGATATGAATATATCTGGACCAACAGAATCAAGTACAAAAAATTACATTTTTCTTATGAGACTTGAGGTTAAAAAGTCACCAGCCAAAATGTAAAGTTTGTTGTTTCAGCGTAACCATCTGGCCAAATTGCACCAACTACAACGTTTCACGTCTTTTGGTCCCCAGCAATACACCCACCAACCTGTTGAGACACAAAGATTTATTTCACTACATCGAATCACAGTGGATGTTATTTTTTAGGGTTAGGGTTAGGCAATGCTGGTCTGTCCGTCCACCACTTCAGCCCAGACTGAAATATCTGAACTATTTTATAGATTGCCAGACAGTCATTCATGTTCCCCAGAGGATGGTTTAAGACCAAATACCTGCAAAAGGAGTGACTTTCCTCTCAGCTCAAATTTTCGCTAATGTTAACACAGATGGTGAACATGGCAAAACATCACAGCTAAACATCAGCATGTTGACATACTGACTTGAGCTTTTAGCAATACAGCCGTCAGTTGTTTCAGCAAAATGTCCCCAAATTTTTTTTCACGTTGTGTCTCTCCAGCCAGCCACTTCCTCAACTACGTTCATTGTCATTCTCTTCTTGTCCACCAGATGATTTCTGACTTTTACCACCTGTCCCCGTCACCTCACTCTCACATCCAGCAACTCCCTCCAGCCCAGGCGGCACCTCCTGGGTCTGAAAAGTGAAGCCAATGCTGAATTGCCTTAAACTTGCATTCTTTCTAATGGCCATCAGGGGGCGACTCCTCTGGCTGCAAAAAGAAGTCAGATTGTATGGAAATCTAAGAGAAAAGGACCCTAATCCTCACCTGATTTATTACCACAGTAAACATTGTAAACATGAGTTTATGGTCTCAATCTCTAGTTTCAAAGTAACTACACATGTATACTAACTAAAATATATACATAAGATAACGTATACATTAGAGACAAGTAAAGGTAAGAGTGTGATGACAGACATTTAATGTAATTAATCATCAATTAGAAAGATAATATACATCAATAACATGTTACAAAATATAAAACATATCTCTGACAGGTTTCAGGTTTTACTGACAATGTATTTTCTGCCTTGATGTGTGTGCAAAATGTTTATTAGTTGCAGTAATTGTACTTATTTTTACCATTAAACATAATTACAGCCCATTTTGTCTCCATCAGGGGCCTCCAAGCTTCTTATTCCTCCCCTAAAAGACCACTGAAAGATGATGTAATGACCACTGTGGGAGTGACCGCGGTCTGGCTTTCAGACTAATGATGTTATTAAAAAGAACACATAAATGATCAGTGATTCAGTTGGCCCGGCGTTCCTCCGGTATCAGACAGTGGGTTTATTCCCGCAACAGAGTTGGTGACATTTCCAGACAACACTGCGAGGACAGGGATACACTAACTACAGACGTCTCCCTGACTTTGGATTCTCACTGGCGTTGCAGTCATGATGCCTACTGGTTTCCTCTTTCTGCTCTTCCTCACAGGTAAGCTTGGACAATGTCTGGCAACTCCTGCAGGTTGGATAAAGGCTAAACTCATTTCCTGAACATTCCTGTGGCTTGATGATTAAAAGAACAAATCTTTGTCTTTTTAAACTTTGAAAATATTTAAAAGCTTGGAAAGCTAATATGACTTTCAATTATTTTTGTAATTGGCATGTGTCTGCCTGATGTTTATATATGAATGAATGAAGAAACAATGCTTCCAGTCTGAAGTGTTTCCTGTTGACAAATGTGAATTCCAGAGTGAAACCAGTGTGACATTTCAAATAAAAACAAAACAAAAGGACACTATATTAAAAATGTATTTAGGTTTTTAATAACTGTTTTATTTATTAGCTTATTATAGGAACACTAAAAGAAACTAACACACGTTTGCTAACATAATCAAGTTTTTATAGCAGGATTTGAGATAAAAATTGTACTTTGAATTGGGTGACAAATGGCACAAATCACTGCAATAATGCTCACATTTCAAAATCATTAGTGGACTGATGAGATCAAACCCCCACAGTTCTGCCAACGCCCAACTCAAAATGGCCTTTCAGCGACCGCAAGCACTGAATGTTACTTCAGATATTTCTGAGCTCGTGTTTTTCATGGTTTGCTAATAGATTCAGAAGCGAAGCATGGCTACCCACAGAGACCAATGTTTGTCATTTCTTCTAAATTACATGCAATTAAAGGACATACAATACATTTCCAAGCCATCCAAACATAAGAGAATCTAATCTAAAAGACGTTTTATAGGAGTATGTTTCCTTCTGTCATGGAGAATGATGTCTGATGTTTCTGCTGTAGATGGAGTTTACTCTGAGCGTCACTGCAATTATCAGGATGTTTTAAATCACCTGAACCTGACCCAAAACAACGAGTTGTATTCGATGACCCGCCCCGTTAAAAACTACAAGCGCCCCACATTGGTATCGCTGGAAGTTGTGCTATACGCCATTCTGGATGTGGTAAGTGATTGAAGCTTTATTTGTCAAAAATTAAAATGATAATTACCATTTGTCAGAATAGGCCAAGTCGATTTTCGATATTTCTTTCAGCTGACAAATTGTTGTAGTAAACTGCCATAACTCTTGAGCACATTGGGCGAAATTTCAAATGACACGCGCCCGATTGATTGTGTTTCACTTATATTGAACCACAAAGGCAGCAGTAACTACAGAAACGTGAAGTTTAGGAAAACAAATTCTAATTTATTAACGCAGAGCATTGTGAGACCTCTGTGCTGGTACGAGCTCCCTGAGAGATTTGTTGGTCTTGTCTGAAGTGTTGCTCTGGCTGGACAAATTCTCACACTTTTGTTGTTTACAGGTTGAAAAAGACCAGAAATTCATCCCTTATGTTTGGACGGTCATGGTGAGTTCTGTCAGTAGAGACTGAACTTTTGCAGGGAAATGTTTTTCTTCAAATGGTATATTTTTGTTGGTTTTTATCAGAGCTGTTTAAATGTATTGTCTCTTTCTCTCACTTTCCCTTCTTGTTCCTGTTTTTGACTTGTTTTCCTCTGTAGAGGTGGCACAACGAATACATTTCCTGGGATCCAAATGAGTTTTGTGGAATCAATAATGTTTCTCTTCCTGCTGAAATTCTCTGGAAGCCGGATCTCACTATTGAAGAGATGTAAGTTGAACACACACACACACACACACACACACACACACACACACACACACACAGAGTACATTTATTGATTTTTTTTTTTTTGCATTGGATGGAAAAGTGCATTTTACGTACTGGTATTAACTAATTTCACTTTGCACGAAAAATCTATAATTTACATGTATAATGCAGTTATCTAGAGAGAACTAATTCATCAACCCGTTACCATGAGAAAACAAAGTTAATTTCTCGATAAGTAGTCACCGTAGTGACACCAGCTGCTATTTACAGCCTGTGTTCAACATTGACTGAAGTTTGACAACGGTATAAAGAAGGCTAGTTTTGTCAAGATCACAAAATAATTATCTCTGTCGTTCTCGGCTTCCGTGGTATTCTCGTTTTCTTTCTTGTAATCATCTGTTAATTTAATAATCAACACATATTTTGAATTCCATCAAAGCACTGTATCACAAAGTAAAGGTAGACGAATAAGTGTCATGGGTGGCTATTACAAAGTTCATTATTAATAAATATCTAACCAAACACCAACAAGGATTTTGATTTATTGCATACTGTCATATTTCTCTTATTATTTTCAACATTTGGTAGATTTAGCTTTGTAGTACAGAATACCTGTGAAATGCAGATTAAAGCAAAAAGTTTTTAATCTAATCCATGCCGATAAACTACCCTGATCGGGTCTCAGCAACGTGACCGGTCCACATTAAATACAGTTTCTTTGTCAATGCTATCATGAAATTTAATGTTTACACTATTAGTTACTTTACTTTCAGTCATATTCAGGTGACAACTCAGTTTTAAGCTACGAGCTAAATTTAATCACGTTACTGTGCATAGACATTATTTCAGTGAGTTCCCCATAGTGAGGCATACAGTGTTTGAATTTTGGGGAAACAGAGCACTGGTATTTGATCGATATCGGTGCATCTGTAGTTTTTAAAGCGTCCTGAAGAAATTGCCATCATGTGTGTTTTTGTGTTTGCATGCGTCTGTGTGTTCTCATAAAGGACGGAGAAGGACAAAGCCCCTCCGAGTCCTTATCTCACCATCAATGATAAAGGTGTTGTTGAAGTCCATAACGACCAGGTGCTGGTCAGCACCTGCAGGATGCACATTTACAAATTCCCCTTCGACATACAGAGATGCAACCTCTCCTTCAAGTCTGTCGTACACACTGGTGAGCATGTTTGTGTTTACAAGAGTGTGACGGTGTTAACATCAAGACGAAAATGCATCGATATATTTTAATAAATGTAACTGGTTGAGTCGGTGCAGAAATGAGGTATATTATTGTTGGAAATAAGTCGGAAAAACAAGTCGAAGTTTTTTTCTCTCCAGCTTTGACAATATTATGTCCTGTGATCTCGTTGAGTTACATGAGTACCGTCTTTTCAAAATAAACTTCCGTCTTCACAGGAAACTAAGCTTCCTAGTTAGGTTTAGGAAAAGATAGTCGCTTGGGTAAAAAAACCCATGGAAGTGCCGTTACGTAACAAATAAATCAACATTTACTTCTCGTTTCACTTGGGGAACAAACAGTGTTCTCCTGGCTGAAAGATGGCTGTTTGTTGTACATAATGTTCTTTGTAGGGATAACTACGAATGCTGAATGCGACCAGTCTGATCTGTTGAACTTTTATGACACCGCAATGCAGGGGCTTCCAGCAAGGGATTGCATTGGCCCAAAAAATACATGCAACTTCCCATTCTATTCTACACTCGGTCAGTCAAACAGCAACCTGCCACCCGTCACAAAAAGAGCCTCAGACTTTGAACTGTAAACCAAAATAGCTTTCTACCTCATGCTTCTGTCTTCTCTTCGACATGATGACGTGTCTTGTGTTGTACGTCCTGGGTTTGCCCCTACTGGCTTTAGGCTATGAATCAAACTTGCACCAGCTCACTGTCTCCACCACACACCACCAGATCCCACCACTTATCATCTAATCCTTCCTTGTTATCTCAACTAAAACAACTTTACAGCTCTTTTCTCTCCCACCTCAGCAAGAGACATTCAGCTCCAGGCCAGCGACAACTCTTCAGAGGCCACAGAGTGGTCTCGTGAGCTGATGCGGACCCAGTACGAATGGCTGTTCATCAACATGACAGTTACCGCCAACAACGCCAGTGATATGGTGGTCGGCCATGACATGATTATTTACACTGTACGTATAGCCAGATGTACTGTAGATGGGTATATTTCAGTTTCTTTCTTTCCTTATTTATATCCTTCTGTCTTTTGTCATCCTGTCCACCAACCTTTCCTTCTTTACATCCTGTTTTCTTCCTCCTTCGTTCTCTTTTTCACTCTTATTTCCTTCCTTTTCCTTCTTTAACCGATCTGAAAATATAACAAATCATTTTACTGCTTTTTACTCCAGTAATAATCTGAGTGCAGTACGTCTAGTCTTCCACTGTACTTTTACTTAATGACCCTGTTTTCGTTTTTTAGCACGGGAGAGCTGAGCACACTGGTGCAGATTACCTTAATTTTGTAAACCTGGTACTACATAGTATTTCAAGCTGCCTTTCCCAGATGTGCAAAAGAAGCAACATCTGAACCATCTGACACAAACATCTTTTCACAGATCACCATGAAGAGGCGGTCTATCCTCTACATTGTCAACTTCTTGACACCCGTCCTGTTCTTCTTGTGTCTGGACTTGGCCTCCTTTCTGATCTCAGACACTGGGGGCGAGAAGCTCAGCTTCAAGGTCACCGTGCTGCTTGCTGTCACAGTGTTACAACTTATCCTGAATGAAATTCTGCCTGCCACTTCAAACAGAATTCCTCTTATAGGTAAAGAAGCTCATAGTCATTCCTTTGATTGCACGGAGTCAATGAGTAGTTATTGATGCTGCTTCCCTCCCCAGCGCTCTACTGCATTGGGATTTTTGCTCTGATGCTGCTGAGCCTCCTGGAGACAATATTGGTGATGCATCTGATGGAGAAAGACTCCCAAGCAGCCAAAGACATCGAGGCAGATGAAGGTCGAAGCCGGAGTGAGGGCGGTAACAAACGCGGAAAGGCCAATATCCAAAACTCTCACGGAGGTAAGACCAGGAGCCAGTTGCACCAGCTGTTTGAAGGTTTAAAATTGGCCTAGTTAAGAATAACTTTATAGTCATTGGTAGTTACTAGTCCTTATTAAGATAGTAGATGTTTCGAAAATATTTGTACAACTAATATCTGCCACGTGGAACTGTTGTAATTCAACTGACAAAACTATGACTTGTACACTGTGGTTTATATAAGAGGTCGCCAATATGGAACATGGTCGACAATCTGACCCAACGCTTGTTTGAAAAACCTTTTTAATAATTATGTAAACTATGAACATCTTGAATAAACATCAGGTTAGTAACTTTAGACTAAATATCCAATCAACGCTGGTACTGCAGGAAGGACTTTACACACAAGCTGGTGCAACCCATTCCAGAAGCATAGAAGCAGTTCTTCTATTTATTTTACTGTTATCACTGTGACTTTTAGTCATTTCACTTCATTTCTACATTCTTGTTAATCACATTATTTTAATTTTGGTAAAAAAACTGTCCTTTCAGAGGTGCACGAATGGACTCGATGTGCGTGTATCTATGATGGCTCTACTGGTGAAACTCCATCTGAACTGCTGCCTGTGGCCAAAGAGGTTAGAATCGGGTTGCCTTTGAACCACAATGGACACAAATTGCCTAATCTATACCCGCTGACAATGTTCCATACTTGTATAAACCAGTCTACTGAACCATGTTTGCAGGGCAATAGCAGCAAACTGATAGAAGAGTACCATGCCTTGGAGAAGCTCTCAGATGAGCTGAGAGAGATGGAGAAAACACTGTCACTGCTCCTCAA
>NW_022280034.1:4612631-4630887 GCF_004355925.1 Anarrhichthys ocellatus | reverse complement strand
TGGTCAATCACAGATTTGCAAGAGAAATATTACATTAAATTGTTAGAAGAGGTCCCGCTCTAAGGGAGACAACAGGAGCCCGTCCTCTGTCTTTAACCACTTTCTTCACTATCAAGTCACTGTCATGGTTTAAGCATTTTAATCAGAATTTCAACAATGGATTTTTTGTGTGGATTATACCGGGATTTGGTAATGGTTTATTTCAACCAACTACTTTTTTAAAATGTATTTTGATCTTTGGCTTGCCTCTCAAAAAAGGGGAGGAGTAACCTCTTCTGCCTCTGATGTAGTCAATGCCCTGTTTATTTTAGTATTAGTATTATTATTTAGTATTTATTTAAGGATTTTAGTTTGTTCATCCATTATACTCAGCATGCATACTATATAACAAATGTATTAATTATTTGAAAACATGTAAATGTGTTTTTTTTTATGGTTTGAGAAATGTAATGTCTTATTTATGGAGTTTTCTATATCTACATCTTCAATAAAGTCTTTATGTATCATACATGCTTTCAACTTGAATATCATTTTAATATTGATATCTTGATGTTTTCTTCTGAGGAAATAAAATGTAGTTAATGTTATTTGCTTCAATCAATTCATTTTCCAAGTTGCTATGATGTCCGCTGCGGGACTAACCATCGTCTACAGATGGATGTAAGGGAACACATCTAAAGTAGCAACCAGAGCACCTCAGCTGACTGACATTCATTTTCTATTATTATATTGTTATATCGGGCTAATACATTCAAAGCTATACATTTCTGCTACGGTTTTGTATACATTTGGTGGTTTTAGCTCCACTGGTGACGTGGCTCAGTGGATGAAAAATAATCCTAATGACTTAGTGATCCACAGACTTGTTTTCTAGCGTGACATTTGTGGTTTCGATTGAAATGTCTCAAACTATTGGAAATTTGGTTTCGACATCCATCAATGTCCTTCTCAGGGTGAGTTACGATAGACTTATCCTCTAGCGCCATCATCAGGTCAAAACCTTTATTTCTCTAATACTTTGGTTAACGATCAAACATCTTCAAACTTTTCTAGCCTTCATCCTCATCTGTAAAACAATAAGATGGTGAACATTGGAAACATTATTTCTGCTAAACATCAGCATCCCAGCATTGTCATTGTGAGCATGTCAGCATCCTGATATTAGAATTTAGCTCAAAGCTGCCTCAGTGCAGCATCACAGAGACACTAACATGGCTGCAGACTGATCACCTTGTTTACTAATTACAACAAAGACAAATAATTCTGAATTTGCTACAGCTCTGATTTGTGCCGTTCACTTGCTTCTTCAACAGCCAAGACTTGTGTCACATATACAGCATCGGGGTGACTATGGGTCAGGGTCTATCTGGTTGTAGCTTTAATCCAGTAACTCTTTGACTACTATTTCGTGGCCTGGTTTTTTTGGTTCATCGCAAAAGCTGAAAAGCCGAATGCAGGTCATGCAAAATAACATAGTCAGGTACATCTCTAATGTCCCCCCAATAACCCATGTGGGAACCCTGGATGTTAAGAAGGTAAACCTACCAGCTGCACTGAAAGTTATCAGTTGAAACTCAATTGTGTGATATCATCAAGGAAATGGCCCCAGGTGATTTGATGTGCCATGTAGTTATGTTCCATCTTCAGCATAGTCACTTCCCTAGAGCAAGTGTTGCAATAACAGCTTTTCTTCTTTTTGGCCACTCGTTGGGGAAGCTGAAACAAGATGTGAAAACAGTTGCTTATTTACAAATCCAACAGCAACACCATCATTAATTTGGAGTTGTGTTTCGGGCCACCTTGCAAATGTCAATGTCCAATATTCACTCTTATTTTAGCTCAGTGTTTGGTCTCTACTGACTCCTGAGGGAAGTATCTGTCTCTTCAGCTGCTAAATGCTCCGCTATGTTCATCAGCTGCTTCTGTGTCTTTTGGCTGTTTGGTGTAGACAGGTAGAGTGCAGGTTTTTAGTGATTTTGCTGAACTGCTGCAGCTGAAAATGAGAGCGGTGCAAGTGACAGAATGAGAGTGTTATGCTCTGAGACAATAGTAGAACAATAGTAAATAAGGGAAGCACATGCAGGGGATTAACTAAAAGAAAGTTATTTTGAGATGAATTTTGTCCAACAGATATAACAAAAATATTGTTCAGAACAAATAAGACTGGTAGGGAAACATGCAGCCAGGCTAAGATAATACTAAATAAACTATATAGAAAATCTAAAAAATGCCAAAGTAGCATGAGGTGGTGACAGGGCAGAGGGAGCCAGCAAGTCATAAATACCCTGGAGACGATGACCACCGGCCAGCTGCCTTTAGTTCCTTGACCTCTAGCTCCACCCAACCAGGAACCTGCAACGCTGAAAGACATCCTAGATATATCCTTCAAAACTTTCTCGTTGCTTTTCTCTGAATTCGTTTTTTTTCGATATTACAAAATGTGATATTTTTTTTAAATATTTTTGCAGGGAGTGCAGTTAGTGACAGTGTGGGCTCCATGCTAACGTAGCTCCGACAGCAGCTGTGGGGGGCGGGACTTTGCAAAGGGTCTACTTTGATGGAATCGACCAGGGACTTTGCGATTACAGTACATGTACAGTATAGGCCTAAACCAGTAGGCCATCAAAACACCCCATTTTATTCTTCACCAAATTCCCACGTACTCTCTTGCATCTGCAGATGCACAACCTGGAGTACATCTGGTTGTGAACTGCTGCTTTCGACGACTGAGATAAATAAAACACAGGGTTGGTCATTCAGTTTGCCCAGCCCTCTTCCTGTGAAGATAAGCGTTGAGTAATATTTCTGAAGAGCACATACCTCTCACAGACATTTTATTCTCACTGGTCCTGCACTCATGATGCTCGCTGGCTTCCTCTTTCTGCTCGTCCATACTGGTAAGGTTTCTCTTTTCCTCACAGCGTCCCTGTTGCATTGATTCTCCCACACAGGTTTTCCGTGATGCACTACTCTATATGTGGTAGGTGGTTGCTTATAATTATAAATTACAATTATCATTTTTCAATCGAGGAGGTTATTTTGGCTCCATTTCTCTGTCACAGGAAATCGCAAAATCATATAACAGGACAACAGGATATTATTTTAAAAAAGGCACCGCTCAATAGCAGCGAGTCCGTGCTGTCAGCATCTTATAGGTTTTGTTTTGTTTATCTCCGCCAAGTGTAAGCCTGGGAGGAGATTATGTGTTCAGTCATTTTTGTGCGTGTGTGCATGTGTATCTCTGCTACACGCACAAACAAAGACATCTCTGTGTGTGCTGTGAGCGCCACTAAAGAGATTCCATCCTCCTCAGAGACAGATATCTCAACCTGGATATTTAAACTCAAATCTATCTACATGGCTAGATACCACTAGAGGTTGAGTGAGATATTTGGTATAATGTTTGTGTTTTGTTGAAACTGTTTGAAAGAAATGTTGACTCATACTTTAGGATAACTTAATAAGATGCATTTTGTGAGCCTGTTGAATGGTATTGGGCTTAAAATTGGAGGTTTTCTAATATCTAGCCTACTCTCATTGATAGAAACATGGTGGACAAAATATTAGATACAATTCTCAGTATAATGCAACACAACTCAAAAGCACCAGGTAGCGCTCCCACGGTACAGTAGTAGCATTTATTGCAGGGATGTTGTATTACACTGGGTTTACTTTAGCTGTAAACAACTGGCGACTGAATGTATGGGTATTCTGAGAGAACTTTTAAATTGCTGCACATGAATATGGTTTTCAGACACAGTTCTGAGTGCTACTGGTCATCATTTTATCAACATGCATTCGGTGGTATATGGATCTCAGATGGAGAGCCTATTTAGACTAAGCGTACTGTAAAAATGCCCACAGTCATTGTGTGGTTGAGTAGTGCTCGTCCATATGCCGGCCAACGCCCATCTGATAATGGTCATTACGTGACCACAATCACTGAAATATTACTGCAGCTGTTTGTGAGCTGGATTCATATTGAAAGTCAAGGCAAAGGCATCATTTCAAACAATCCCACTGTTAACCATGCAGAACTCATCTGTTGCACCTCAAAAAACTCAGCGTAAGAGAAGGCTGGTATATATTTGTGCTGGATATGATCAAATGTATTTTATTAATTCAACGGCAGTGAATACATTTTTTTCTAAATGACAAATAGTTGAGAGAACATAACTCAAACATGGGGACTCTGAAGTTCTAATTTAAAGGAAAAATTAAGAGCATCACATGTCCTAACTTTTAAGAGTAAACTCTCATGGAGAATGTGTCATGATGTTTTAGCTGCAGATGGGAACTCGTCCAATCGTAGCTGCAGGCATCGAGATGTGTTGAAGCACCTGAACGTGACCAAAAATAATGAGCTGTACTCCATGACCCGGCCTGGTAGTGCTGAATCTCCCATGCAAGTTTACCTGGATGCACTGCTCTATGCCATTCTAGATGTGGTAAGTGGTTGCTTAGAATTATAAATTACAATTATCGTTTCTTGTCAAGGAGGTTATACTGGCTCCATTTTTGTGTTTGCTTGTAACATAACAGAAAAATTGTAAAATCATCTAACAGGACAACCGGATATCATAAAAATGGTGCTGCCCACTCGCGGCTAGTCCGTGCATCTTATAGGTTTTGTTTTGTTTGTTTGCCAAGTGTAAGCCTGGGAAGAGATTATGTGTTAAATTGTGTTTGTGCGTGTGTGCATGTGCATCTCTGTGTCTGTCTGTCCATGGCTATTTTTGCATATTACTGGACTCATCGGCAATGTATTTTTGTGCTCATTCATGATTGTATGCCCAAGGACCTCTTGTGGTCGGGTGATTCACACCATTTGAAATACCTGATGTTGTGGTATCATCGATATCGTGGGCAAAGTATTGTGATAGTATTGTATTGTGAGTTGCTATGTGGTTCCCACCCCGACTCCAAACTGTGTCATAAGAACACCGATGCTTACAAACTTGTTGTAACTTGATAAACTTAACTAAATTTGTGTGAAGTTTCATGACAGATTCCAGGTTGTCTGTCTGGACGGATTTTCACAAATATTTCTTTACTCATAGAACGAGAAGGACCAGAAATTAGTTTGTTACATTTGGATTGATACGGTGAGTTCTCTCTGAGGTAAAAAGTACTTTTGATTTATTGAATTTCCACAACCTATCGAAACACATTTCACCCCTGGTTTTTCTCGTAGTGGTGGCAGGGTGACGACCTTTCCTGGAATCCTGATGACTTCTGTAATATTTCACGGATTTCTCTTCCTATGCATTTATTGTGGAAGCCAGATCTAACTATTGAAGAGATGTAAGTTTGAGTGTGTGCTTGCTCTCACCCTCACAAATCCACACAAATAACAACAGTAACTCATGGTTGAGCATCATGTTACTGTTTAGAAATGACAAAACTGAAACGTTTTGTTTATTTACAATCATTTTTATTTTTATAATAAAAATGAATTATACGATACTTGACTAAATTCTTCAGAATATCAGTCTTGTCACCTTGTTTTTCTTAGACTTTCTGTTGGTCTCCTGTCTGTGAACTGTACTTATTAATATGCACTGGGTAATTCAAAGGGCGGGTTCATTGTTATGTTTTTGTATCATTCTGTAGCTTCACAGTAGTGTATCTTATGTATTTAAATCACGTCAAAACGCTATTTTCCCAAGCCCATCTAAAAACGTTCTCTCATGTGACCTGATATACGTTTCTGCATGATGAGAATGCTACATTTGAAGCCCTAGCCCAGCTAACGTGTTTATATCAGGTACTTAACCATAGTTAGTATATTAATTACAGTAATGGTGGTCGGCCTGCTCACAGTTTGGAGAAGCAGGAGTGACGGCACATAAAAAAACGCAATGTAGTAATAAGTTAGTTTGGATCTGAAAGTCACAATAACACAAACAAACTAATTGAGGCAGCGGTAGACCATCAACTCCTGTGTTCTGCAAGTTAAAACTTATGTTTTTATCAAAGAAGTCTGGTGTTTGGATTGTGATCCGATTAGCCAAATCACCTCCAGAGGTGATCAGGCATTGATCACAAGTGTAAATGCCTTTTGAGTTTTCAGTCCTCATAAAACATCTATGTGCGGGAATCCCGAGTGCCAATTTTTTGTGTTCAAAGGGCAGCAAGCTCTCAGTGCTTCTCCGTTCACTCAACAAGTGTAGACGTACCCCAGAGCCATCTCCCGCTATATGGAATCGATTTTAGGCTGAAAACCAGAAATATTGCAGTTTTATGGTTTGGTGGTTTTTAGTTCATTGCACTTTAAGTATTTTTTTAGATGATGTTGTATAGTATTATAGATAATACATTATGTGAAATTTAGTTAAACGCATTTGTGTTTGTTCTCATACAGGACAGAGAAGGACAAGGCCCTTCCGAGTCCGTATCTCATCCTTAACAGTAGCGGTTGGGTCATAAATAGAAACGACATGGTGGTGGTCAGCACCTGCAAGATGCGCGTTTACAAATTTCCCTTCGACGTTCAGAGCTGCAACCTGTCTTTCAAGTCTGTCTTACACTCTGGTGAGCCCTTAACCTGTTGTGTTCAAAGTGTTATACATTTGTATGCGTTATTTATGTGTACTCATGTTTGTTTGAGTTTGAATGTGTGTGCTTTAATGACTTTTACAGTTTATTGTCACCTGAACACACATACCATACAATCCTTTGTTAACCTGCAGGGAAACCTTACAGTTTGTTTGTTTTTATCTCCCACCTCAGATAACGATATAGAGCTTGTTAACTTAGGTGGCTCATGGAACAGCGATTGGTCTCGCAAGATGATGCAGACCCAGTCCGAGTGGCAGTTCCTAGACATGTCCATCAACAACAGAACTGTCAACAATTTTGGCCTCACACAAAACATGTTGGTTTACACTGTAAGTATCTCTGGATACAAACACACAAAGAGGTGGAAAGTATACATTAAATATGCATTTCCACCTCTGTGTGTCTCAATTAAGTAAGTACAAATACTTTACTGATGTATTTCAATTTTGTGAGTCTTTATACAGGTATGTGATTGGCAAAGGTCCAGAAGTAGGAGAATATGCGGATCGTCCGCATCCTACCACGTGCCGATCATATACCTTGATGTTGTTCTTGTTGTGTACTACATACCTGCACCTCGATTTAGCGTTTGATACATTTTAAACTTCAACTGACCCTTGAACATCATTTCACAGATCACCATGAGGAGGCAGTCTGCCCTCTACATTGTCAACTTCTTGGTACCGATCCTCTTCTTCTTGTGTCTGGACTTGACCTCCTTCCTGATCTCAGACACTGGGGGCGAGAAGCTCAGCTTCAAGGTCACGGTGCTGCTTGCCGTCACTGTGATGCAGCTTATTCTCAATGAAATTCTGCCCTCCTCTTCAGACAGGATTCCTCTTATAGGTAAGGAAACTCTGAATCAATACTTCATTGGACTGCCCTTCTTATGAGCATAAACAGCCCATATACTGATTCAATATGTGGTTATTTGTTCACATTAACGATACTGCCTTTTCCCTTCAGCGGTCTACTGCATTGGGAGTTTTACTTTGATGATGCTGAGCCTCGTGGAGACGATTTTGGTGATGTATCTGATGGAAAAAGACTCTGCATCTCAAGACAACGAGGTAGGTAAAGACCAAAGCCTGAGTGAGGACTGTGAAGACAAATATGGAAAATGCTCCCACAACTGTTTCAGCTTTTTTCATGACCGAATTAAGTAACTTCATATGTTTATCCATTCTGGTTTGTTTTTTTCCTCCCTTGTTTGCATGAATCTCACTGAAGACGTCGTTCACAAACCTGTTTATTAAAAACAGTATAGTGCACGCAGAATTCTGTTTCATTGAGTTTTATAAGAAAACGAACAAATGATACCTTTCATTCGATTATATATGAGATTTTGTTGGCATATAGGTATGATAATACCCTTTAAGTTTATACGTTCCATGATTATAATGGATGACACTGGAATTGCGTCTTATTATCGATGAGCTTACCTGTATTGGGGTTTATAATGGCATGTCTGGATGGTTTTCATATTTGAACTGACACAAAAATGTGAATTTCAAATGCAACAGCCGTATTTAAATATTCACAATGTTTAACCACAGTTTATTTAACTAATTTTTCAGGGTAGCAGCAGCCAACTGACGGAGGATTCTGACTCTGAAAAGATCTCAGATGAGCTGAGTGAGGCGGTGAAAACATTGACTCTGCTCCTCAACAGCAGGAAGGAAGAAATGAAGCCCGGCTACTGGACCAGAGTGGCTAAAACAATCAACAAAGTTTTCTTCATTTTCTATATCACAGCTGACAGTGTGTTTTTATATTGTATGTTTTCCAGTTGGACTAGTGCAGAACATTATGCCAATCCATCTAATGACTGACAACAAGTCATGCTGCAGGTCAGTTAGTGCAGATGCGGAGGTGAAGCGGTGGTGATTATAAAGTCTCTGCCCTCAACTTTGGTGTCACTCACCACAAATCTTACATTCAACTCCCATCTGGCCGAGATATACCGAATCCTAATTATCCGTTTCTTGTTCTGCCGCCTTAGCAAAGCTCGTGATAAAAGGTGTATTTGCCTGTTCGGGTAGTTTTTAATCATTCAGTGGTATTGCAACTGTAAGCCCTATTTGCATGTTTTACACAGTGGTTCACATCAAGCACATGTTGTAGTGTAATATTCTAGTAAACTTAAGCTGCATTTCCACCAAGCAGCCCCCTTCAGTTTGTGACATATTAGAGGGTGAATTACACATATGTTTGTCAATTTAAAATATAATTTTGCACATCAAAAAAATTGCATTTTGTCATAAAACTATATATTACTGTGAAAATATGCAATTAGAAAGAGTACACACTTAAAACAGTCTCTCTCTGAAGCTATGATGCCCGTGTGTTATGTACGAGGATGTAACGTTACGATGTAACCTCTCTATGAAAGATTGTCTCATTGAAGATTATGTCATGGCAGTTTCACGTGGCAGCTTGAAGAATAGAGAAAAACCAATATGTGAGACGAGTCGAGCAGAAACACGGTTTAAAATGCCATCAAGGGTTGGACGTACATCTTTTCTATGTTATCTCTTCTCGCATTGATTATTGTAACGCACGTCTGCTATTAACTGTTTGCAGGTAATCCAGTTTTCCAATTACTCACTAGGACAAATAGACAGTCTCACATCACCCCCATACTCAGATATCTTCAGATATTTTCTGTCTGTCCCACGCATACGCCTTAAGACCCGTGGTAACCGAGCTTTTGAGGCAGCAGCACCAAAGTGGATGCTCTGGTACCCCTACAATTTGCTGAGTCTGTGACTTCATTTAAAAATCAGCTCAAGACATACCTGTTTAGACTTGGCCTATAGGCCTGCCATCCATTGTATGAATGGGTGTGAATGACATGTAGTGTAAAAAGCTCTCTGAGTTGTTGGAAGACTAGAACTTGTATAGAAGATATAGAAGTACAGTCCATTTACCATCAAGCCCCACAGTTTGTGAAGCAGGCTTTCTGTTCAAGATTTGTGGTAATTTGAGCAATGTGGGTCCTCCAGAGCCACAGAAGTCATTCTACTGCTGTTTTAAAAGGCTGTGGGTCTACTTCCTTCATCTATGTTTTCTTGTGGCTCTTGCTGCTGTCTTGGAGAGGTCACCCTTGTGAAAGAGATGATCGATCTCAACGGGTACCTGTGAAATTTGTGTTGAATATAATTAAATTTAAAAAAATAATAACGACTCTGTCTTCTTTTTGTATGATGTGAGGGCGGTGACAGTAAACCAAAGCAGTAAAGTTATAGGCCAGAAAACCAAAACATTGAGCGAAATTGCAAATACTGAAATTTTAGTTGGTTTATGAGCAAATTATTCATCAAAGACATTTGGGCCAAATATTTGCTTTTCTTCGTGCAATTTTTGTATATACCTGCTTACTATGTCCATACTGTATATCTCTAGTGTAGTCTTAACCCTTAGATGCAACATGCTATTCTATTCCATATTTTATTGTCTGTAGACACTTAAATGTATTTTTGCACTCCTGGTTAGATGCCAAACTGTGACGTGGCTGAAAATGGATCAGATATTAAAAGATAAAAGACAGAGGTAAAATAAAACTTCATGAAATTATTGTGCAGAAGCAGAAAAAAGTGAGAATACAGTGCATTTATAGACTACGCAAATCCAAAATATACACAATGCAATAAATAATAAATGTAGCCGTGTATATGTACATGCATGCATATTATTTTTGTGTTTTTAAATAATGCATTCATTGTATATTTACATGTATATCTACGTGCTGTTCCGTGGACATGTCCTGTAGTTGTGCTGTGTCCTCCGGGTCTGCAGGTGGCGCTGTTCGCTCCAATGGCTCCGCGCTGTCGCTTCAATCAGTGACGTGGATTTTCATTGAGGCAGTCAGTGCTGCCCAAAAAAGAAAAAGAAACACGTACTTACCAACGTCTCAGAGCTTTTCCGCTAACTTTCTTCACATTACGAAGTTGGGACCACTCATTTTATTTCCTTCGTCCGTCACACTTCAACACAGTTTCGTAACAGGTGAGCAAATCCTGTAAAACGTTAACGTTAGAGGGGGTTTCCTGCTCTTTGCTCGTCAGAAGTATCTGCAGTACGAACTGCTACAATGTGTTCAAAATGCCTTCGTGTCGGTGTTTATTTGCCACAATAAATCCACAGTATGTTTCCTCTCTGCTTACAGACTTTACCTCAGACACCAGGATGAGTAAAAACAGCAAAGTGTTGAACCTGAAGGATAAAATCAGCGGTAATGAAGTGGACCTGAGCCTGAGTAACCTCACCGAGGTGCCAGTCAGAGAGCTGGTGAGTTACTCATCGCCTCTGTGTCTCAGTTTGTGCGTGCAAATCTGAATTAAACATTCATGCCATCACATGCATGTGCTTTCACTTCAAACACAAGGCTGGCCATGATGTGGCTGCATGTTTTTAAATGTACATTTACTGCTACAACTAAAGTGACCCATGCTATGACTTATAACAGGCGTTATTCACCAAAGCAACTGTCGTGGACTTGTCCTGCAACAACATCACCTCCCTTCCTGTAAGTACAAATATTCTGCACTAAAATAGAACATTTTATCACTCAAATCTATTGGTACCAAACCTGTTCGGCTCGTGACCCCTTCACACACATTAATGTGTATTATTTTGTACATGTTTTCAGTGTGGGAATGAGTTGTGGGCAGTTCCTCCATAGAGTGACAATACATCCTCTGATTGTTTAGTTTTAAGGATCTTTAGAGGCCTGAAGAGGTAAATGTATCCAGACAGAAGTCAAGAGAACACAGGACATTGAATCCTTTCTTATCCCTTTAAATTATTTTGTAACTGGTGATCCTATGGACCAGGGGCGTTTCTAGGATTCAAAGAAATTTTTTTTGGGGCCCATTTGGGGCTGCGGACATCCATTGTTTCAGACAGTTCATAGATTGGTTCAATCAGAAAGAGTGTGATTTTGCTCTGTAGTTTTGCTTGCATTCAGTATATGATAACACAAGAGACAGAATTTCAGGGTCATAGTGAAATTTGTCAACGCAAATATGAACTTTTCTCAAATAAAGAATATCCGCGTCACTCCCAAATCCTAATTCTTAAAGGGACCGCACACAATGGATGGAGAATGGACCTGACTGTCAACTTTACATCGTTAAGTATGATGATAGGCTATTGGATTGTAATTTGAAGGGGGAGAAAACATACAAACTAGAACGCACGCACATATGTAGCATGTTAGAGTTATAAATAACGTGTCCATGTGAGAAACAATAGTTTAATTTAATGACATCACCAAAATAAAATTTTTATTTTTTTTTTTTAAAGCCAATAATGCCAAATTATTTGGGGGGGCTGAAGAACATTTTAGGGGGGCTTCAGCCCCCCTAAAATAGGCCTAACGGCGCCCCTGCTATGGACCCTAGATTGGAAGTTAAACGTACTTAATACATCAGTTGTCTTGTGGGTTTATCAATGATTGTGCTAAATCATGATGGCGGTTGAAGTTAAGCGATACATTTAAATTATGCAATGACTACTTCTTGTTTTATGCACTTGTAATCTGAAAAATAAGGGATTTTGAGACGGAGGCCGTTTTTAAATTCAAGTTCTTTTCTTTCTGGCTTTTACATTATGTTGAATATAAAGCAGTGGAAACAGCTTCTCAAAGATGGTCTTAATTATGTCAAAATTAAAATGTTCTTCATTAATAACGGTAAATTAATGTGTTTTATTCTAAATGAAGCAAGCCTGCTAACCTTAAACTTTACCTTTTTAGATTTGCCAACGTTGTCACTAACGCAGGACTTGAGCTCTTGTTTGTTTTTTTGGCTCGGTTTCCTTCTTGTAGCCAGAGTTCTGCAACCTGACCCACCTGGTGAAGGTGGATCTGAGTAAAAACCAGCTGACCTGTCTGCCGGATGACCTGGGGAACCTGGCCAGCCTTCAACATCTGGACCTGTACAACAACAAGCTGAGTGTCCTGCCTGTCAGCTTCTCTCATCTCAGGGTGGGTGCTGCCGTCTGCTCATGTTACAGTTATATTTGCTGATCCTGTAACATCAAGACCGATGCTGTGCAGCTGCTATTAGGCGTTTATTCTTCAGTTAGACAATGAAGCTGATCTAGTAGATAGTCCTTCTAACACGTATTTTTGTGCAGTATTAAACTTTATTCAATTGTATTTTCTCATTGAATTAAGAACTTTAGTCCAAAATCCGATTTTCTGAGTAATTTGAGTTAGTATGTGCTTGTTATAAATTTTGACAATTTAAACGTGTATCACGATATCTCAATGTATGATTTCATCACAATGTGATCCCATTAAGAGATGATACATTATCACATTGAATTATTGCCCGGCTCGAATTGATTCCAATGTTGTTTGCTCTCAGAGTCTGAAGTGGTTGGATCTGAAGGACAACCCGCTGGAGGCCGTCCTGGCCAAGGCAGCAGGAGACTGTCTGGATGAGAAGCAGTGCAAACAGTGTGCCACCCAGGTGAGGCAGGTGTTGCTTTGGCAACATTGCTCTTGAAACTTTCATGCTAATGAAGCCCCCTTTTGAATTAAACAATTGAATTGAGAAAGAGAAGAATGACGAACGGAGATTTTGTTCCAGGTTCTGCAGCACATGAGAGGTCTTCAGGTCGAGGTCGATCGTGTACGAGAGAAACGCCTTTTGAGGGAAAAAGGTCAGAATCAAAAGTGCTAGATATCAAACCACAACTATTTTTCTGGCACATTATTGAAAACTAGCCTCGAATGTCTGGTCAGATTTGTATATGACATTAGATTATAAGTGCTCTTGCATTGACATGTAAGCAGCAGTTCATTCATGTAGCAGGTCAAGATGAAGCTAGTTTGAAGTACTTCATGTACAGTTAGTTCATTTAGTCCAGCGGCTCCCAACCTGAAGGGGTCTTGAGAAAGAAGAAGAAAACACAGCTCTGCTATACAAAGTTATGTAGATACAGAAAACAATATTGACTCAGACTAGTATGTTAATTATATTTCTCTGGCTCTCAGTAATGATTGTGCTTCTGTAGTCTCATGGGAGTTTCATCTGCTGTAGATGAAGTGCATTTTATTGATGGCAGGAAACCAGAAATAGAGTTATATTAATGTCTGACTGCATCTCTTCTAAATGCATCCCTCCATCAGAGCTGGGGAGGAAGAGGGAGGTGAAGCAGAGGGAGCGGGAGGCCAAAGAGAAGGAGGCTCGTAAGCGGGAGAAGGCAGAGGAGAAGGAGAAGAGGAGGAAAGAGTACAACGCTCAGATGGCGGCCGTCGCTGCGCGGGAACAGCAGAAGAAGAAGAGCGAGGAGAAGAAGAAAAAGAACGGACAGGCAGCAGGTGAGTCTAAAGGTCTGAATGATGCACCGTTTAAAGGGATATTTCATGTCTGTCTCTTACCAAGTTCAACCTCCACTGACAACTAATTCATGACAGTCAGCATGAATCAACATCTGCCATTTGACCATCAGTTGCCAATAAAGCATCACATTCATGAACTATGATGTTGACAAAACAAACTTAGAAAACAAACGGCAAGCGAAGATGGATTTTGTAAGATGCATTGTGAAACGACACCAACTTGGTTGTGATTCTTTGGTGGTGGAAAAAGCTCGGGTACATTTCTTTAAGAGATTTGTTTTTAGTGTTTTAGGAGTTGTTCTAACATCACCCACTCTCGCTTTATCTCCGCAGATAAAAAGGCTTCTGTGGAAAAGCCTAAACCTCAACGTTCGCTCGTTGGCCTGATGTTCAAGCTCCTCCTCCTGCTGCTACTGGGATTGGCAGGAGTCGCCGCCGCCTGCAGGCTGACCGACCTGCAGAAGGAAGCTGCGTGTGTGCCCGTCAACATCGCAGTGGACGACGGCTTATCCTGGGCCAAAGAGCAGGAGGGCGTGATCAGACAGCTGGTGCAAAATCTGTCGTCTGCAGCAAAGGAGTTTCTTGAATCTACACAAGCGACCAAGAACTAAACTGTCCTCTGCCGCCATCAACTTCCAGAGCTGCAGGTTTTCCACTCCCACCTGGGATTTTTTTTTAAAATAATGCTGAAATCATGAATATCATTAAGATGGGCAACCCTGCATCCCCTCACCCTGTTTCTGGTGCTGGGAGGTGGAACGTCTGTACAGATAGACAAAGGGGGGTGGACGGATGTGTTAAAATCTTCTTAAATTCCTATGGAATTGTTGTCGCTTGTACCCTCTTTGTACTACAGGCTGTTTTTAAAAAACACTCATCGTCTTAAATTTCTCCCCATCAAACATGTTTTGCACTTTGACCAGGTTTGTGTTTTGGTGCATTACATGGAGCGTGGGTTGTATTTGAGAGATGTCAGGTGGCCCTGTCTGTGCTGCACTGGAGTGTCGAGTCACATGTTAACTGCCAGTCAGGGTTGTGCATAAGCCAGTGTTGGATGTGGCAGTCTGAGCATGTGCAGTGAAGGCTGTATGAATGTAGAGCTCAGTCGTCTGTGGCCTCCTCTGTCTTTATAGTCTTAAATCAGTCAAACCAGCTCAATCTCACAGCTTATACACACGCGTCTGTCATGTAAACTACAGCCCAACTGATACGTGAGTGGATCTTTAACACATCACAGATATAATAGTGTCATGTGAGTCAATGTCAGCTAACTTCCAGCAGTCCAGAAATGCCAAAGATGTGATTGAGGTGATTTAGAAACAGTGTTGTCATTACATAGTTTGTCCAGCAGAGAGCAAAATGTCCAGCTCACTGTAATGATGAATTGATTTACAAATATAGTTATATATCATTTTTCTGTCAATCTACAAATCGATTAAGCGACTTTCAGCTCAAATTTATGTTAAAATTATCTGTATTGGCTTCAAAAATCCGAAATCATTCGGGCTCTAATGTCCCAGTGCACAAACTGTTTTAAAAGATCATCCCCCCCTTTGTTGCTAGAAATACTGTCTACTTTACAGATATCCATTTAAAAAAACATTCTGTTATGTTTCAGACTTTTTGGATATATTTTACCTTCTTTCCCGACACTCATTGGTTTCCATTCATTTCTGTGCAGTCTGGAAAATAATTAGGAAACTCTTGTAACTTTCTAAAGAAGTTGAATCCATCACAGTCAACATCAAGTCTGCAATAAATTCTGTTAAATTTAAATTACAGTAACAAGATATTTTAACCCAAATGTGAATTTAAGCAACTTTACCACAAAAATATTCTGAAGCTTAAACACAAATATCCAGACTTGATGCTCACTGTGATGGATGGATTACACACCTGTACCAGGTATCAGGAGTCTGCAAATTGATTTTGAACTAGTACTACTAGTACTGTCTGCCGCAGCAGACATGCCCTGAAACTCCGCCCCCGCTGCTCTACAGAGCAGCGCGTGTGTGTTTGTTTATTCAAGGTTTATTTATGTTGAAGTGTCGCTTGTCCAAATTGCGCTAATGTCGACACTGCACGTCCTTGTGTCCCCAGCAATACACCCGCCAAGTATGAAGTAGATCGGATAAACAGTTCGGCAAAGAATACGCAGACAGACATAGTTTCCTCACTTCATAGTTAGATACTGCAGACAAAATGGAAACCACTGGCTGCATGGAAGAAAAGTACAAAAAATGCTTAACTTCACTCTAGCTCAAATTCCCTAAATCCTATTGGCGTAATAAGGACCAAGTGCTGATATTGAACTAGCGATTCAAAGTCTGAAATGCCTCTCTTCTTGTAATCTCTTAACTAAAAATGTAAAAAGTAACTGGCAGATTATTTCTGTTCTTTTAGTTTCACTGATCTTTTGAAATGCAACTTGTTTTCATTTGCCGGGGCTACCGTTGCTGCTGTGGTTCTTGTACAGCTTCGTCCATGCTCTCAAACATTGTCCGCGTTAATAAATGGCTATGCACTGCAAGAAATATTTGAACATTTTGTCTGTTTTTGTGACAAAAGAAGAATGGTGGTGAATACCCCTGGAGTTCAGACTTAACTTAACAAAATGGATGAATCGACAATGGTTACAATGCGTTATTAGATTTTTGCAAAGTAATTAATCAGCACGTACTGAATTAAGCTTTTTCTTTATTTTGGTGAATCTTTAATTTTGTCTTCACAAAAAAAAAACAGAGCTTTGCCTTAATACAAATGCAACCTAAAAGTAGCCAAAATAGCATTTAAATCAGGAAAATATTCAAGAATAAGTAAACAATACTAAGAATCTATCCAGGCATTAAATGTCAACTTTAGGTACTTCATTTTTTTCTTAAATTTGTTGAATTGTTGCAATGAACCGCGTTGGTTAGCAATGACACCAATGCGGTCCTCTCCCTGCTCTCTCGTGGACTAGTCCTCCGGTTATTGGGGGGGACATTCAAGATGTACCTGACTGTTATTTTGCATGATCTGCATTCTGCTTTTCAGCTTTTGCGATAAACCACAAAACCAGGCCACAAACTAGTAGTCAAAGCGTCACTGGATTAAAGCTACAACCAGATAGACCCTGATCCATAGTCACCCCGATATGTGACACAAGTCTTGGCTGTTGAAGAAGCAAGTGAGCGGCACAAAACGGAGCTGTAGCAAATTCAGAATTCTTCTTTTGTTGTAATTAAGAAACAAGGTGATCACAATGACGATGCTGATGTTTAGCAGAAATAACGTTTCCAATGTTCACCATCTTATTGTTTTGTGTTAGCCTGCTAACATTTGCAAAATAACACTTCCAGCAACGTACAGATGAGGATGAAGGCTAGGACAGTTTGAAGATGTTTGATCGTTAACCAAAGTATTAGACAAAAGTTTTGACCTGATGATGGTGCTAGAGGATAAGTCTATCACAACACACCCTGAGAAGGACATGGATGGATGTCGAAACCAAATTTCCAATAGTTTGAGACATTTCAATCGAAACCACAAATGTCACGCTAGAAAAAAAGTCAGTGGATCACTAAGTCATTAGGATTATTTTACATCCACTGAGCCACTTCACCAGTGGAGCTAAAACCACCAAATGTAAACAAAACCATAGCAGAAATGTAACTTTTAATTTATTAGTCCGATATAATATAAAAGAAAATGATTGTCAGTCAGCTGAGGTGCTCTGGTTGCTACTTTAGATGTGCTCCCTTACATCCATCTGTAGACGATGGTTAGTCCCGCAGCAACTTGGGAAATGAATTGATTGAAGCAAACAACTAACTACATTTTATTTCCTCAGAAGATTTCAATATTAAAGTGATATTCAAGTTTCCGGAGAGCATGTATGATATATAAAGACTTTATTGAAGATGTATAATATAGAAAACTCCATAAATAAGACATTACATTTCTCAAACCATAAAAGAAAAAACACAATTACATGTCTTCAAATAATTGTACAGTTATATAGTATGCATGCTGATTATAATGGATGAACAAACAAATCCTTAAACAGGGCATTGACTACATCAGAGGCAGAAGAGGTTACTCCCCTTTTTTGAGAGGCAAGCCAAAGATCAAAATACATTTAAAAAGTGTAGTTGGTTGAAATAAACCATTACCAAATCCCAGTATAATCTGCACAAAAAAATCCATGATTGAAATTCTGATTAAAATGTTTAAACCATGACACCTGCAGGATAGGAAAGAAAGTGGTTAAGGACAGAGGACGGGCTCCTGCTGTCTCCCTTAGAGCGGGACCTCTAACAATTTAATGTAATATTTCTCTTGCAAATCTGTGATTGACCA
>NW_022280034.1:4570503-4592631 GCF_004355925.1 Anarrhichthys ocellatus | reverse complement strand
AAACCAATTATTAAGGAGTTGTAGATGATTAATAACATCCTTTATAAAGTGTTAGCAAATGATTAAGAACTTATTTAGATGTACATTATTCATGCATTTATATATATATATTGATTTAGATATGCACTAATGGTTAGGGACTATGATAATATATGCTTTATACATGCGTATTAACACTGTAATTCACGATTAATTCAGGTAGTTACTAGTCATTAGGTAAGCATTTTGTGTGACCTCATCTAAAGTGAGGACTATATATGCTTTACAAAGCATTTATAAAAGACATTGAATGGCCACCAGTGCCTCAAAACCCACAAAAGTCTCAGTTATCTTCTCAACAGAGAAGTCAAATAGACAAAACACAAAGTGATCAAGAACATATCAATATTTATTACAAGATGCAAACAATGTACAATAAATAAAGACAAACCTCTCAGCCATTCATTCATGTAAAAAACAAAACAAACAGATTGTCCTTCTGTAAAACTATACAAGTCATTAAAGCACACACATTCAAACTCAAACAGACATAAGAACACTCAAACAACGCATAGGAATTCATAAATCTTTGAACACAACAGGTTAAGGGCTCACCAGAGAGTATGATGGACTTAAAAGTTAGTTTGTAGCTCTGAACGTCGAAGGGAAATTTGTAAACTCTTATCCTGTAGGTGCTGACTACCACCATGTTGGTCTTAAGAAAGACCCCTCTATAAGTCATCGTATACTGTGTCAAAAAAAGCGATAAAAAAGTCATAGTATAGTCTGTCGAAAAAAGCGATCAAAAAGTCAAGGTATAGCATGTTGAAAAAAGCGATAAAAAAGTCATAGCATAGCATGTCGAAAAAAGCGATAAAAAAGTCATAGTATAGCATGTCGAAAAAAGTCATAAAAGGTCATATATAGCATGAATTGAACCAACTTAAAACATTAAATTGAACCAACTTAAAAAATGACACTACATTAAAAAAATTGAATTGAAACAACTTAAATTAATTAATTGAACCAATGTAAAAAAAATTACACTACATTAAAAGTGAATTGAACCAACTTAAAAAATGTAATTGAACGAACTTAAAAATGTCATTGAATTAACCTAAAAAATTTAAATTAAACTAAAAAAAAATTAATTAAAAAGAAGAATAAAGATTAGAAGAACAATACTTGGAATGCTGAATCAGCCTGCAGGATTATAGTCACTGTGCTTTTGCACAGGTAGTTTTACTGCCTTTGTGCTACAAAGCCACACTGAATTACTTGACTGTAATAGGAGGAAATAGCACACAGAGGTTTGAGAGGATACAAGAACTTATTCTTATATGCAAACACATTTTGGGTCATGTGGTGCGTTATGAAAGCTGTTCAATTATGCAGTGGGCATTTGATCTCAACAACCAGCCTTCCGGTTTCGAAGGAGAAAATGATGAGAAACGCAGCAGACTAAAGTGGCAATTACGAGGAACATGAGACATATAAGAAATGTTTCACTCCGATTACGCCTCAGTCATTGTGCACCACAAAATGGAAATGTTACACTTTCCTACATGATTTATTCTGCACTTTAAATGTTTTAGTCAACCCCTTAACAAGCATACTAAGATAAATGGTTTGGTCTCTTCTGTAACTGTTTGGAGTTCACTACCAAAAAGAAAGAATAATGTTACATTTAACCAAATGTAAAGAGGCACAAACTTGCCTTTCACCTTTATATGTTCATTCACTTCACAGTTCTGTTTTACATGTCATGCTCGTATAAAACACGCTCCTGTGGACGGTGTGATTTAAGTATCTTAAAATGGTTTCCTCAAACTAAATTATGAGGTTTTGTGTTTTCAATTGATGAGGATTCAATTGGATGACAATCCAAATAGAATTAACACACACTAGAAACAAAAATATATTCATTCAAAAGTAACTAAATACACCGACCAGCACTTCTAAAGCTCACTAATTAACACCTTGTTTGTTTAATCTGTACAGCATTGCGATAAAGTTGCAATACTGAAACGGAAAAATACTCCACAAGTAGAAGTTTTACAGTCAGAATTTTTACTCAAGTATCATCAGTAAAATGTGCCGACGTATCAAAAGAAAAAAAAAAGAGCAAAGTGTCATGTCCCCCGATCAGAGAGGACTAAAAGAGACAGAAAAAGGAAAGATAGAAGGAAAAAACAAGAGGAAATACACTTAAAAATGAGATATTTATCTCATGTTGATAGTAAGATCTGAACCAGCAATAAACAATATATGACCAACAGTATATGGAGCAGGTGTAGTTTATATGGTTTGGGTTAGCCTTAGTTTCAATTAAGGGAAACCTCAACGCAGTAAACAATGATAAACTTTCAACTTTGGGAGAAGATCCTTTCCTGTTTTAACACGACAACACCTGACATTAGTTCCCTCTGAAATGTAGCAGTGGAAAAGTAGATTATAACTCAAAATTAAAATACTTACATAAAGAACCAGAACCTCCAAATTGCACTTGATTAAATCGACTTCCCGTCTCACAGCTGGAGGTCTTTAGGGCAGCTCGGCACTTTACTGTGGAACTTGTTCCCGTCTGTTGCTGCACGTCTGCCTGTAGTCTCTCTCCTTCATGTCGGCCGTGTCCTTCAGCAGCCTCGAACGAACGGACTCATCCACCGTCATCCCGAGGGTCACCTCTTTGAACACCTCGCACACCGACACCTGTAACCGACACGAGGACGACGGTTTATACTCAGAAAATGTTCATATTCTGGGGTCGTCTCACTCAGTGAGATCATGTGATCGTATTACCTCCTGGAAGTGGAGTTTCCTGAACATGGCGATGCTGACCTGGTTGTTCAGCCCAATTTTCGCCTCAAACTTTTTGACCCCAAGTTTGGTGACCCCTGGTGGAAGACAAGATCACCATCACTCACAAACTGTCATTCACAATCTGCTCCACAGAGCTGGTGAACTCTGAAGTGCAACATGAATAAAATATAGGGAATTGCAGCTGCAGATCTCGGCAAAACGTGATTTGAAAGCCCAGAAAAAAAAAATGTTGTGTAGAATTTTCATTTGATTATTAAAGCATCTTCCAAATTTTTCCCAAAAAGTTTTTGCTTGCTGAAAATTCTGATAATTCGGGCGGGAGTCGGTGCAGTATGTGTTTTTAGTTGCTATTTTTCCGACTAGGAAAACAGCCGACAATGAGCACAACACAAGAGCCACTTGAAAGAGAATTCAAGAGGTTTGAAACAACAAATCTTTTGACAGATTGTATAAGATGCTCACCGTAGCTCATCATCATGCGTGTCACCTCGTTCCCGATGCCTTTGCCTCTGTGACTGGGCTCTGATCAGAACAAGAAACAGTGAGATGAATGGTTAATGTGTGAAAATCAAAGCACAGGTTGATTGCAGATGTTTTATAAAGCTTTTGCGATTGTATAACGCGTCAAGCGTCACCTGCTATCATGATCTCCAGCTCAGCCAGTGTTGGGTCTGTGGGGTCAGTCAGGAAGATGTTGACATCTCCCACCATGCACTGCTCCTCTTCTACACTGCTGTCTGCCCACCGCTGCTTGTCCAGGATGATGAACGTGCACTCTGGAAAGACAGATTCAAGACTGATTATAATAACCAAACAGCTTTTCTTGACATAAATGTCTAAATATTTTACATGTCTACAACCTCCGATTAAAAGTTAGGGGCAAAAGGATGCTTGTTAAGACATGTCGGCTCTTGATAAGGACCGGAAGGGTTATTTTCTGTATGCACATTGCAGGAAGGTGAACGCTTACTGTCATTATCTTCCCTCCAGCTCCTCTGCATGTCGTACTCCTGCTCCAGGGTCAGCGGCTCTGAAGCGGTCAGCTGCTGCAGCTCAGGAGACTTCATCCACTCGTGATACCTGAAACAGATGAAAGACACAGACATGATGAAGTCTTCGATGTAATCAAGACAAAAACTGAGACCAGGTTAAATGCTTTCAAAAAGATAGACTTCATTCACGATTTAGATGTGACTTATATCCAGACGTCAGATAAACAGTCTGCGCAGTCTTTATTATTTTTGAAACGTGGCTGACTTGTATGACACTAATCCAGTGGTGGAAGACAAACTCGGATCTTTTACTGAAGTAAAATCCTCTGTTACAAGTCCTGTATTTAAAAATCTTACTTAAGGTAAAGTACAAAAGTATTAGCATCCAAATACAGACACATCATTTACCAAAAGTGTAAGTACTCATTCTGCAGAATGGCCCATACAAGAGTAATTTATACATTATTACTGGATTATAATACATTAAGCATGCACTTTAATATTTCAGCTGGTAAAGGTGGGACTAATTTCAAACACTATAGCTAAACCTATAATAATACATCATCATTTATTAGTTGATTTATATTTAGTTTTAATTTAAATGTAGTGGAGTAGCAGCATTCACTGGTACTGGTCATGTAAAGTTCAAGTACCTCAACTTGTACTTAAGTACAGCACTTGAGTTATTACTATATTTAATTTGTTAAAATAAAATGTGTCAAAATAGAAAGAAGCTGTTATTAAGGAGCCAAATCATCATATTTAAACATGAAGCCAAACACGGCGAACAAGAAAACATCAGCAGAAGAGCAACTTAAAGAAATGAGCAAACTGAATGAATGAATAAAGATAACAGACGGAGACGCTCTCGTGCGTCTCACGCGTTGGTATTACCTGGGCACGTGCTCTGCATTGTAAGGAACCAACACGACTTTGTTTCCCTCCAGTAAAGTGTTCTCGTTTATCTTCATGGTGTTCAAATCCAGATGTAAAGCACAGATACAAATTTAAATCACCTCCACGTCCGTGATGTTGACGTTTCTTTCACTTCCGCTTCAACACTCGGTGGTTTAAACTGCGGCTGCGCTCAATGACATAAAAGTAGAGGGCGCCACCTAATGGACAACATTAGGAAGTACTTTTCCTGATTTTATGCTTCTAAAAAGTAACTTTATATATATATATATATTGCAATAATATTATTGATGCATTCATGTAAACAGTATTTTAATTCTGTCAACTACTTTAACTATGCAATATACTGGTACTTGTCAAATTAAACCATGCTTTTATTGTCCACATTTGTCTTCTTATGACCAAGTTGTATTTATTTTTTCCACAGTGGACGTTCCTAGTTTCCTCCCCAATCTACATTCATATTTAATGCTGTATAAAACATATTTTTATTGACGCTTAGTTCACAAACAGATAACTTTGAGTTTTTCAGTTTCTAAATTATAAACCAAAAAGATGTTATAACGGTTATAAAAACAGCAATGATGACACTGAAAATTTAACTCTGTCACTTTATTATTCACATTAAATCTTGTATGCATATTTAAATAAATGATACTGTGAAATGTTACAAAGGTGTAAAATATGAATTATCTTTCAATTTTAAGATGCAAAATACTTAATTGTTGGTTGCAAAATTGAGCTTGTTTAAAAAAACCAAAAACATGTAAAGTCTTCTCTAGTTGATAAGATATTAAAGTTGCTTCCGATCTGCTTTCTGCCCCTTCAAGGCAGGGTTTTTATGTGTTTAAGTGGCTCTGCCCAGTCCGTGCCACAGTTCAACCGGTTGTGGTGTGTTGACCATGTCCATCCAGTGCTGCAGCTGTTGGCCCCTGGCGTACATGAAGGGGCCCAACACCAGCACTCCCAGCAGGGCCGGAGGCTCTGGGAGAACAACACAGGCGGAGCAGAGCCAAGGTGAATACACAGCTGATTTAACACTGAAGTTTATGTAGCAGGACATCAGATATATAGCAAGCACATTAAGTTTCACCTGAGCGGACGACGTTTGGCTGCTGCAGCTCAAATCTCAGACAGGCCTCGTCCAGGTGCTGCGAGCGCAGTTTAAAGGTCACCCTGTGGTGGAAATAGGGGTTGTTTTGACTCTTCATCACGCAGCTGCGCTTCATCTTCACCACCTGAGTGTGTATCTGTAAGCTCACCTGGACACACACACCTGGGGGAAACGTCAGATGCAAAGTTACTACCCCAGCGACTCAGCTGAGATTTAAATAGATTTGTTTTCATATTTTCGAACCTGTGAAGACGTCAGATGACCAGTGCATACATGGACACATGTCCACAAGCTTTTAACCTGAAACACTTACCTGCATCCGTGAGCAGCTGTAGGCCTCGAGCCCTCAGAACAACCACAGAGAGGCGCTGCACACATGGACTGTAGCTGAGAGAAATCTGCACATCACCCAGCTCTGAACACTGAGACAGATCAGAGATGACAAAACGATTTAAATTTTTGCACACATGCAGACATCCTGTGTGTTTCTGTGTGTACCTGTCAGTGGTGGAGGAAGTATTCAGATAAAAGTACTTCATTACATTGCACCACTGGTACCTGTGTGTCGTCCTCTGTCTCCAGGTCCCTCCAGAGCACCCTGCCAGCCTGACCGAGCTCCCCCTCCAGAGGAAACAGCACCCTGCCCACCGCGTGGCGTTTGCCGTCTTGCTCCACACTCAGCACACACACGCTCAGGGTGCTCTGAGGCACGCACACACCTGACACCTGTGTGGAGGGAAACACACAGGAAGCGTGTGAGATACGAATGGTTCTTCTGTCGCTACGGTTGCATTCATTCTTCCGTGTGTCCTCGCCTGGAAAACAAAGCAGTCGTTGAACTCCGGGTCGGGCCCCGTGCCCCGGGCCTTGGCCTGGCGGGGCCGCCGGTCATCAGGGAGACGCCGCAGCTCCACCAGCGTGACGTTGCCGTGAAAGCGGGGAGGGAGGTTGCCGAGGCGGAGCAGGGAGACCATGAGCTGCTCGCTGCTGTGTCGGTACTCCACAGAGAAGCAGAGACGGGTGGCCATGCCGGGTGGAGGTGCCACCACCTCGTTGAGAGGAGGAACAGCGTAGAGACCGGCCAGCACCGTCCCCACTGGGTACCATCCTAACAACAACATAGGAAGTAAACCACATGAGGTAGCACCAGAGTTATCCATGAATTTAGGTTTGCCAATGACTTTAATTTAAAGGACTAAACCCATCTTGACATGCTGTCATATAAAGGCAGTGATGACCTACTCCCTACTGAGAGTGACCCACGATGAGCTAGTATGTCCCTGTGGGCCTCCATCTTCATCTCCTCCTCCTCTTCCCTCTCCTCTTCATTTTTCACGTCACCATGGTTTTGTGTCGTGAAGCGAGGAGGCAAGGTGAAAGGGATCTCACGGGGCCTTTCACACATAAACACACACATACATAGAGATGTTATTAATTGTGGCTTCTGCAGCATTTTATATCAACTTAAATCAGGACCACAGGTCCCAAAATCTCTGATGCTTCCACGTAAAGGATGCCGTTCTTCACTGAGAGGGTCACTTTTTTGCTTTGCTTAGCAGCATCAACGTGTAGCAAAGGATATTTTTTCATTGTTTCAATCCTGTTTGTGTTTGAACTGATTTTGTGCCTTAAAGAGCGCATTACACCTGTCCTTAAATCACTACATTATTGGCTTCAAGTATTTTCACTTAGACTGTGAGGTTCTCCTGCTTGTCTCTAAAACTCTGAGTAGCCTTGCCCCATATATGTTAGATCAGATTTCTTCGGTCATCTGGTTCTATCGTGCTGTAAAAATCATCTAATAATATGCAACATATCCTTTGTAATCGATATGTATGAGTCTAATGATTGTTGTGAATGTCTATTATCGTTATTATTACTGTTCATCCTTCTTTCTTTTCTCACGCCTTATCTCCTCTCATTTCTGTAAACTATCGAATGATCAAAAAGGCAAATAAGTGCTTAAAAAATATGTATGTTGGCTAGCTGGGAAAGTATAACGTTTGTACTGTTTCACATAAAACTCGATAACATGTAGGACTGTGTGCATGTTTATTTCGTGGTACTAACGTGGCGAAGGAGCCCTGAGACACCAGCATCACCGGAGCAGAGCATGCCGGTACTGAAGGCACTGTAGAGATCAGCTCCTCGTATTGACTACGACCCTTCTTCCTCCTCTTCCTCCTCCACAGATAATACACAATCAGACCGAGCAGCAGGAGACCCACGGACACACCAGCAGCCAGCAGTAACACCTGGTCTGAACAAACGAACACATCAACAGGGAAATTAAGTCCAGGCATCTGTCAAATACACTGGATCTAATGCAGTTTACCGCTTACCTGCCATGATTATTCCTCAGTCTGAAGCTACTTTTTAGCATTAGTGACTATAACGTGTGTGTCTCTTGTTGTCGACCTGTTTAGCTGTGAGGTGATGTGACCCTGGAGAGCAGAGAGAGAACGACACAGCTGGATGATTCTCACCGTGTCATGCTGTTATCTGGCGGCTGCTCTCGCTTTAAGGGGAGAAACTACCAGCAAAAAAATTTGTTTGACTGTTGGGAAGAAAACATGTAAAATATACATTTAGGTGATTATTTTACTACTTTGTCTTTTTGTATCTTTAGATTTCTCCTAAATAAACTGAAATATCAAATATCCATGACACCAAGAGGATGAATCCTACTGACTTTGGTGATTCTCTGACTTTTCCTCAAGCACCACCACGGGGTTAACATTTAGTGCACTCTCTTTAGCAAACTCTTGGATGGATTGACATGAAATGTGAAACATGAAACTAAATAATATACATGCAACATGGCTGCTCTGACCTCTGACCTGAGCTTAGTTCAGAATCAAAATGCTCATTAGCTTGTCGCCACACACACACACACAGACTGTTCAGAGATTGGACGGCAGCTAATGGGATGACAGCTAATCCTCAGAGCTAAAGGTAGAGTAATGGCCCTCTCTCAGCTACACACGCATATGTGCACAACACATGCACAAAGAGAAATCCTCCTTTTCAATCTGACGACAACTTCATATGGGGTCCTTTTTACGAGAGAAGAGAAAGAGGAAAGACATCAAGCTGAAGACGAGTCACAGCAGTGTCCGAGGATCGGAGGGCGGCTGGAAACAAGACAGATTGTCTTAAGAAGTGAGGGAGGAAGAGTGGGAGGGATGAGGGGAGGAAGGAGAGACGCCATTTAGCGCTACCTTCTCTCTGCCAGGACAGAAGGGGCAAAACAGCACACAAGGTGTGATCGCAAAAGGTAAGGCATTGTTTTTCTCTTTTATTGGCACTTTCATTGCGCTGTCATATCTGCGCGTTAACTGGCTGTTTATTCTTTCAGTACATACACATTATAAAAGGTATAGCAGTGGTCGAAACTCTGCTAGGTCAGTTTAATATGGAATTACATGTTTTGACTCCACTAAATCAGGCGGAGGATATTGATTTTTAGTGAGCCACCGACTGAACAATAAGGATAATCATCTTTTTAAAAGCATAAATACACAGGAGAATAAAATTAGGCACAGCATGCTATTGGCAGATACGGAAAAAAAAAGTTAAATTAGTAAATTGTAATTTGTTATAATTTCGACCATTCATTCTCACTGCCCCTGCCTTTCTTTGTCTTCTGTTAACTGAAGGCCAAATGCTCACTTAAGCTGTCTCAATCAATCTACATTTTGTCTCAATAATCAATTAATCTGGATTGTGTAATCCCATTAGGGTAATCTGGGAGTGCCTGTCTTCAGGAGTCTTTGTGTGTTTAGACTTGTATATCTATCTTTGTGAGGACCAGGTTGAGTTTTAGACCTTCAGGGTGAGGACATGTTGGCCGGTCCTCACTTCTTCAAAGGCCTATTTGATGGTTCTGTCTTGGTTTTAAGGTTCAGGTTAGAATTAGGTTGAAAAAAAAAAATTTGTAATTAAAAGGTTTCAGATTAAAAAAATCAAATCTTTACAGGTTGGTGCTGTTGCCATGGCGAGGCCTGGACGTCCCGTATCTGAGAGCTACCAGCCCGTCTGTCGTTCAGTCAGTCAGTCGGCCTCTTACTCCAGTGAAGCCAAGATTCTGGGACGAGAGGATGGCGATGACCAGGCACCCATTTTCTCCCTCTCTAAGAGCTCCATGGATGTGGTGATGGCGACGGGGCCGTCGCACAAGCGGGACCCGTCCTGGACCCGCGTGGACCTGAAACGCAGCTCCAGCACCAACACTCACTCCGAGCGGAACTCGGTGACGCTGCAGCAGCTGCACCCTCACATGTGGCAGCACATCAACTCCACCAACAGCCACCAGTCATCGCTCTCTGACCAGCACGCGGACGTGCACAGCCCTCCTGCCCTCAGCGAGCGCTGGATCACCAACATGCATCGCTGGAGCGCGTGCAGCAGCAGCACACACAGCCGCAGCAGCACTCCAGACACAATTGTGTGGAAAGGTGGGACCTCACGGCCCTCGAGTCTAACCCAGGAAACTCCTTGTTCTCCGGTGTTCGGATCAACCTCTTCACCAACCACATCCTCTCACTTCATCTCCCCCCTACAGACACCAACTCTACCACCTGCAGATCTTTTAACTTCTTCTTCTTCAACACTAATGCTGAGCACACATCAGCAGGGAGACTCCCCCAAACTCTCTCCCCTGCCGTCACCCCTGCAGGCTCACACCTCCTCACCGTTGCCGTCGTACTCCCCCGATCTCCTCCAGCTCACCAGCACAGAGGACGAGGGCTTCCTGGAGAATAACTCTTTTTCTTTTACATTCCCATCCCCGATCCCGTCGTCTGTTAGCTTAGCAGAAGCAGGTGTGTCATCAGATGCTGGATGCCTTGTTGATGACGTGATAGAGGAGCTGCACAGTCCTGGTGGCACGGAGCTGTTGGAGGGTGGAGGAGACAGAAGCCTGGCGCAAATGTTAAACTACTTGACGCCTACTTCTCCAGCAGATGAACAGGAATCAGGAAGAGAAGCCTCAGTTTGCCATCTTGAGCAGCCATGGCAGCCGGGGCCAAGCTGTCCAACAGGCCGCGGTTGGAAGTCACCCCTGGTTTCTTCCTTGAGCGACTCGCGATTGGGGGACTGCTGCAGGTGCAATTTCAACACCAGAGAGGGCATCATAAGGGCACATGTGTTCAGGGAGGAAGGGACAATGACTTCACAGCTGGAGCTGGTGGATGCAGCGGTGCAGACGTCTCCCGTCGGCTCCTTGTGGGGCCTCAGGAGGAACACGTCCAACTCCAACATGGGCTCCCACTCCTTCTTGGGCTCGCCGCCTGGATCAAGACTGAACCTGAAGTCCTCAGTGGGGTCCAACTCCAATCTGGTGTCTCCGTCCTCCAGCATGTTCCCGGTGAGCAGCGGCGAGGAGGAGGTGGTGAGGCGAGGAGATGACCCGACGTGGGACGTCAACTCTGCCTCCTTGCACGAACTGGAGAGAAGGAGGTCGTGTCTGAAGATGAAGATGGGAGAGGACGGTGACGTGATGGGAAGGAGGGGCAGCATGAAGCAGGTGCAGTGGGACGAGGACGGGATGACATGGGACGTTCACGGAGCATCGCTGGACCCCGAGGTGCTGAGCACGGCCATACGGAAACATCTGGAGCTCCAGAACAGCCCTCGAACGCCGAGACGTACCTCGAAGAAGAAGAAAGCACCGAAGCCTCCTCTCATATCGAACGTGGTGAAGGCCATCGCCCCGGATCTTCATCCGCCTGTGATGATTATTACCTCGACATGTACAGAGAGCGAGGGGACACCAGAGGAAGACGGAGTGAGGAGGGAGGTGGAAGAGGAATGCAGACGGAAAAAGGAGGAAACAGCAGAAGCTGTTCGTAGAATAAGCAGAGCAGAGGCAGTTTATGCAAAAGAAGAGGACGAGGTGTACAGAGAGGAAGGCACCACCTATCCTAAATCACCTTCGAGTGGGAGTGGACCCATCCGCAAGAAGAGCGTGATCAGGTCACTGAAGAAGCCTGGGTGGTGTGGAGGCTCCAGCAAGGCAGTTGACTGATTTAGGAGACTAAAATCTATGGCTGATCAAGTCCTCAATATGCACAGATTAACTGCTAATAAACTCATTGACGTTGGGAGCAGCTCTCACTTTCATGTGTTTTTTATCCTGCTGTTGAGACTTTCTCTTTGTCATTTGGTAAAAAGATGAGATAAAATGTTTGAAGTGTTGTTCCTCCACTCATTAGGATCTATATACTTTTTAGAGAGGGTTTAATTTCTATTGGATGGAAAAGTCCCAAAAAGGCTGCTCTCACTAATGCGTTGAGGTTGTTAGTGCTGTATGAAAGGAATACGACCTGAAGATACTCTTGTAGACACAAAAAGTGATAAAAAACTAAATGTAATCTCTCTTTATATTTACAGTTACTATTCTTCTAAAACATGCTTGAACAAAACATCAATCAAAAAAGCCAGTAAAGAGTTGCTTGTTGTAAATATGCAATGAAAGTATCCATCATTTCTATAAAGAATATATTACTCAATTATTTTTTATTGTACTTATTTATTTTCTAAAAACAAACCTACACTTTGCAGTTTAATGATGCGTAGATGCATTTTCTTGTGAGGTCTTCATGAAAGTAAAGAATTACCTGCAATTTACTCAGACTAAAGCTACCAGGAGGGAATACAGTTCTTCATGAAGATGTTCAATAAAACCACATTTTGTCTGTGTATCTCTGTTGCTCTCAACATGTTTGTTTTGTTTAAGATGGCAGTTGAAACATTATCATCATGATAAGCACAGTTTTGGATGTACTTGTACTTTACTTGAGCCTTACCGATATGGAATTTCTAAGTATACTGATACTCTCAAATATCAACCTTTAAATTTGATTTATTTAATAATTGTGACACTAAATTACCTCAAACATATCTCGCAATGTCTTGTTACTTAACGGCCGTACACAGATAAAGCTGTGATCTGTCTACTTCATTCCATGTCAGAGGGAAATATTGTACATTTTACTCCACAGCATTATTAAAGTTACTGGTTGAGTTTAAACACAAAATGTGTTTAAAGAATATGATACACTGTAACTAAGCAGGATATAAAGTAATTAGTTCCGCCTCCTCAGCTGACATCAGTAAAATGCTGCTTACACATTACATAATATTTCTAATAACATAACCTTGTGAGAGGTGCAATACTGCATAATAAATGCTTAAACTTTTGAAAATGTAAGTACATTTAGCTGACATTAATTATATACTCAAGTAAAATCACTGTATACTTCTGCCACCACGTCTATTTGTGGTTTTGCACACTTTTGAGACTTTATTTGTCATGTATTCCTCTAGACATAAGAATAAAAGACGGTGCAGCCAAGATCTAACAAAATAAGGGAAGAGCTGTGAAAGCACATGTCAGGATTTACTCTCAAATATTTACACAGATAATCACGCAGGAGGCGACTCAGCTCAATTATGTTGTTTGAGCACACCAACTCAAAAACACACCACTGAACTCCGCCTCCCTCATCATCCCACACTCGCTCAACTCATTCACTGTGGAAAACATACACAAAGTTGAGTTGCATGTAAACTTGGTGAACCACAGTGGTTCAGGCGCTGCCATTCAGATGAGCGGGCACATTCTCTCTCATTCACCACAGACTCAACTCACTAGTGGCTTCCACTGCAGTTATTGTTGTCATATTTTCACAGAAGTGGAGCGGGCATGAAGGTCACTATTGCTTTTCATTTATGTTACTTTATATTCTTCTGGCCATAAAGGGTCAATGCACCAAAATGACATAAAGATATTCCATTGCCCTCTTGTACGATTTGGTTTCAAAGCTCGGGCTTTCAGGTCAAATAAGAACAGCTGTCACCCTGAACCATCCACCAAATACTATTTCTTCTGTGGTGAGTCGTTACACCAACAACCGTCAGCATCTAGCAACTGTAAATATGCTCCAAAATGGATTATAAAGAGTAGCAACAATACAAACATCAGTATTGGACACATTGACATTTTGACATGATGATGACAAATGATCACCAAAGTTTTTACAATTCCTCCTGAGGGGGAACATTTATGTCCGTACCAAATTTACTTCCAATCCATCCAAAAGTTGTCGATATATTTCAGGGCCAGTGTGTAGCATTTCGGGGATCTGTTAGCAGAAATTAAATGTAGTATTCATAACTATGTTTTCATTAGTGTTCAATCATCTCAACCTAAGAATTGTTGTGTTTTCGTTAGCTTAGAATGAGTCGTTCATATCTACAGAGGGAGCGGGTCCTCTTCATGGAGTCCGCCATGTTGCATCGCCATGTTTCTACAGTAGCCCAGAACAGACAAACCAAACACTGGCTCACGAGAGAGACTTCCATGTTTTTACGTCACCCGAAGGCCACCGCAGTTCTCCGACTTGAGAAACTGTGGTAACGTGAGCCGCAGAGTGCAAAACCGTTGTACCACCAGCCGCTGTCTGATCTCGTAAGATTAGCCTCTGAGCAAGATGAGGCGTTACTAAGTTATTAGGACTCATCCTCTGGGGATCATGAACGTCTGTACGAGATGTTATGCCGATCCATCAAAGTGACTGAGTCATGTTTACACAGGATGAACTACAGAGGAGATTTTTTATATCAGAGATGAAGGTCATGTTCAGGTCACTGTGTCATCGCTGTAAGTCACGTGACATGATGTGATGTTTGTGTACAGTGCTGCATTGCCTTTGTGCTGCGTGCGTGTGAGTGTACTTTGAGCATACTATATGTATGTGAAAGTGCTGATGGGACTCCCCGAAATCCCCCTTCTTCTCAGCGGCAGTGGAAACCCGCAGCTACAGGAGAACGATCCAGCGCTCGGCCTTTGTTGTGACACCGCTCATTGTCCTGCCGTTATATGTGTGTACTGTATGTGTACACCTGCGTGCGATTGCTGCCTGGTATAAATAGCGTGGGATGTGTGCCGGCCTCTGATTCTGCGATAGATGATGGCTGTACCGGGACCTCCTCTGCTCCTCCTTCTGTCTCTGCTGCTGCCGCTGCTGTTGAGCAAGGCATCGCTGCCTGCAGCTGCATACACACTCACCCCCGGACGACAGCCGCAGCACAAGCTCCTCCACCTGGGTGAGGACAAAACACATGCACAAACACACACCTCCAAGGCTCCTGTTAAAACATACTTTAACGTTTTTTTGATTTGAATGTCTGTTCTCTGTGTTTTAAGAGCTTCATCTGGTCTTCTACTCCTCTTAGACTGGCCTAGGGACTGTGGTATGGCTCACTTTAAGCCCAACATGGCTGAGAGGATTGTGTCTGGGAATGAGGCCAGACCTCACTCTTGGCCCTGGCAGGTCTCTCTGCAGGTAAACTTCTTTGGGTTGGTGTGGTTCAGTATTGGGAGGTCTTGAATTGACTGTATGAAATTTAACATAAAAAACTCCAGCACACTGAACCCCGGCCAAACTCATCGCTTCTAGGGCTGCGACAAACAATTATTGTCATGATTACTTTATGTGTTGATTGATGTTTTCAATTAATATTATAACAGGAGTGTGCTTACATTAGTAGTTCTAGTATCCCAGTTTCGAGCCTTATCTTGGTTTTGATTGTATTCTGATTCCTGTTTACAAAATCTTCATCTCACTGTGTACATGATCATAACAGTATCCAGGCTTCTGATCATCTGTTGGTGTAGTTGTGTCTTGATTTCTCACCATCTCTGCAACAATTGTCGGCACCAACAAAGATTTTAAAAAATAGCTTCATATTTCTATGAGAATATTCACTTCAGGACTAGTAGTATAGTTATCTACTAACAATGGAGAGGCTGAGCAAATGCACAGGTCTGAAATTAACTTGTAACTGTAATCAAGTCCTGCATTAAATCCCCATGTGTCATACAATAGTTAAGTATTACCTAAGTATATGATATGTACCCTTATTATAAAGTGTTACCAAGTAATTTCTCATCACTGATCTGTCTGGTTGTTTCTCGTAGGTTCGTCCCAGGGGAAGCAAACATTACATCCACGTCTGTGGAGGAACTCTCATCCACAAGAACTGGATCCTAACTGCTGCTCACTGCTTCCAAAAGTAAGAAACCCTGAGCACAGAGTAGAGGATTTAGTTGTGATTTGAATACGTTTTTGTGAAAACCACGAAGGCCGTGCTTTAACTATTTTTTTTGGCCTATTAGAGGTAAAGCTGAGGATGCTGGGAGCTGGAGGATCGTCGTGGGGAAGCACCAGCTGAAGCGCTCAGAGAAGGCAGAGAGGATTTTCCCAGTGAAGAGAATCTACCGGCACGAGAACTTCCGTTACCCGGCTCACAGCGAACTGGACTATGACATCGCCCTGGTGAAGGCTGCCACAGACATAGTCCCTTCAAACTTCATCCGCTACGCCTGCCTGCCGCGCAAGCAGACCAGCCTCAATCCAGGACACTACTGCTGGGTCACAGGCTGGGGGGACACCCGAGGTGAGTGGAAGAGAGGGGATGTAAATGAGAAGGGGAAAAGTCATTTGGTCCACTGCTGGTTGTGTAATAGGAAAAGCCAGTGAATCAATAGGATTCATCCTCTGGGGATCATGAATGTGTGTAAAACAATGTTGTCACCATCTGCCCAACAGTTGTGGAGATATTTCAGTCTGGCTAACGTTGATAAATAGGTTTAAACTTTAATTTTTGTTCTTGAACACATTTCAGGTGGGAAGGAGAATGTGTCTCTCGCAGAAGCCTTGAATCAAGCCCGCCTGCCCATCATTGACTTCAAGACCTGCCGGCAGAAGAAATTCTGGGGCGACCGTGTCCGAGACTCCATGATCTGTGCCGGGTTCAGGGACACCGAGGGCCCGCCTGCTGCCTGCCAGGTAGGACTGAGATTTACACACAGAGTTGGAGGTAGAAGTGAGAATGAATTTTTACCTCACGACCCGTCTCTCCCCTTCTTCCTCTCTCCCAGGGCGACTCTGGTGGTCCTCTGCTGTGCCAGCAGGGGCAGGACAGCTGGGAGGTTCACGGCGTGGTGAGCTTCGGCCCGATCGGCTGCACCGTGGAGAACAAACCCAGCGTCTTCACCCGCACCGCCGCCTACATCCCCTGGATTGAGGCCACGCGCATCAGGGACTTCTTCCTGCACTAAGTGGGCGCCTGACTCAGCGCCGACAGCAAACATAAGCTCTGCTCCGTTTCATGTCTGACTTACCATCTGTTTCTTCCACTACAAGATTTAAATGCACATTCTGAATGTGAAATTATTGTTTTCTGACACACCATATTTTAGTCTTCATGTACTACTCTGGTTTCACAACAGCAGTAAGTTGTGGCAGAGCACTGCATAGTATACACGACTCATGTCCTTTTACATCCAGTCTACATTCACGCAATAAAGTTGGTTAAAAGCAAAATCTTTGTCAACATTTCCCATTTTTTTAATATAGTCTTTAGTACAGCGGGTTTGATGGAGACACATAAACAGCTTTACAGTGATCACTTCTTGGAAAGTAAAACAGAAACCACCGCAGAAACGCTTCAATAAATACAAGAAGAGCCGACCATCAGGCTCAGTTCTGTGTTTGTGGATCGTAGTTGAAATTCTCTTCGCTCTCCTGTTAAGAAGTCTTTCAGTCCATTCATCTGGTGAACCACGCACCAGATGTCCTCTTATAAATCGGCTCTTTTAACCCAAATATCATGGGTTCATTGATTTCAAGAATAGCATCAAAGAAGACTACCATGTCTCCCATAAACAATGATATAACAAATGACATCTTCATAAAATATCCTCACGGTGTTTTCTTATTACTGATCAGATCACTTACAGAAACACGTCAGAGGATAAAGAAAGAGAGGGGTGTTATAGGACGGTCTAAATCTAGATTTCCGGTGGAATTTAGTCCAATCTTCTTTTTCATTTAATTCCACAAGAGTGCTCCTGGAAAGTGTCTACAGGGCGGGGGACCAGCGAACCGGGACCAACCCACACTTCCCTGAAAAGCACACTGCGTTTGACCAGAGTCTAATCCCTCTTAGCGCTGTGGTTAAAGGCTGTGTGATATTTGGCCCTAATATAGAAGCAGATGAGTGTGGGAGAGGGCTAATACAGCCTGGAGGATGAGGAGGAGGAGGAGCCTGTGAGGTGGTCCCAGTTGCTGTAGAGAGCGTAGGCCCCAGACAAGGCTAAACCAGCCAGGCCTCCTCGGGCTACACCCTTTAGGCCACCTGCAAACATACAGTAGTGACAGAATGGGTGTGAGTAAACATAAAACAAACATGCATTAAAAACATCTGTCCAACAATAAATAATTCTTAGCATAATAAATAGTATTCAACATTCTGCATGCTGTCGTCGTTCAGTAAGATCACTCACTTAGACGACAACTTGTGAAACCACAAATATTTCAACAGGAGAATTTTATACAGAGAGGCACTCTTGGGTTGAAGTCAATGACACTACACAGTAATGGCAGATAATAAAAGAAGAAAAGACACTTACTGCCTGATTTGAAGAGCATCCCAGTTAGTGTCCCAGCAGCCACTGTGTTGATGTCGTCCTCTGCTCCTCTGGCCTTCTCTATCGCCACCCCAAACACACTGTACAACAAGGCTGCAATGGCAGAGAAAAATCCAGATTTACACAAGAGTCAAGCCATTCAAAAGAGGGAAACTTGAAAATGAACATATACCCAACATCAACAATATTATACATTTAAATAGATAATGCTTGCTTACATGTTGCAATGTGATTTGTATCCATGAGATTAGTGAATATACTAGTTGAGATTATCTTTTGTCTTACCAACAGAGCCAAGAGAGTTGGCCCATGAAGCACCCTGTCTGGTCACCATGTTGAGAATCCTGAGGAGAGAAAGCTCACATTTAGATCTAGGTGTAGTAACAGGAATAATACTGCTGGGTTAACTGAACTCTGTCTCCACACTTACTGTACATTACGAGGTTTTGACCATCCCATGTCTCTAGTGTCCTTGATGCTCATTCTGAGACCATTCACAGCTCCAAATGCTGCTCCTACAGTCACAACAAAGAGGCAGAAAGGCCGAGTGAGACATTAGGTTGAAAAAATATGTGACTTTTTAACATGTAATTCCCAAACTATGAGACACGATCTGCTGCTGAAACAACCTCTTTTTTGGGAAGGTTTTGGCAAGATTTTGGGATCCTAGCTGAAGGGATTTGCTCCCATTCAGTCACAAGGGCATTATTAGGGTCAGCCATTGATTTTTGGTCAAACAAAAACCTTTCTAAAACAGTTTGTTGGAACCACATGGTTGTCCCAGTATCATTGCATGTTGTATTTCAATACACTACCAAGGAACCAAGTCAAAACACAAAAAACAGACACGAAGTTGTGGAGAAAGTACAAAAATCTAAGTGAACAGCAGCTGTGTCCACATACTTCTGACCTACACTGTACAAATATACTCTTATTTTCACTACATTTGTCCCAATTATATATAAAATGTTCCAATTAAACAGAATACATTTAGTTTTAGGTACAATTTAGGGAAATTGTAACACTATGATGTTGCTGGTGTTACTCATCTCTTACCAGTCATGCAGGATCCTCCAATGGTGAAGAAAGCCAGTTCAAACCTCCCTCTTGTTTTATTGGCGCCTGTGGGAAGAATAAACTCATCTGTGTCCTGAAACAAAAGATCAACAGACGTTACAGTCAGAAAAAACACATAAAAACACATTCATTTAACACCAAAAAGAGCTAAAATGCTACTTTAGCTTAGTAGCTTACCTGAACCAGGTAACGAGGGTCGACATTGAGGTAAGGGGACAGAGGACTCATTCCAGTCACTGAAATGACATTACAACAGACATATTAGATCACTTGTTACATTTATATATATTGAGAAAATTGTATTTACAATGTTTTTAAGGTAATGAAGCTGTAACAGTACAGCCGTTACCGGTTTTAAGCTAACTAGCTAAAGCTATGTGAACGCTTACAGGGAACACCGGCGAGCTCTGTGTTGGAGTATTCGGGTGCACCGCCTCCAAAGAGACCCCCGATACCTCCTTTCATTCCTCCCGATCCTTGTGAGCTGCTGTCCATGGCTGTGGAGGATCCTCGACGGGTCACCTGGGGAAAACCGGATCCGCTAGCCGAGCTGGCTAACGTTAGCAAGCGCTAGCTATGTCGCAAAATACTCAAAATCAAAGAAAAAATTATCAACGACAAAACGGCTGGATTCACCGACACAAACAGACGTTGTCCTGTTAACGTGTACGTTGAGTTTTACGGGTGAAAACACAGGCTTTACGTTACAGACTAATGAGCTCGCCTTATCTTCAAACCCCTGACCTCCAGTCCAGCAGCACGCTCTGCCGTAAAGCGACAACTGACGAGCTGTCGTTACGTCAACATAATGTACCATGACATGTGGGGAAAAAACATACAATACTGTCATAAACATCAATTGAATCTCATGATTGCAAGACCATAACTCTTTTAAATGTGACAAATAAAGCTACAAAGCCGTTTTGATAACAATTTGAAAGCCCTATGACTTTACGACACCTCCAGGGCAAGAGGTATGAAACGACCAGGACATTACAAAACTGACTCCAGGCGAAGAAAAGAGAAAACGTTATCACGACGTCGTTAAATTGATATATACCAACACTACATACATATGGATTATAAAATACAATATATTAAATCATGTTTCTAACTTTTCGTTAAGTGAGTTGGAGTCTGACATCATAGTATTTATTTTGCCTTATAATAACTCAATAAAAAAATATTGAACAATGAATTTACAAAAAGCATGTACAAATCCTTGAAACAAACATAACAAATAAAATAGAACAAAATACATGAATATCAAAAACCTTGAATTAATATATGAAATAAAAATATAAAGTGGTCTGTTTACAAGGCCAGTAAGCCTTACAGATATTACAACTGTTCTCCTGCAGTATTTACATTTTTAATCAGTAAATATTCCAGTTTCTCCTTCATTACCCATTCGTACATTATATACATACAGTAAGTCATGAGAGTCAAACTGAAAATGTTTTTGCTGACAGCTTTTCTGGGAGTGACATCAAGACACAAGATGTTCGGTGGTTTCAATGTTTGCTTTGCAGAAAAAAAGACATTACTGTTGAATCTGGATTTGAAACTGGATGTATACACATGTATAGCATGTATTATTTAGCCTTGGGCAATATGGGGTAATTTAACAATTTAGTACATCTATTGTTTGATGCAGCAACTAATGATTCTTTTTCATTAGTGATTAATCATTTTGTGTTTATAATGTTGAAAAATGGCCATCCCAACTTCTCAGAACCCAAAGTGAGTTCTTGAAATTGCTCATTTTACTCTGACCAACAGTTATAAATTGAAAGGTATTGACAATTGCATACAACGGGGCGCCCCTGTGGATTTAGACACCAACTATAAACAGAAATGTCAGCGATTTGAGACTGACTGAAGACCTTTCTTACATCTCTCTGTTATCTCTTTTCCATCTGTAATAAAGACACAAAAATCCCCCCCAAAATACTCGTGTTTAGGAAGCTGGTACATGTGAATGTTTCAGATCTATCATACAGTTTTTTGCTGCACACCTGTTGCAGTTCATGCATCTTGTCAGATAAAATAGTGGAGTTCCTCACAAGCTACACAGAGAGGCAGCAGAGAGCTGATAGTAAAAACAGACCAGCTTCATAAGAGTCAAACCTGTTGCTTCTGATACTCCTCACTCCTCACTACAGTTACTCCTGCTTTGATTGAATGATTTAGTTAAATTGGTTCTCAGGTCCAAGTGCAAGGTCAATTTGTTTGACTGTTTGCATAGCTTGAAGAAGAGAGGTAGAGCTGGCTTAAATAAACATGACACCTGTCGGGGCCTTTGGATGCGTGCTTTCTCACCTTGCAAACCTACAGGGTGCTCCCCCATGATGCAACAGGGGGGTGAAGACCACACAGACACATGCACACGTACGCGCACATCTATGCAGCGCAGCCCCGGGCCATCTGCTGCCAGTCAAAGGGACAGAGAGGCACTGAAGGAATTCAGTGTGTTGAATTTCACGAATAACAGAGCATCTTATTTGGATTCTGCCATTGTATGTGTGTATTCAGACGGGGCCAAGTGGAGCGATGAAGTTTGCCATTGTCGCCCAGTGTGGGTGTTTTCAGACTCTCTGGCATGATCTGTGAGTTAGTGTTCTCTGTGTTACTGCCCAGTGTGCCCACTGTCTTTGCCACAATGCTCCATTCAGTCCCGGGTCTCTCTCTCTCTCTCTCTCTCTCTCTCTCTCTCTCTCTCTCTCTCT
>NW_022280034.1:4479722-4570493 GCF_004355925.1 Anarrhichthys ocellatus | reverse complement strand
TAACTCTGGTCACACACTCTCACACTAAGCTGCCACCCATTTTGTGCCTCTGGCTAATCATCATCATCATCCTCATCATCGGGATACAAACCAAATTTTCAGTTGTGGCATAAAATAGCTGTGATGTCATCTCTGTTATCTTTTTTTTCCCGTCCGTTTTTCATCCTTCATTTCCTCTCTCTTTCTTTCTCTCTCTCTCTCTCTCTCTCTCTTTCTTTCTTTCTCTCTTCCTCTCTCTCTTTCTTTCTGTCTCTCTGAGCTCCCAAACACAAAAGACAAAGAGGCCACGACAGGACCCCAGTGTATGCTGGTTGTCAAGGAGACAAGGAGACAGTGTTGGGTCTTTAAACGGCCTCAGAGGGGTGTGCGGAGTTAGGGGGAGTTGGCCTTATTTACATGGGAAGAGGACAAGGGAGAGACGGGGTTTGAAATACAACTTTTGAGCAGCTTATAGGACTCTTGTTATTCAGCTAAAATCATTCCGCCGCTCGGCCATCAAATATTTACCAAGCGGAGAGAATCCGGAGTTGTTAATTATGTGGAGAATGTTGTGCATACATAGTAATGTAAATCAACCTGTCTTTTCCTCTCACTTTCTCTCTTTATCTCACCCACACACACACACACACACACACTTTAAATGTAAGCGCTGGGAGCTCTGGGCCCCAGTGTTGGCAATGGCGAAGAGCTGACTGCAGAATACATTACCAGATGCTTGAAGAGTGTTTCATACCAGACTAGGAGAAGAAGAAAAAAAGCACAGAACTTGACTGAAAACAGGAAAAACACAGAGAAGAGTACACACCCATCCAAACACACACCATGCACCCCCACCCATTTATATCCACACAGTCTCCCTTGTACTTCCTCTCGCTGTCTCCGCTCTGCTTCTTCCTGTCCAGAGGGTTGTCAGCAGCGGTCACATTATGTCCTTTCTCTCTCTCTGTGATCAGGGGGTGTTGGGGTTGCGGCCACAGAGCCCGGCTCAACTCCAAGCCTGAAGTTCAATATCACCCCTCAACTCCACAATGAAGGCAGGAAGGGCAGGGAGAGGACGAATGAGCCACCCACTGCTGCATTCACCACAGAAAACCCCCGTGTGATTTTCTCCTTTTTTTTTCTTCTCTTTGGCGTGTGAAACCTTAAATGTGCAGTTTAAAGGGAACTTCAAGTGTCAAAGGCTTCAATTACCCACACATTTAATCACCCCTCTTTATATTTTAATGTTTTTGCACCCCGAGACAAAAAGGAGCCTAATTACCACAAACGCAGTTACCATGACAAATCTAGGATATTATTGGTGGGTTTTCAGACTTCAGGGACAGACTGTGTAATATTTACTCTGCAGATGTTTGAGGGCGAGCTTGCACAATCAATTTCCCTTTAATTCCCAAGCCATCTAGTCCTCCAAACCTGATCCCCCCCCTTCCTTTTTTTCTGTTATATATGTGCATGCCTCTGAGAAACCATGGTGAGTTGGGTTTGTTTTGTTCTCTCTTATTACACACATCACTGTGTGTAATGTCTACTTAAATAGCGGGAGTATGGAGAACAAGAGACAGAGCGCAGAAAAGGAGAAGTGGGAAAAAAACATGTTTTGGCCCTTTCCTTGGGTTTCTTTCCCCCTTCGGTATCTTAGGCGTGTTTGGTGATTAGTATGCAGAAAGGAAGCTGATTTGCATAATTAAGTGCTACAGAGAAAAAGCAACAAAGTTTGTTAGTTTTACAACTATGAGTTTAATAGTGTACAAAGAGTTATTCCTGCTCACTTGAAAAGTTAAACGTTCATGGTTCAACACATATCTTTCTTTTTCATTTCTTTTAGACAAACATGTAATTTGTTGTTTTTTTAAAAGGAATCCAAAGCAGAGACAGATACCATTAAAGAGGTTAATAATCACAGAAGTGGTAACAGTTAGTAACCGTGGCACTGAAGAGTATATTAATGTTGTACTACACTGTTAATTGTCACACTCATAGTATACAAAAGGCACAGAGGGCAAGCAATGTTGATGTCAAAGGCTCAAGTTAATACAGAGGACATCAGAGACTCCAGTATATCAGGACATTGATTACTAATGACACACCAAGGATAGTTATATTCATCCAATTACTCTCCGTAATAAGGCATAATGTTCTTATCTGAAAAGGTCATTTAATGTTATTTTCAGGTACAAAATAGAATATAAAAATACATTATAAACTTGTTACAGATGTTACGGCTCCATGATTTTTTTCTTCTTTTTTTCTTAAGTCAAGGCATCAGCTGGTTTGTGTGTATGTGTGTGTGTGTAACTGTACCACACCTTCTGAATAGGAGGATACTCAGGCAGAAATAAAGATATGGACGACTTCATCTCCAACAAAACAATCAAACACAAAAAATTGATAAAATATAACACTGTTCTCTCGAGGTATCCGAACCTCACATATACATTTCAGACACGGTAGCTTCAATACTGCGCAGCACTTCCAATTCAAATGACCCACTTTTTTTCAACTTTTTTGGCACTAAAATCTGAATTGAGAAGAGTTATGGGTGTAAAGACATCAAATGCAGACGATTACAATTAATCTGCATAAACCCAAAAGGACATAATTTCATGCTGGGCACAAACCCACGATGTGGTAGCAAAAGATTTAGGTGCAACATTGTTCCATTGCTCTCAAATAAATAAAGGCACTGTTGTTCAAGCTCATACAATACTGTAGTGTGAAAAAGGCAAAGGCATCGTTGTGTAAGTCCTCTCGATTTAGACAAAGGAAGTGCAACCTTCCTTCTGTGTGTGCGGATCTGCACCGTACAGACTTGGCATTTACACTGCATATGTTGACTCCGTATTGGGAAACTTTACTTATTAAGAAAAACTCAAAAGATACTTTGGCATTTTGGATTCCAGTTTGTTCTCGTTTCCTTACCGAGCACCTGTTGCTTTCACTTTTGTGTTGTTTTGTTTTCCTTGTTCCAACGTGTGAACGGGAGAATTGGAAATCTCGGAAAAGATTCACAAAATAACACACTCTTTGAAACACGAGTGACATTTTAAACACATCACTGGAACCACTTGTTGGTGTTACAAGTGAAGGGAAAATGTGTTAATATGTCGTTATCACAACACCAACTTTGACGTATAAATTAATTGAAATGGTCGGCCCTGAAAATGGCCGTTCCCCTGAAAGAGTGTGCAGAAAAGTGAAGTAAGAGGTGCCCGAAGAGGAAAGATGTTTCAAAATATCAACATATCTCATTTAGTTTTAGTGTTTATGGAGGGTTTCTGCGCTGGATAAGTACCATTATCATCAGTATAGTTACCATGTTATTAATAGAGTCATTATTATTGCATCACATGGACTGAGGGTAGGGCAGCTCAGATTGACAGCTGGGCACAGCCAGGGATTGGTTTAGGAGCTCTTCACCAGTTTCGGGCCTGGCCCCAGTTAAGTCTACTGGTTATGCAACAGCTGTTACAGATTGGGGATTTGAACTGGTTGTAAAACATGCTCAGACTGGCGTTGGGCTTTTGGAGTGGAAGGCACGTTTGGTAAAGTTTAGGTTAGGACTTGGTGATGGGCGGGGTCCTGAGGTCTATTCCCATGATCGCTGTCGTCTGGTTGGCTGGTTAGACAGAAGCAGCCGGGATGTTCCCAATGTGCTGGTCTGGTTGGCTGAGCTGGGGGAGTGACGGGGGCCGCGGGCCAATGAGCACGCCAGCGGGCAGAGATGGGCGGGTCATCAGTGGGCGGAAAGGTCAGAAGGTCAAGGGGTCATGGGTTAGTTGCCGTGGCAGCTAGAGTTAGACAGACAGAGACGGACAGACGTGGAAAGGAAACAAAAAGGGCACATAAAAGGGGACATAAAAAGAAAAAAAGATAGAAGAGAGATTAGTGTCAGCTAGTGGCGTCAGGATGACAACAAGGCAGATCTACTGCAGTCACACAGCAGGAGGGGCGCTACCTACGAGCTGCACAACACCTTCATGAGCCCTGCATAACCATTCAGGAGGACTCGCATCAACCACCGGGTGGTGACACGAGGAATGGCTGGTTAGCGATGCTCTCGTGCGCTCATGAAGGTGTTCACAGGGTTAAGCTTGAGGAGATGCCCCTCCTGTCGAGTGGCCGCTGCTATAGTGATACTACTCGTGCTAGCCGGACTACGTCTAGCACAGACAGACAGTGAAACCATGGACAGAGAGAGAGAGACAGCATGGTTTCATGTGGGTGAGAGAGTGACCTTTATGTCCACAGAACAGTGTCTGGGCCTCAGATATACTTTCACTTACTGACAAGTCCAGCTATTGTTTAGCAGCAGGCGTAAAATCAGGGTGATTAACAGTTGTGATTAACTGATTATTGATTATGGTTTGATCTATTTGCTATGAAGTATTAGAAGAGCACCTAATGACTAAGCAAAGAGGCACCATAAGAGATAGCGATGAGAGGTTAAGAGATGGTGATTTTAGAGGGACTTAAGAAACAATTTAACAATAGACAGACTAACTACAAGAATTTAGAGGCTTTGGTTTCCTTTAGAGATTTTTTTTCAATAGTCATCTTTATTGCCTTTTAGTGTTTTTTGTCCATCGTGTACAACAAGAGCACCACCGCTCTCACACACACACACACACACACACACACACACACACACACGCACACACACAAATACACACACATACACACACACACACACACACACATATAATGTAGCTAGCTAGTCCATTTCTATTGCATAAAACAGTCACGAGGCCTGTGAATCCAGAAGGTCACCTCATCTTAAATAGACAGAGCAAAACACTGCCTTCATTGCCACCTTTCGCGGTGACTAAAACAGTAGTAGCTACACACCTTGAACAAAAGTTTGAAGTTTACATGGAGACACTTCATCTATAAAAAGCGTATCGTAAAAACAAAAATAAAATTTTACAAACTAAAAAAAACTAAAAAAAAAGTACTACAAGTATTTCCAAAGCGATCTTGTTTCATAAGCTTCATATAAGCACTTAAATCCTTAAAATCCCTATATACAAATTTATTTTGCAGCTAAATACATGGTAACAGCACCCCTCTGGCTAGGAAATATATGAAAGATGTAAACAGCCCCAATGATAAAGTCCAGTGGGCGACTGATAAGACCAAAACAACAGTATTTCATACAAAAGAGCTTGTAACACAGACTTCAGTAGTTATCACACGCTGTGTTTTAGTAGTAAAGACCAAAGATCATATTGAATTGAATGACCTTCAGAGAAAAGACAATCACTGTTACTTTAAGTGTCATATAGTCATTGGGCACAACACAGGATTTAATTTAAAAAAACATTTGTGGAAATCTACTGGAATGAAGTTGGGTATAAATAAAATTTCCCACAGTTATTTGTCGGGTCATAAGTAGTAGTGAAGAGATAAAAACAACAACGAAAAAAAACCCACAAACGTTTCTGAGAGAGAGGACTTCAAATCCAGAGTCACAAGGATCGAGTCACATGAATGGAGCGATCCATTCTAATTGAGAGGGTCCCGGCCTGCAAGCCGTCCAGTTTATCTACCAGGCGAGCAAAGATAACCGCTGCAGCTGTCACCATTCACATGGTTCCTCCCAATCTGCTCACTTATTTCACTTTCACTGCAACAAATACCGTTCACATTTTACACCGATGCCGTGTCAGCGTGTGACCTTTTTCGTCTGATGCAGTTCTTTCTTTTTCCCCCCGTTTTTTAAGGCATGCCATATTACAGACGCATGTAAACTGAAATTGGTCCATTGGTCTGCATGCACCCACACTAACACACACACATACACATACACATAAAGTGGCTGGTGAGCTAACTAACCTCTGTCTGGGGTCACTACCCTTTGGTAAGGATGGATTCTCTTGTCGTAGCGTCGTACCTTAGTGGTCATGGCACCTGCTAACAGCCATTGACATCGCCAAAACAGAACACAGAAGGTTACTCATCAGAAAGACATCAAACAGTCCGCTCATGGCACCAACATCAGTGAAACCAGGAATCTACAAAGTGTTCAAGGCTGAGGGTGAAAGTAAATCAAAACATCTCACTTCTAAGAGACAGAGTTCTTGTTGTTTCGTGGTCTTCTGTTCTCTAAAGAAAATATTAATCCAAACCACTAATTTCTCACTAAGCTTCACTAGTAGATTCAACATCGGCTGTAAGCAAAGTCACTCTATAGCTCTGTGATTAAAATAAGCTTTAACATATATTAAATCACAAACAGCGGCACTAAAATATCTATCGGTTCACTAAAATGTGTTAAAATTACAAGCAGAAGCTGAACTATTAAAAGAAGTTAAATAGCTGTCACACCACAACACTAGTCTGCTAATACAAAGAGGAAATGAACAGGAATGGACACTTGACGACAGAATGACTGTCGAGGAATCTGTCATCCTAAAGTATGAGCAAACTTTGAGTGTTTGCTCTGTGGGATAAGTATGTGTTGGGGGGTGGGGGGTCTCTGCAAGCCAGTCCGTGTGTGTGCTAGGAAGGGTTGCTATCGCTTAGCCTTTGGTTGGGAAAGCCATACCTGCAAAAACACAGGAAGAAGGGACTGTTAGCCCAGCAATGAGCTTCAGCATTCTTCTATATATGTTGCGGATGTATTACAAGAGCTGGATATGGATGCCAATTTGTCCCAGTAGAGAACCGTGGTAATGCAGCAGAAAAGAAATGGTGCGGTTCTGCTTCCTAACCCGTCAATAACAGAAAACGTCAGGTTTTTGATCGCGTTCTGGCTGTTAAGATTTCAAAAGCACCTTGCAAAGTAATTTCCCAGTTTTGTTCTCAGTCAGTAACTGTCCTCCGCGTGCATGCACGTCATTTTTTTCAAGCACAAATGCACACTTCTCGTCTTTCATGTCTCTCAGGGTCCTGTCCTGTAGTGCAATATGTTCATTGTGTAAATGAATTGTGGGTGAGCTTGTATGTGACTGTGTTAACTACTCTACTCTCGTATAAAAGAGATCATTTACAAAAGGAAAGCCAACGTGTGGCTTTAGCCTCGCAAGCTAACAGTTAGCAACGGATGAAATTCGGCTCTCAAATTTGTCATTACCAGACTTTTGTGTATATAGACCGTTGAGTCGAGTCAATTGATAGCATGACTGCATAAATGAAGAGTTAACGAGTTAAAAGAGTCAACGTAACACACCCTCATAGACGCAGGTACTGTATAAGCCATGTTCAAGTGCAGAACTTTACTGTGGCGCAAAAAGCAATTTGTCGTCTAAAGTTGTCGTCTATGGGACAAGTGGCGACAGAGACTAACAAAGAGGATTTTTGACGTACGAGATTGCTGAGCAACTTTCATTGGAGTCCGCTATCCAGTTCTCATAATACATCCATTGACTCTATAAGAACTGATGAGCGTTTGATCTCCAAATACCTAAAACTCCAGTTGAGTCAATCGGGTATTCCAATATGGAGGGCGTGAGTGTGTACGGATACTCGTAGGGCGTGTAGATGATTCCAGATTCAGGCCCTTGCTGCATCAGCGTCTGGTGCGGATTGCCTCCCTGCATGAGGGCGGAGCTCTGGATCTGACGAATCAGAGGCATGATGGTCTGCGTGTTGACGGGGGCGGCGTTGCGCAGGGAAGGAGGCAGGATGGGCGTCGGGCCTGTGATGAGCCGAGGCGCCTGAGGTGTCCCGAGTGGGAAGCCGGCGGTGACTGTGTGGCACACGAACATACAATAACGCAAGTATGCGCACACCCACAAGCAGGCACACACAAACAATAGACAGGGGAGAAGAGGAGAGGACAAACAGTCTATTTAACAGGAGAAACAGAGGCATTGTTCATATATACAGTGGACTCCTGTACCGAGACCCCTCCTTTGTCACCCACCAACCCTCCTCCACAAGTTAACTATGATGTCATTCTTACGCGTCTTGACATTGGCATCTCTGTAGGTCCCATTGAGAATGGCCAGCTCCATCAACTGCATTTTCTTCAGGTTGTCCTCCCCCTCAGCCTACAGAGCAGAGCAGCACAATCAGCTCACTTAGCCAGGACTGCCATTCAGCCATTTGACAAGTGAATGAATTAACTTTTGTGGGTGTCAAAAAGTCAGCAAATGTTACAGTATGCGGACACTAATTATGATGCAAGAGGGAATTGTTTTTTGTTTGCAAAAATCACGATTCCCTTATTCTTATATTTCGAATTGATTAGGAACCTCCAAAACTGTTTTTTTCTATAAACAAACACAGATATTGCTGCTGATGGACAGTTATTCTACACACTAAGTCAAAGTTGTGTCAAGGATTATTCTGTGATTTGTTGGAAAATCCCTGAAAAAATAGTTTTAAAGTGTTATTTTGAGTAGAATTATCTTTTGAAGTTGGCCTACCAATTGTATTTATGTAACAGGCAGCATTTTTAGTTTTTGTAGCACTTGAATTGTTATTCTTAAAGTCAATAAGATATTGATAGAAATTAAACATTTTTATTTGTGCAAGTTTAGCATGAATAAATGTTGCTTTTTTTTGTCTTAGGTGTGTGTTTACATGATTGCAATCAGTTGATATAAGTTTTTCAAATATAAAAACATAATCTTATACACACTTAACTCTGCCATCATTAGCGCACAGAAGACTGGCGCACATCCTGAAATTAGCATTCCTACGTACTGAATCAAGAACTGATTTTTTAATGGAATTGTGAGATACGGAGAGATTCACACCCTTAATAATAACATAGACTGAAACAAAGATGACCAGACTTTGTACACAGCCGCTCCACCATACAGGACACATTTAACTTCTTAGCTCCGGTTACAGCTCGGTGAAAAGCTTGACTGATTTACAGTCGAAAAGCCAGGTCGGCTGGGTTAAACCAACACATATCATTAACTTAACCCTCCACACACACGGATTTACAAACGGAAGTGAACAGGTGCTCAGCTCCTGATTGCCTGCAGACACTTCTTACATCCTTAAACTTCGAGGTTTTGCCGATACCGTGCTGTGATTAGAGTGGAAGTGACGGCTGATTGCCGCAATAGAAATCCCCCTGCTGGTTTTTTCACTCTGTTTCTATTGTTGCAAATAATGCAGAAAAAAAAAAAAGGAAGGAGCCTTGTGATTTTCAAAATATGTGCTTTTGTGTTTGTGTGTACAACAGGATGTTTTAGAGCATGCGTGTGTGTGTGTGTATCTATGTGCAGTGTGTTTCTTGTTTGTCGTCATGTTTGTGCACGTTTATGCATGTATGTATGTCTGTGGGGGGGATGTAGGTGGGCTGGAGAATGTGAGAAATGTTGAGGAGTGCAATCAAAACGTCCCCTTGTGCGGACAACAAAAAAAAACAGGGCGAAAAAAGGAATACTGTAGCCAGTAGTTGGGAATGAAGTGAGTTGTGAACGAGTGAAAGGAGTGATGGAGTGGGGAGAACAAGTGAACAGACTCTCCATTCATTCCCTCAGCCTTTCAAACAACCCGGGGTTACCATGGAAACCCCTTTATACGTGTTCCCTAATTACCCTAACCCCTTACACATACTCTCTCATACACACAGAGACACACAAAAAACACAGAAAAGACACAAACACACAGTTTTTTGGACTGACAATCCCCTTCCCCCCTTCCATGCATACCAACACAGTGAACTCTCATCCAGTCACATGCAGTTTTTCCGTCAGTCCAGTCCATAATATTTGCCATCCAAAGGGGTTTACGGACTGATACTCACAGCTGGTACGAGAAGTTTCTTGACCTCGTTGATGGCCCGCTGGAGTTTGATTTTGGCCCGGTTGTGTGTGTCCTCCACTGTGATCAGGACATGGAGGTCCTCGCTGAGGTGCTCCCAGTTGGGCTTCCCTCGGTTCATCTCCTCCTGAAAAACATTTTAAAAGCTCTGTTTGAATGCGCCACACAAGCTCGGTCCATTACCGGCACAGAGGGAACAGGATTTCACTATTCTTCTTGTTTGGCTCGGCTCTTGGATCGGCCTCAAACCACACACACACACACACACACTCGAGGCTCAAGGTCGTGCAATGCAACTTTGTTCGTTATCAAACTCACGAAATAACCATTTTGCTCTTCGGTGGTTACACAAGTTTGGAGTTGCATTTCATTGAAGGCACTCCCCCAAATCACACCATTCTTCACTTTTTTAATCTTATCTATTCCCTTCTTTAATCTCTCGCTGACACTTAATCAAAACTAGTGCCGAACATATGGTCCATTCGTTGATAAACTGTTGGAGCTCAGTACCAAATTAATAAGACAGTGCTGCAGCCTTACTATTTTAAATTTAGGCCTGAACACAAACACATGATGTGTCTTAATGTTGTAAAATCTGGTGGTTGCTGTTGTGCTTCCTTAATGTTCTTGTTGTGTAGTGAATATACTTTGTGTTTTTACAGTGTTCATTTTCTTAACAGAGATTTTTTTATCTGTTTCTTGTCCTGAAGATGTAAATCAGTATAGCTAACTCTGGTACAGCTAAATAATCGGTGCATTGTCCATGTCAAATAAATCAATTAAATATTCTGATGTTGATTAAATAACAATAATAATCATTTCGTAGGTAAAAATACCAGATTATCGGCCCTGTTGCTGGTTGTGTTTGTTGGTCTCCTGAAGGTTTGGATAACTTTGTGTTCCAAATAGTTAGAAAAAAATACCAAACCCAAGCTGGATCCGCTGCTTATCAGATTATTGCAATATTTGGTTTCTTTTGCAAGTTCATCAGACAAATAAAGAATTTGAAGAAAGTCTGTTTGGGCTTATGTGATACATTAGTTATTAGTTTTAGGCTCCAGGGGCTCTAGGAATGACGTTGTCTGTCGGTCATTCTACTACTTCGGTCCAGACTGAAATAACTGATAATTATTAAATGGATTTTTGTGAAATTGTGATTACATGTTCATGGTTCTCAGAGGATGAGTCTTCATAACTCTGGTGATCCTGAACTGGATCAAAATTGAAATCTGTCCACTCCTTTCATTTATAATTAAATAGCTGCAAAACAAATGGCCTTAGCTTTACTGCGTTCAGTGATAATTAGTAAATGTTAGCATGCTAATTCGCTAAAGTAAGATGCTTTCCATGTAAACATTACCTGCTAAACATCAGCATGTTAGCATTGCTGACGTTAGCAATTAGCTCAAAGCACCGCTGTGCTCAAAGGAAAAACTGGACATTTTGGGAAATATGTTTATTTGTTTTGTTGCTGAGAGTTAAAGGAGAATATCAATACCACTCTCATATCTATATGCGATGAATATGAGGAAGCTGAGCATAAAGACTGGAAACAGCTCACCTTGTTTGGTCCAATGGTTACAAAATCCACCCACTAGCATCTCTAAAGCTCACTAACTGGAAAAGTATATTTTGTTTGTTTAATCTTTTAAACCTGTTGTTCAGCAGCCAGTATGTTTTTACAGAACTCTTTGTCAGATGGTCGAATAGCTTCAGAAACCCACTCCCACACACCTTTCCAACGTCAGAGTAGGCGGAGCTGGGTCCAATCACTTTCCGATACCGATAATTCGATATTCACACCCACTGCATGCTGTGATTGGCTCCGCTGAGGTGAGCTGGGTTTCAACTTTGCTCCAAATCTCTTGTTTTTTTAAATGATACAACTATTTCTGTCACTTTTTATGTGTACAAACAAGTGCAACGCTGTGCATGTTTTCCATGACAGACTGAAATTGTGCAGAGTTATAATTTTTATAATATTTTAACGATATTACATCTCATTGACAGCAGGCCTTTCACTCCACCTTCGGGTGAGGTCGTTCACAACAACTATAAACACTTTAATTGCCATTGTGTTTGAACATTACACCGTAAGAACTATCTCTGTTTGACCATAACCTGACCTTTATGCGCTGGAACTATTTCTTGGCAAGGCGGAGTGACTTTGTAGCCAGACCAGCTGTTTCCGCCCCTTGTTTCCAGTCTTTATGCTAAGCTAAGCTAAGCATCTCCTCCCGATTGCAGAAAGGGAGAATGAAAGTGTTGTCAATCTTCTCATATAACTCTCGGCGGAAGGCAAATACACATATTTCCCAAAACTCATTCAAATGAAAATAACTGTTAGTCGTAGCCCAAGTTAAAACCGAAATCATGAAGTCTTTTAACTCAGTATTGCGAGCTGGGACATTCTATCCTCTGTGGATGTTTTGTCAAGTGAGATGTATCATTTTGAAAAACACCAAAAGTCAACATCTTTCTCCCTTCTCCCCCGTTGCCTCCCACTGTGTCTCTGTTTTCCTTCCTCTCTGTCTCTGTGTGTGTCTGTGCGTCTCTCTCTTTCTCTGAGGGGCGTGCGGGGTTGGGAATGTTCTGGAGAGAGAGAAACAAGGGGAGGGGAGGAATGCTGGACTTGCTCCACCTGCCGTTTGGAAAGCTTGTGCCGACTCCGTCCAACAGCAGACACCAGGGGAGAGGAAGGGGGAACAGATGGACCGAACACCAGGACAGAAAAACTGACAACCAAAAACTAATTTCGAGAGAAGGGTTGGTTGGTCGGATGGATGGAGGGATACACAGATAAATGGATAGAAAGACAGACAGACTGATGTTGGGAGGGATGAAAGGCTGGATAGGAAGGAGGGCGGATGGACGGGCGGGCAGAGAGAGAGAAAGAGAAAGAGAGAGACAGAGAGAGAGAGAGAGAGACAGAGAGAGAGAGAGAGAAATAGAAACAGATCGATCTGTGTTTTTGGTAAATTAAGGACCACAAGCTAAAAAAGAGTCTTGCATGTTTCACTCACATAGACTCCATTTCACTACTAAACATTTTCCAAAGCAAATCATGAATATTTTACATTTCTAATGTTTATCGTTCTCAGTCTGCAGGCTGCTATTGGAATCTATTTATTCCAAAGCTGCTGAAAGTCCTCTCAAATGTGCATCCTAACATCATGCCCTAATCAATGTGAGGCACTCCAAGAAAGTAACTTCGACAGTATTGAAAGTACACATAATGTTCAGCATGACGGAGCAACCCGACTTTTTAGACCATGCTAACACGAATGGAAACCAATGGCTGAAAGTAAAAAAAGCTATTTAAAGGAATAGTTTGACATTTTGTGAAATATGCTTATTCGCTTTCGTCTTCGCGGTCTGAAGGTAACAAAATCCGCCTGCCGGCACCTCTAAGGAGCACAAATTTAACTCGTTATCTCGCTCGTTCAAAAAACTGCAGAGTAAAAATGACATGTTGTGTTTTAACCGTGGTTATGTGTGGGATTATTTCTTGAACCTAAAACAAGACTTTGAGGATTTCGGACAGAGCCGGGCTAGCTGTTTCCCCCAGATTCCATGTTTGTGCTAAGCTAAGCTAACTCATGGCTGCAGCTTCATATTTAGCATACAAACATAAAAGTTTGTATCAATCTTCTCTTTTAACTCTCAAGAATTGAAAACTAATCGTGAAAATAAATGCGATGTGCGTATGCAAAATAATTCTCACGGCCTGTAACAGAGCCATACAAATGACAATGAAGGTGTGTGTCTTGTGTGTTTTTGTGAGTGGTTTTTTTACCTTCTTCTTGTCTCTCATGGAGCCCTTTCCTCGCACCATAATCTTGCATCCGGTCTCTGCCTCCAGTTGTTTGGCCGTCAGTCCACGTGGGCCCAGGATCCTCCCTACAAAGTTAAACTACGCAAAAGAGCAAGAAAAAAAACACACATGACAGTAAAAAAAAAACAGACCTGAAGGAAGACAGACACATTTCACATCACATTCTCAGACTGTCTTTTTTACAATGTGTGTGTATTTGCATGTGTCAGTGTTTGTGCATCTGTGATGTGTTACTCAGAGAGACAAAAATAGCTCATTATACGGGTGCTGGCTGGTGCTGGTGGCATAACAGGACAGCGCCGTTCTCTTAACCTTATCTGTCACAAAGACTGAGTGATTAACTAGACAGCTGCCCTTCTGTGAGTGAGTGAGTGTGTGTGTGTGTGTGTGTGTGTGTGTGTGTGTGTGTGTGTGTGTGTGCGATTGTTTCCTTGCCACTGTCCCTCTGTCTCTCATAGCATTTGTCCAGCCTCTTCCTACTTTTCTAACTCCACTTTATTTGACCTAATGTTATCTTCAGTTGCAACATATTCGCTCCGGGCTCAGGGGCGACCCAAGAGTCTCTCCAAGACACGGCCGCAAATCCAGATAGAGGAACCTCTCTCTAAATTTAACCCTGATCTCAACCGTTTTCCAGTGTGTGTGTGTGTGTCTCCTGTTAGCCTCCTGTCATGTGAGTGAGGACAGCCTGTCATTGTATTCGGTGATTGGCGAGCTGATGCGTGGGGAAAATCATGTGAGCATGAGGATCAACGCAACTCATATCGAAGTGCTTAACTGTACTTGGCGGGAGCTGCGGCGTACTGGTCCCTTCACTGACTGCCGTGCACTTGTCTTTATATTTGGGGGAAAGACTTCATCCACCTTTTTAAGAGTGGTGGAAATATATATGGTGTAATCGTACGTAATCAGGAAGTAAGGGAATATTGCCTTTTTGAGAAAAACAAATCTGAATCTTAAAATATTACTGTAAATTATGAATTTTTATCTTATTGGAAACACTGGCCAGGGTTTATTATCGATCAAGTCAAGATTACATCATTGGGTGTGAGCACAGATGATCTCAGAATGAAATCAGCTTGTAGATAAAATATAAAGCTATGATTAAAAGCCTCACTGACCCTCTGGCCGCCCATCTGTAACCACGAGGAGATAAAGTCACCGGACAAAGTAAACAGAAACTCTTCTGAAAGGTCAAATGTCATGGATTCGTCCACTCACGTCGGGGTACTCTTTGACAGGCACGTAGAGCTTCTCCTGCAGCTGAGCGACGGGGCCGACAGCTTCGGGAAGCTCCTCCATGTCCCGCCCGTTGAACATGCCACCGTTCACTGTGTCGTTGTACATGTCCTTGCGTACCCTGCCGATTTCTGGGAGACAGAGACAGAAAGAGGGAGCAAAGTTTAACCGAAGGCGTCCGTGAAAGTGTCGAGGAGCAACCGCAAGTGTCACGTTTCTTCAGACCGTCTATTTCTTAGAACGATGAGTCACGGCCACCAGGATTACGGGAGGCTCTGAGTGTGACAGCAGACAGACAATTACGACAGATACACAGGGAGGCAGGGAGACGGTCACAAGCATTCTCCACCACAATGTAGTGACTGGTTTGCAATCAGGCCTCCTCTATTACTGACAATTCCTGTCTTTCTATTTCTTTCTCCAACTGGGTTTAACACACACACACACACACACACGCACACACACACACACACACACATGCACACTGCTCCCCATTTCAGTCTGTAAATAACACAAGGAAAAACATACATGTCAGTGGGGGTCAAAGTGACCTACTTTACCCACCAGTTTTTATGAAGTTCTAGTACAGGACAGTTATTCAACAACCACAAAAATCTCAATTTTTAAAAAGCAAGAAGGCTGCAACTAGTGATTATTTACACACCATTGTCTTGATTAACTGATAAATCTTCTGGCATATAAAGTTTTTCCAGAGTTTTTGACATCTTCAAATGAATGATATAAACCACAGAAAAGCTGCAAAATGACTTCAATGATCAAGTTCTTGTCTTAGGTTTGGTGCAGAAGCACCAACATAAGTGAGACTATGTTTGTCTGCCTGTCTGTTTGTTTAGTGTTGTCTCAATGGCCGACGTTAGCCTTTGATGCCTTTGTAATGACACGCTAGCACAATAATAACTGACTACTGCACTACACAAATATATGCAACACATACACACTGACACCCGGCTTCAACTCTCACACACACACACACACACACACACACATTGCAGAATAACTGCCTCGAGGCACAAATATCATCTGACCTAAGCAGGCTGACAGGCATGTCTCCCCGCTCTGAGAGTGATAAGTCTGACCATAATAACTACAGTAGGATCCTATAATTAAAGCCACAGCTACAGGGACAATGATGATCCTCTAATAACCCACTCTGACCTGTTACAGACCAAAAGTGACAATTAAAAAAACACACACACAAATCTGCACAGTCAAGCAGGGCTGTTGTCACACTTCAGCTAAAACAGGGAGGAAATTGAGAAGTGAAAGAAGAACAAGAGAGTCAAAGGAAATAGAGATAAAGGGGGGGGGGGGGGGAAGCTGTAGCAGGCCTTATCTTAACACTTCAACCTGTCATTGGATTATATATAGACCGGACTCCACCGGAGTGTTTCCGAATATGCCACAAACATGCACCCTGACAGTATGTGTGACTGGCAGGCTTTCTTATTACCCGGCACAAACTTTGTTGGTGCTGTGCCCTTGTCCACATTACTCAGGCAGGAGATACAGCCAGGCTGAAAAACGAGCACGGTACAATGCCTTTCATTCTAACCGAGGGTGTCACATTATTGTGGGTGAGGGATGAATGTGCCCGGCTGTCAGTCTTCTACATGAACACGACCAGAGATGTGAGGTTGACCCATGTGTCAGGCTGCAGAGGTCGTCTGGTATAAGAACAACCTTGCTGCGTCATGAGACATGTCACAGAGCACAAAGTCAGGACCTCGGTGATCCTGATGTGCAACAACAGTAGCAACAACAGGCCTCGGGAACTTGTGGGAACTGACATTTAAAAAAAAGCGTGCCCTTAAAAAATAAGATGCCACTTTTAAACTTTTTTTTTTTTTTTGCATTGATGCCAGTCTTTTGTCGTTATTTCTGAGGTGCTTGCAAGAATCGTAAGATATCAACAAGTGAAGCGCATTGATAAGTTGTACAGACAGCATGTAAGCAGCCTCAAATCAAATATTTTACACAGTGACACGCTCTCGTTCCTGCTCAGGGATGGGCTGCATCATTCACATAAGCCTGCGCATTAGGTCACTGGACTAACAACTGTCTGTTTGTTCCCATCACCAACTGTGTGTGTGTGTGAGTGTGTGTGTGTGTGTGTGTGTGTGTGTGTGTGTGTGTGTGTGTGTGCGTGTGCTGCTCTCAACAAAATTAAAATGTGACTTGAGGTAAAGCAAACATCGAATTCACGCGCTCATTTTTAATTTACAACCATATCTCTATGAAGGAATTCAGTGTAAAGCAACATAAATACAATGTGGGTTAATAATTCATCATTAGCATATCTCAGTGTTTGATGGGATGACATTTGTTTGACAAGTGCTTAGAGTCTTCAGTGAAGGGGGTTAAAACACCCGAACTGAAGCCGAGTTACCTTCATCCAGCAGCCGCTCCAGATGCGTAAAGATGCCGCTGAAGTTGGGCAGGGAGCTCATCACCTTCCTGTCGTTCATCAGCTGCATCAGGTAGTCCGGGTTGGACTTGGGTCTCTCCTTCACCTCTGTCTCTCCGACCATGGCTTTAGCTTATACAATAAAGTGACCTAGCTGACGTTAGTGGAGAAACTTGTGGGGAAATTCACCCAAAACACACACACACACGCACACGCGCGCTCCGACACAAGCGATGCGAGGACCCCAGGGGTTTCCACCGGCCTCTCTGTTAGCTGATCAAATTCAAATATCAGCTCCGGTTAAACCGACTGTCCTTCGGTTAACGTTTCGTCTGCGTGCCCTTCTTTTCTTCCCCCCCTGTGTCCAACTCTCTCCAGAGTTTGAAAAAGTTCCTTTTTGGAGTGGAGTTTGGCTCTTTTTTGAGACTTCAGGCGACACTTCAAAGGACTCCACGCACTAAAATAAACAATCGCCCATCAACTGGCCCCGGCTGCTCCGCTAGTGTCCGCCCGGTGTGTCGGTATTCTGCAGCGGGTATCGACTCCCTATCATATGATTACAGTACAGCAGCAGCACGAGTGGGATGTCAAGAGCGCGCCGCGCGTCGCCGCTATCTCAGGGGAGGAGGCTCGTGCTCGTCCCCACAGAGCCCCCGCCTCTCTCTCGCGCGCGCACAGGCACGCACGCGCACACACACACACACACACACACCTTACACCCACAGTATAACAATATAACAGCTCCACATATGTATTCACACCTGTTACTGTGCATCACTTGTCCTGTGAAGTGTGTGTGTGTGTGTGTGTGTGTGTGTGTGTGTGTGTTTCAAGGTGCCCTCATGTACTGAACATCAATTTTGACGTATTTGTACTTTAGCCTCTACTTCTGATACAAAAGAAGCATATATCACTATCATCTACTTCTAAATTGTTGTACTAATACAACAATTTAGAAATTAAAGTCCTGCATTCAAAATCCTGCTTAAGTAAAAAATTATCATCAGCAAATTATATCAAAAGTAAAAGTACTGGTTCCACTGACAAATTATATTGGATTTGGTTGTATATTACATTATTTGATTGTTGATATTGATGCATCAATGTACAAGCAGCAAATTGTTGTAGCTGGTCAAGGTGGAGCTAGTTTAACTTTATTTAGTTAGATAGTTTAATAGGGGCCGGGCCCCTCCAAAGGGTCACTAGATAAATCTGAGGGGTCGTGACATGACTAGTGGGAGAGGAAATAAGAAGAGATATTCATTTTTGTGTGGATTTATTCCTGATTTCTGCTTCTATTCTGAAGTATTGCATATGTTTACCTATTTGGGCCTCCAAAAGTAATTTAAATTCAACCTTCTGAGAAGTTTGGTGTCATAAATATCTAAAATATGACAAGCGATCAGGAACCACTGGTTTAATCTTATATTTTATTCGTATGAAATCAAATTTTTACTTGTTAATTGACAAATCAACTTTCCCTTATGACACTCTAAGTACACTTTGCTGATACTACTTCTGCACTTTTACTTCAGCATTAAATAGCTTGTACTTGTGATGAAGTATTTTTGCACTGTAGTACTGACACTTTGACTTAACGTCCACCTTTCACACAACATGAACCCCCCCCCCCCCCTTCCCCCCTCTCCTGTTCACACCCTCCACTTTCAGGACTTTTGTCAAGGATCCTGAAATAATAAGAAGGTGCGATGTGTGAGTTGGTGCTCTCTGGGTGGCTGGAAGAGAAACGTTATTGCTGAAGGAACAGATAGGTGCTAGTGGCTAAACTTAACTTGCTGTAAATCACACGCATGTGCACACACACACACACACACACACACACACACACAGAGGCGAGACAACATGTGTGCCCATGCATGCCTTGACTTAAGCCTTTTGTCAGGCGCTGCTGGCCTCCCACCTGGTCTCTCTCCTCTGTCCACTGTTATACACAAAGTATGGTTTTGCCTTGTTTAAACTTACGATGGAGACTGGGTGGGATGCAGTGTGTGTGTGTGTGTGTGTGTGTGTGTGTGTGCGTGCGTGCGTGCGTGTGTGTGTGTGTGTGAGAGAGAGGGAGAGAGCAGCAGGAATTGTAACAGGGTAGCCGCAGTGTCGGTAATGGCTGGTCAGCTGGTATGGCGAGTATTCAGGGCGGGGGCAGTGCATTGTCCTCTCATAACTCCAACAATGCCCCTCTGAGCATGGCCACACATCTACCAGTCACGGGCCTCTCTCTCTCTCTCTCTGCCTCTGCCTCTGCTTTTCTTTCTGTCTGCCATATTTATTCAGCCCATAGTGAAGTTTGGAGTGAGATGTGATACGTAGTACCGTCCCTGACCTTTTGGCTGAAAGGACAAGATCAACTTAATATATATGAGAGCACATGTCAACATGAAGACGTCACACCTGTTCAATATCACTTTAAATCATCAATAAATGCCTCAAATGTTGCGTGTATCCCTCACTGCAGCTCCTTTATGCATATTTATTTGCTCACTTCATTTTTTTTGTCACATTCTGAATGCAAAGCAATCTATCTATATCTCTTTATTCTGAAACAGCTGATCGTTTATTGATTGCCAAACACTCTAGTTTTAGCTTCTCAAGTGTGAGGATTTGTTGTTTTTCTCTACTTTTTTGCTTTAAATCATTATGAATTAAATATTTTTGTATGTTTTGGACTGTTAGAAGGACAAAACAAGTAATATGAATATTATTACTAAATTGGGTTCTGGACACTTGTGATTGTCATTTTTAGAGCTGTAAGGATTATTCGTTTGACAGAAAATAAATCGGCAACAAATTTGATAATCAATTAATAATTTTTAGTAACTTATCAAGCAAAAATGCTCTGTTAAATTTAATATTTTGGGGTTTTGGAGTGTTGGTCAGGAAAAAGAAGCCATCAAAAGATGTCACTCTGGATTCGAGCAGAACTGAAAATGTTTGGAAACATGTGGTGGTCATTTTTTCACTCATTTGTTACATTTTATACGATAAACAATTATTTGATTAATCATGAAAGTAATCAACAAATCAGAGGGTGATGAAAATAACATTTATATCCAGCCTGAATCCATTTTGTTTTCTCGACTATATTTTGGAGGGTTCTGCTGCAGAAAGAGAGGAACTCTCATCATCGGTACCAGAAAAAAATGGGTCTTATTAAGGAGTTCACGTCATTACATATAAAGGGACTACATTTCAATTGTCTCATATGTGTTTCTTTGTAATTATAATCAAGCCAAAGTTAAACATTTTCTTGATCTTTAATGTTTTCCAGCAGTGGGGAGGCCACTCCTGTTACATTATCATTGATGGAAAGACACCCTCTTGTGGACTTTTAATGTAACTGAAACCTTTCACAGTGGGAAGCCCAAAGAGTTCATGCATGCCAGCAAATTTGGCAACAACAAAGAGGAAGTTTGGAAGACATTTGGAGTCAAAATAAATCACACCCAAAGACTAGTTTAAAAGTGGAACAAAGCAGTGGGAGTGTTGGTGAGATCACAAATCAGACTGTCATAGAGAAGAAAGTGAATCAGCTGGAAACCTAACTACATGTGAGAACACTGTAAGAGCTCCTTAACGGATTAGTCAGTATTGTTTTTTGTATCTCTCTTTATTACCTGCAGTCACCAACAGAGAGCAGCAGAATACAGAAGCTTGTTTGTGTCTCTTACAGGACAGTGAACAGATGTTGGCTCTGTGGGAGAAAGCTTCAGTCTTTTTTGTGAGTATGAGTTGTTTGGAAAGAACATCGAAAGCAAGGTTTTATTTGGTGAAATATGTATTATAAAGGTAGTTTAGTTTTAGCTTCAAGTGGATTAGTATCAAACAAAAGTAGCGCTGTTTAGATGCTGTTTAAAAGTAACTAATAAAGTACAAGTTTGAGTTTGAGCTAACTGTGTTTCCATTTTTCTGCTACTTTATACATCTACTCCACTACATATTAGAAGAAAACATTATACCTTATAATCCATTTTGATGATTAATACAGAATATAATTAACAAATAAATTTGGATGGCTAAAAGCCCATGATAACCATTTTTATCAAAGCAACACACAATTACAACACCAACCAACTAAATGAGCACACAGCAAAAACTGCTAACGGTGCATGCACGCCAGTGGAGCTAGCGATTTTTTGCTTCTTCATGCTACCTGTGCAAACTATATGTTATTAAAGTTGAGACAACATAGATTCCGACTGTATAAGTTTTATCACTCGCACTTGAACTACCAGCCGAAGAAGTGAAAAACGTAACCATAAATCGTGTCTTACCTTTGGTGGACAAAAGTTGTATTCGAGGGGATATCAACGCTTTCTAGATCATTTTCTAGCTGATTCCAGCCGTCATGGCATGGAGGAGCATTTGCAGACTGCGTTTGTCCAGTATCGCACAGCCTATCCTCAGCCTTGCAAGTGAAATCACGGTCTATGTCTCCATCTGGTGGATGAATCATTGCACTGCACTCATCAATAAGGCATTGGCCTTCAATACAGCCTTGGGCTGGTCTAATAGACCAATGGGTTATGGTTTCCTTTGAATGGAAAACATTCACATCACAGTTGTATTTAGATGTAATACCTATGGTTACATGTAAATGGAATTAAATTACTTTTACAGTTACCATCTGAGAAACAAATTGAGCAACTTCGAAAAAACATTTGGCTGGTCATTGGATGAACCATCTGTTAATCAGTCGGGAGAAGAGCGTTTTCATGCCAGTCTTCATGAAGAAATACTCTCTAGTTCTGATGCTATTGCAGTTACGCTGACCTCTTCAAGAGCCGCCATTGTTGTTTTAAACTGACAGTTATGCATCACACCAACACATAAGCCACACCCATAGCTGCCAGTGGCCCCTTACAGGACGCTGATTGGTCTGATCGCTGGCTGGACAGACACAAACGCATGACTTGAAGCCTGACAAGATGGAATTATTTTATTATTATTAACTGATTCATTAATTATTATTCAAATGGAAGATTCCGCCTTAACGTGCATCTACTCTCTGCCTTCACTTTATTAGCATCAGGTAAGATTCAGATGTTCTGATATGGTTTGTTAGAGGTTTTGGGCAGCAACTGCATCACTCCGAAGGGATATTCACTCTAAAAATGTAAACTGTTGTTAGACGGGAATTAAATCTTTAATTTATTCTGTTCCATCTTCATTTACTCTGACCCAATAACACATATACTGAAACTTACACCTCTGCAACAATCTCTTATGTTTTACCTTCTTTACAATGCTAAGGCTATACAAATAGACCTTGTAGTCGCAGAGATACACTTACTTCATTTTGGGAATGCCATTTCCGAGCAGGGGCCTGAGCCAGACGCCTGGGGGTTTAAGAGTAAATGATCTGAATACTGATTAACACTGCTCAACACTTTGAGCTGATATTTAATATATCTAAGGATATATTTCAGTGTTTTTCTTGGTATACTATTTACTCAAGTACTATAACTATAAAATGTTGTACTTTTCACTAGACTATATTTATTTGATAACTATACTACTATTTACTTTGCATTAAATTAAAACATGTTTACAAAAAACATTGCATGCATTGTTGAATCTATCATTGTTGACTCTACTGATATAAAATGTTTAAAATAGTCACAGTTAGCTCCTTCTCAACCAGTTTAAGTATATTTGATTTGAAAATACTTGTGTACTTTTAATCAAGTGAGATTTTTAATGCAGGACTTTCACATTACTTATCTGATTACTTCTTCCACCACCGTTTGTACATTTCTTTTGTCTGCAGTCCCTCAAGTGAATCCTCATTTGTCTCAAAATCAGCCTTGCTAATCCCTCTCAGATCGTTACTTTCTCTTGTTTGTCCTTCTATCTTCGTCTTTGTGTGTCTCTGTGACGCCAGTCCTGCAGCAGGACATCACCTGCTCACCTGGCCGAGGGGCTCATGCTAATCTAAAGCCGATTAGGCCTCTTATCTACTCAGCGCTGGTTATGTGCTTTGGTCCAACAAAAATACCGTGCAGAGTTGGCCTCTTTACTTTTCCTGCTGACTCTCCACAGCCCCCCCCCCCCATCTGCTCTGACTAAACCACACTGGCTTTAATATCATGGCTCCTTGTGTGTGGAGTTAGCAGCATATGTGGATCTCAGTTCAGATCTACAATGTTTACGGTGGACTGTGTTTCAAGAGAATGGATAAACAATACCTCACTGGTTGCTATTGATCAATGTATGGCCTGAAGGGATCAAAGGATTGGTATCTTGGACCTTCTGAGGTCACAGCTCATTTTAGAGCTGATTTAAGGCACACAAATATCAGGTTGTGCATGAAATCAATACATTTCCCAAAGAAAACTCACTCACAAACACATGTGCAGGCTCTATTTTGTTGGTGAAAGCATCTGGTGTTAACCCCCCCCCCCCCCCCCTCTTTACATTGGACATGTGAAGAATCATCCGATGTCCATGTGAAAGCAGTAATGCCATAATTGCCCTTATCCTGTCGCCTTAATCAGGAACCCTGCAGCACACACAGCATGCCTCGCCTCCTGATCTCAGGTCTGTGTGACTCAAGGTCGAGGCAACACAACGTAGTTATTTCACCATCAAATCACATCTCTAAAATTCTTTATTCGTTTTTACAATCAGCATAATCTCTTCTTCTACAAAGACACACAAAGACAAAAAAAAATGAAAAAAAAAAAAAAACTTTACATGGATTTAAATAAAATATTTTGCTTAATTACATTATATTTCTTTAAAAAAAGTGAACCTCTGTCATCCTTTCTACACTATGTACAAAGACAGCAACCCAGTGTTGGAATATACATACATGTGTGTCAATATACAGATACTGAAGGGAAACACCAAAGAGGATCTGAGATTACAGTACAGGGGTCAGGAGCCAAGATTTAGCTGCCAATTTCAGTCATCCTCCACAGGTTTGGAGTTGTCCCTGCCTCTCTACAGGGCTCAAATCCACGTTCCCATGCCACACTCTCCGACCATGTGCCGCAACATTCATGCATAATTCATGTCGAGTCATTCAATTCATAATTTGACTACATCTCAGGAGCTTATCCAGTCCTCGTTGTGGACAAAGGTGGACTGGAGTATAAAAAAGAGCTGCGTGGAGGGTTTAATTTGTTTGCTTTGTCTATGAACGGTATCAGCTACAAGCCAAAGTACTATAGACCGGTCAACAAAATTAAAAATAAAAATGTTTTTTGTGCTGTAAGTATCATCTTCCATGAGAGGGGGGGTTGCATAGCAACCACCATCCCCGCCAAACTATCCGACAAACAACACAACGGGAAAAAAATTACATCTTTACTTGTGATTGCCAAGCATCTGACATTTATCAATACATATCACATTTACTTGAATTATAATTTTTTTTTTTTTTTTAAAGATCCAAACCCCACCGAGTGTTGGGAACCAAAACAGTAAATCTCTTCAAAAGTATGCTGTGAAGCAAAGACGAGACGGATGTGTTTGGTTGGGGAAAAACCCAAAATGACGAACCATAACTTAACTCAGCCTACACATTATCTCTCGCTATGTGTGAATATACAGCTTATAATTAATTATGCAAGGAGTCCATTTGAAAGGAGTCCATTCACAGCTGAACATGTGTGTGTGTCTACATAATAAGAGTTGGGAGAAAAATGTAGTGATCTCACACGTCCCCTTCCTCTCCTCTTCAGGTGGGAGTGATGTCAGTTTTTTGCAGGAGGGGTCAGCTCAGCTCACCGTGGCGACAGCTGCCTCGCCCCCCTCCTCCACCTTGGTGCCTTTACCCACGGACTTCATTTTGTCCATGATGTCGGTGAACGTCTCCTTCACCGTCTTCTCCAGGATCCAGCCCTCGCTCTCGCTCTCCGGGTCCTCCGGGTTAACCAGCGTGGACAGGGAGCTGTCGATGTACTGCAGGCCGATGGTCACGGCGACCTGCAGCGGACAGGAGCACATATCAGACAAATCATCTTCTAATGAGGACGATACAATGAAAGCGTGTCTTTGAGTCTCGTTTTCAACCGTACGACATAAAAACAGAAGAATTAAAACTGCTTGTGTTGTCACAGGACAAAATGAACTGCAACAGATGGTGAAAAGAAAATTATACAGAAAAAGTCCATTTCAATTAATAACATGTTTGATTTAAGGAACCAATAATAATCTAGATTAATGTTTATAAAGAACAAGTACATTAAAACCGGTTTTATCATCATGATTATAAAGGTTTTAATAAGAGCTGCAACTAAAGAGCTGCAAATAAATTAGACGACAACATGTACAGACATCAACAAGAGGACAAAGAAAACAGGTTAACAGTTGTTAGTTTGATGTATGTTTGCTTTAAAAAAAAACAACACACGTATTATTGTATTTGTATATTTATGTGCATGTGTGAAAGCATGTAACGTAAGTGGTCTGTGTGTGAGCGTTGAAAGGGATAGGTGTGCAAAAATGTTTTCAATGAAAAACAAATAACATTTATACTGAATATTAATATTCTTGAATTAAATCTTCACACTAAATGACGCCTCTATCATGAGAAATGTTAAGACCTAATTTAAGACTGCTGGCTTCAGAGCACCAGGAAGAGGGTCTGTCCTCTTCACCTTAGATTAACCCATTACTCCATCTCTGAGCCCACTATCTGTGTCAGAGACGCTTGCATAAGTACTCTTAATTCTGAAATTCCTCTGACCGTGCGTCTGATCAGCCTCCAGGGGGTCGCCTTATAAATCTAAAAGGTTTTTAGGGTAAGGGTTAGTCTGCTGAATTTCTGGGACAGAGGGTTATCTATGTGTCGCTATAATATCGGCTTGAGGTGATACAGGGACACACTGACGATCACAGGCTTTAAGGATTTATCCGTACATGTTTGTCACTGCTCAGCTTCTTGGACCTTAAACAACAACAACAACAACAACAGATGTTGGCAGTGGAGGCTCAGGGGAAAGTTGACAAGCAGTGAGGTGCCATTTGGCTGCTTGAGCGTTCAGAAAGTAAGATGCTGAAGGTATGTACATGCAGGGATATCTGACAGTAGGAAAAAAGGATAGAGTTGTTTGGGAATATATAGATGATAGCGGGGGCGGAGTGGGAAAAGGAGGGAAAAGGAAAGGAGGGAGGAGATGTGCCAACTGGGTCAAGGCTTTGCATTTTTGTGCACGAGCTCTTCACCTCACCGCTTGATGCCAGGCCATCGAAGTCCTCACCTGACTCCTGAACAATTGTACTGACCCGTCCCTGGGTTCATTGGTCAATAGCTGAGCAATTGATCTCATTAAATTATTATTTCTTCACTGTGCAGAAGGTTGACACTAGAAGGCTGTGTTCACTTTCATCAACTGGCGGAGGGAAGTTTCTCTGAGGTCACTTTAAGTCTGAGTTTAAGAGAACGGTTCGCCCTGAAATCAAAAATACATTTTTTTTTCTTACCTGTAGTTTATCGGCCCAGATTGCTTTTATGTGAGGTGGTTTTGAAGATAGTGGCCACAGAGATGTCTCTCAAATACAAATGGGAGTTTATGGCAACAGTTTGGAAGCTTGGACCAATATGTGACGTACACACGAGTGATGAGGAAACTGGAAACCTCCAGCACATACACACTGATACATCTTTTATTTTGGTAAGTATCCAGCATGTATGTGTCCAGCAGTCCAACTTTTGATGTTATTATGAAAATATTTGCATATTCAAAAAGTAATTTACCTTTTTTCAAATATAAAAAGCACATAAAAAAAAGCAGTGTATTCCTATTTGTCTTAAAACATACCATTTAAGTGTCACATTTTATAGCAAAGGGACAGTGAGCCACGTTTGTCTATTCCACTGTGTGAGACGGTCCTGGATGGTTTCATAGAAAAGGGAAGTGTTTTTTAACAGAGGTAAGGACGTTAACCAGACATACTTTTGCCAAACAAACCAGTTAGCCTTAACCCTTTAAGTCTTTTCTCTTGTAAAATAAAACACAGTTATAAACATGAATCTCTAAATTCTGACTTTATTCTCTGAATTCTCTATTTAAAAAAAAAAGAAAAATAATATCTATGAAGCAAATAGGATATAAAATGTAGTAATAGATCATATAATAATATCTATAAAATATTTTTTAAATTCTTAGTTTAGAATTCTGAGTTTAAAGTCAGTAGAATAATCTCAGATAAACTTTACTCTTTACTTGCGAGGCCCTAATCCTCTTCCATACACCTTTGTGTCGCTTGCTGACATTTGTTTTTGAGGGTAGAATGGGCTCATTGTTGCCCCTTGTGGCAGTTGGGGATAAAAACACCCGCTTTGGGTTTCCCTTGCTTGGCACACCACAACGAGGGGAAGAAGACGCCGCACTACAAAACTTACTTTGACAACTTGACAAAAATGTAAAATTTAGGCTTTAAAAAAGTGTTTTTAAACTGTATTTTTTCCGAGTTACAAGAGAAAAGACTAAATGATTGGTTTGTTGGATGATAAACTTCCCCACCTCTAAAGTGCAGTGGGATTATCTCCTCCACAACGCTGAGTGATGGTGTATGTATTCTACTGAAATTTAACATGATGGAGTAAACATTATTCTTAAACTGAACAGTTGTGAGGTAGAAACTGATTTCACATTTGCGTGAATATCTGTGTTGGTGCATCTCTGGCCCTGACCTCCAGCATCGTGACCAGCACCACCAGGATTCCGATGGTGTTCATCATGCCTCCGTAGTAGGACAGCATGGCATAGCGGCAGCCGCGCTTCCACACGTTGAGCTCCTCCGTGTGGTGGTCGTAGCTGTAGTATGCAGAGTTGTTGGTCATCTGGAGCTGGATGCAGGGTCTGGGGGAGCTGGGGTTGCAGCAGCTGAACGGGACTCCGTCCATCAGATACTGGCCGTCCACGTTGCTCCCAATGCGGCTAAGAGGATGAGACGGAGTGTCACGTTAATGTCACGTTATGATGGGTTGGAGGTGAAAGTGAGACGGGATTAATGGTCAGGAACTATATTTGTACCTGAACTATCACTATGACTTATGCTAAAACAACTGTAAGGTTTGATGTTTATTGTTGCCGAGGTTTGTGCTTTTCATCTTTTCAGTTGCTAAATACAATCAGATTGAACCAAATTCAAGGAATAAAGTGTTTCTTCAAGTGTTTCCTCAACAATAAACAATTACCCAGCTCTCTCAAAGAGGCTAAACATAGATCAAACCTTTTAAGCTTCACACAGGTGGCATTACTGCAGACTGATGAAGTGGTTTGTATTGATTTTATTGTGTTAGTGCTTCATTTGTTCTCTTTTTTTGTTGTGTTTCTGAAGAAGTATTAATCAGGCGTCATTGATTAATACTGATCCATCGCTATCACACGGTCCTACAGGTCACACAAACTCAATACATGGGAAATCAACTATACTTAATGGGATTGACCCAAATCAGGTCACCTGTGATAGATTGATGGTAGTAGATCAATGGAAAGACGTGTATGATTGGATTACTAAAACCGGAGAGGGTCAGATATGGATCAGTGATTTCTGGAAACGACAACACCTGATCACCCAAAATAATGTCCCAGATAACGTTGGTCAATACGAGAGAACAAACAGTAAAATACTACACTATGTGGGAGAAGTTCTGGATACTAATCACGACGTTATGAATTAGAAAGATGGCTGTACTGATATTTAAGGAAGGATTGAAAAAACTTTGCCTCTTTGGAACTTTAAAATGAGCCATAAATAAAGGTCTTTTCCATGACTACTGTCCTGTAATGGCATCGCATGAGTTTTCGCCAGTCATCTCCATACGTTACAGCCCAGTATTATTGTAATCAGACACCCAGTGTTTACACTCATTTTAAAATCCCAGGTACAAATTATTTTATTGTGCAGTGCCGTCCCTGGCGTGTTGCCAGGTCTTCTGCTGATTGGACAGGACACTGATTCTTGAAGGACATGGACGCTGTAATCCTTGAGATTAAACACGACCTACGTGCCAACGCTCAAAATGGTCCTCTCCACGTATTGTCCTCTCAAAATGAACAGGTACTTGTTGTGTGGATATGAGCAGGTTGTCACAAAGAGGCCTCGTATGACTGGACTGGAACAATGCACTTATAATCCTGCTCGTGCCTTATTGACCTTGTGTATCTTTTTCTGGTCCTAATCACCTCCTCAAGTCCCTCCTCCTCGACCTTATCCATAAAACTGCATAGTAACCTCTTCCGCCCTTGCAGCCCCTGAGGCTGTCACCCTTTCTGTGACGATAATCCTTCGTGGAGGAAAGTGAATAATACACCTGCCCTGACTTTCCTTCACCTCAAATCCACTTACACTGAACTTAAACAATTTAGAGACAACCCCTAAAGGACCTCACCTCATCGGCCTCCACCTTGAAACGCCTTAACGACAACCTCTTCACGCCATCTCACACATTAATCTCTATAAGGTTTTTAAGAGGAATTTAGTTTGGATTTCTTGTCACTTACTCTTTGACTTCCTTCGCGCTGAAGTCCAGGTAGCGGTTGCTAACCCACTGAATCTCAAACCAATCTCTGTAGTTGTCATTTCCGCAGCAACGAAACTCTATCTGCATCAGGTCCAGGGTCCTCTTCATGTAGCAGCGTCCCGGCGTGTCCGTGTCCTTGTAGTACCTCATGCCGTTCTTCAGCCCCTCGGCCAGGGTGAACTGCAGAGGGATCCTCATTAAGAAACACAGCAGGGCCGTCACCAGCAGCAGGGCGTTGAACCCCACGCAGCAAAACAAAAAGCCCTTCAACATGGGCTTCCACTTTACAAACTTGCTCGGGTCCAGTGAGTCGTAGCAGACTTTGCCTCCGAAGGCGTTGATGCCGCAGGCCACTAGACCCATAAATATGAGCAGGTTGGGCAGGAAGTGGCTCTCGTTGTTGTCCATAAGTTCTGAGCGCTTCCGCAGCTCGATCTTAAAGAACAGGCCCATGCTGAAGACCAGCACGCTGGCCATTACAGCGAACCAGTACATGAACCAGACCGTCTGGGCGAGCTTCACTCGCTTCTTCAGGTCAAACTTGATCAACATCAACGCCATTGTTCAACCTGAGATTTGTGTTCGCCCGTGAAGATGAGCCGACTGATAATCTAGAACGGCAGGAGCTCCGAGATGTTCCTGTTTCCCGGTCTCTTTGCTGTCAGAGTCTCCTCTGGCTGGTCCAACGGGACAGGAGAGTCAGCTCAGCCTGTGATCCATCCCACAGCAAGAACAACAGAGATAAAGAACCCAGGAGGACCCGGGGAGCAGCGCAGGAGTGTTATTTCTTGAAAACTATCTCCTCTCCCATTGTGACAGAAACTTAAAATTACAAACGGCTTTATTTCCCAAAACTTGTACCGTTTTTTGTCTTCCTTAACACACAGGTGAGGCTAATCGTGATGTTCCGTTCTCCAGGAGAGGCGGAGGATTGCCGAGGATCCTCATGATTAAACTCAAAGTTGCAGTACGTCATGCTAAGTCCCTGTAAGCGGCCTGATCCAATTTGCAGAAATCCCTCTACACAAGATGAGCCTGATCGTAAGCCGCTGCCAGGGGCCATAATTGGTTTGAGCGTTCACGTGGCCATGGTCGCCTTGATCGAACGCACCAGGAGCTCTAATGGCATCAGCTGAAGTTTGACAAAGAACATGGGAATGATAGTGGAGCTAAATATGAAACATAATCATTCACAGGTTCACCGTGGAGCGACTCAAGCCCCAGTAACCCACTCACAGAAACAAAAGAGCTTTCAGGCTCACACTTCATCATTTAGAACTACACAAAAAAAGCACAACACTGAGACACATCGGATGGATAACACACACGCTCACACGTCAATAAACACGCACATAAGATAGATGTAGGAAATGTCGTCTTACCAGCTAATAAATGCATTTAAGTGCTTTAAACGATTGTCTTATTGTCACTTGTTATCTTGGCAGTTAGAATCATGTCTGTGTTGGGCAGTTTCATTCTTGGTAAAGTCAGTGAACGGCCTCTACTCTGACTGCTTCAAACTCTCACGGTGGACGGACATGAGAGCTGCAACATCGACACCGAGCAGTTGTTGTTCCTGCCTTATTCTAGTATTGGTATTGAATGCATGGCTCCCTCTTTCATATGTTTTAAATAATGTTGTTTGTTCCTCAGTTACTTACAGTCAACACTTTCCTCTTTCTTGTACATTTCACTACGATGCCTTTAGACTGTAAGAACCAACCTTTGTCTGCAGTTAACACTTCACAAACGAGCTAAATCAGCTTATAGCTACATTGCATCACTGTTACTGCGTCTTATGTTTTCTAAATGTCATGTGACAGGCTTGCTCTGTTTTTGTCTTATGTTGACTTTTAATTGCAAATAAATCTAAAACAATTGTTAAGACATTTGTTCTATCTAGCTAATATTATTATTTTTAGCATTTATGGGCATTATAAACTTTTAATAAATGTTTTAACACACCATAGTTTTATGAAGAAATAATACTCATATTATTTGTCTCCTTTTACAACTGTGTTTTACAATACTGTAGTTCTTTATCCGTCTATACAGCAGCCTCTACTTATGAGTGACTACAGGAGTTAGTTACAAATACATCAATTAACATTTAGATGTTAAAAACCATTTCTGAAACTTTATATACTGTCTATTAATGCCAATATAGGGGGTTGAAGTAAAGTATTTACTTTATTTGAGTCACATTTCAATACCTTAAAATGTCCTTTTATTCTACAAAGGTGGATTTCGTTGCTCTCTGTATAAGTGCCACTCAGGGTCATTGGTTGCCAGTAGCATAAAGGCATCATTTCAGCAAAGGGATCATTATCTGTTCTTTATTCAAGTCAGTTTGCACAAATCCACTTCAATGGAGACCGATTCTCTACCATTGTGTGAGAGTGCTTCATAGTTGTTACGCTAAGATTATTTGAGTGGTCCTTTTAATGATATTGTAGATTTATTATACGATGGATTTGAGGGGTTTTGATCTCGGGGAACAGGAAACAGAAAAGTAGTTCTACATTTAAAGGTGCTTTGTAACACTCACAATGACTCACATTTCCTTCTTTTAATAGTTCAGAGTTCCCGACAGTCACTAATAGACCATTCATTGACAATTCACTACGGGGAACTCTGCAAGAAAGGATCAGCAGGAGGGGAACAGTTTGAAAATAAAAAAAAAGCTGGAGTACTGCCAACTTTTAAGGTGAGTTTTTATATATGTAGCCTGTCCTCATTCATATAAATGGGGTGGACACAATAATAGAAACACCCGTCAGTATAACGCAATAGAAATAAAGGGCAGAAAAAAAATCTATATATATATATATATATATATAGATATATATATATAGATATATATAGAGATATATATATAGATAGAGATATAGATAGATATATATATAAATAAAAGCAACAAACTAATATCGGATGGGCTTTACCAGAAATCCTGCAAAAATATCTCATATTTGACCACAGAAATAGGCATTATAGGCAGTGTGTAGCATTTAGGGGGATCTATTTGGAGAAATGGAATGTAACACTAATCATGAATTAAAAGTATTAATTATAATTTAATATTAAGTATGTTTTCTTCAGTGTATCCTCACCTGAAAATAAGAATAGTTGTCTTTTTGTTATCCTAAATTGAGCCATTTGTACCTACAAACGGAGCGGGTTCTCTTCACAGAGCTGGCCGCCATGTTTCTACAGGAGCCCAGAAGGGACAAACCAAACACATCGTAGTTCTCTTACACACTTGGCACATGGGAGGAGTTTCAGTTGGTTGCAATATGCAACCTCGTCACTAGATGATGCAGAATCCCACAGGCTGCACCTTTAAATCGAATGTTAGAGATTCAAGTCTTCTTTTACTGCTATTCTTAAGAGTTCTGCATTTTGCTCTTTAGCTTTTGTTTGTCACGCAGAAGAAAACAAGCCTTCAGTACTCCAAAGCACAGTTTAATCTTGTATGGATATTTGTATATCTTAGTGCAACTTTAACAGACATCAGCAGCATAAATAAACTGATCAGCAACTGATCTTTGTGAAATGACATGAAAACCCTTATTTGTATTATCTGTATTAAGGCCGAACAACGTTACATATGATGGTTTGACTGACATGTTACTGAGCAAAATAACAAGGTTCTAAAAGTTTATTCTAGGGGTCCCAGGTGGTTTTCCTGTCCGCTTCTGGAATGACGGTCCAGTTGGGGGAATGTGTTCCTGCAGCGAGCCAGTTGAAGTCATCCACCTGGCTCCAGTTGTTTCGGTCCCGGTCTAAACCAGACATGTCAAAGTCCTCCTCCAGTGTGGGATAAGACCAGGTGAACGGGGCGAAGCTCACCCCATGGCAGTCCTCTATGATGGCTCGGCTGGTGACGTGCAGGTACACCCTCGTGTCGGTGGTGTTGTGGGTACGAAGCTGCTGGCAGGGGATGGCCAAAGTGCTGTTTGTGCAGTGGTCAATGAACACTGAACTGGACACGGGTCCACACAGGATCTCACAGCTGTCGATGTGTTTCAGGTGCAGCGTGCTGGGGGAACCGAACAGGCGGACCTTGCAGTTAGACAGGTGAGTCAACAGCACGTCTCGTTTCTGGATCTCCTCAGCCGTCTTTGTCAGACACACATTGTCCATGTCGGAGAACCTGCACTGCACAGACACTGCAGCTCCATCCACTTTGTTGCCACCAGAATCTGCAGGTGTGTCGGCCTCAGGTGAAGGAGCATCGGACACTTTGTCCGTTGCTTTGGTGCGAGCTCGAAAGGTGAACTTCTTCCTGGGCTGAGCCTCCTCTCTGACCTCCACGATGGAGGCCTGGAGCTTCTGCAGAGCGGCCTGGGCTCGTCGCAGCTCGTACTGCGTCAGAAACAACATGCTGTCGTTGAGAAACTTCTGCAGCTGGAGCGTTTTGGCCGTCGCCTCCTCCAGCCGCGAAGTCACCACGGCCCGGTCGGCTCCGGAGCAGCTGGACAGCAGCTCCTCGATGGACGCCCGCTCGGTGTTGAAGGAGCTGGAGAAGTACTCGCCCTTTTCCTCCGCGACAGACTTGCTCTCTTTGGCTTCCTTCCTCCGCTCCGCATCCTCTGCCCTCGCCTGGTGCCGCTTCTGAAGCCGCTCTTGGATCTTGTCGGCACCGCTTTCGCCCACAAACCCAGCGGGTTTTCGGCTAACTTCATGCGTCGCATCCATGTTGTCGCACTGTCAGTTGTTGCGGAAGTGATACGTCACGCTTTCTTCTTCGTGACTATGGCGAGACAAGTTTAAAGGCGCTTACCGCCACCTAGTGTATCGAGAATGTCATGGCAAGTAAACCATCTGGGCAGTGATCGTAAATTATTATTAAAAATCAAACAAAACCTACAATATATTTAGATTTTAGTAAGCTACCTTCAACCCCGCAAAGTAAAAAAAAAAAAAAGAATTAAATGTAATTGTTGAGGCACCTGTCTTAAATTACACTTAATATAAAGAAAAGTACAATCAAATGCATTGTCAACTCCCTATAATATAACATATTTTAAATCATCAAAATTGTCAGTAGGCTGAAGCAGGCTTGTTTATGTGCATACATTACCAGGTAGCAGCATATTTACAGGTGTTATATGAAGTACAGCACAGTTAATTGCTCTTCTGGATCTAAATATTTTGAGTGTGTGGAATCCAAGCAGTGTATTAGATGATGCCAGATACTCTGATTGTATTTAAAATTTTAGAATATGTAGCTAATATTTCTATTTTGTGTAATACATGCAACAAGTAGACATACATCACAACTTACATTTACTGTAACAGCAGATGCACTGCAGTCTTTGTTGTTATTGTGATCTTTTAATGTTAACTTTTAGTGTTTTTTTTTTACATATTTTGTGTGAAGTGCAAAGCTATTTATGGATATATATTTAGTTTTTTAATGTTTTTCTTTCCTGGTTTTGTGTACATCTGGACAAGTGTGTTATGCGTATTTTGTTGTTTTAAATGAAATAAAAATAAATTCCTGAACCTGCCCGCCCTCACAAAAAAATATAAAATCAACTTTTCCCTTCATCCTTGACATGCACTCAATACACTTTATAAGCTCTCTCTTTTTTATTCTAGTTTGAACCTGCAATTTTATTTATTACAGTATTAAATTGTCACATTTCATATTTATTTACAATATTGGGATATTTATATACAGTGTGTGGTGGCATACCACTGGGAGGAATATACAAAATATATTAATACAATAAAAAAAGTATGCTAATGTGAGTGGGATGCATTAAACTTTAATTATGTCCGAGTACAATATATGTGGATCACTAGGTAACTAAATACAGTAACTATAATCATACCTGAGGAAACGTCAAGGTGTGGCATACACCAGAGGCCCGCCCTCTACCGTTGATAATGATTAGGTCTAATAACATTTATCTGCTATTCATTAGGGCAAAGAAACATCTTATTATGAACGAAATTAACGTAAAAAAAATATGCCTTTAACAATGACTTGTGTTTGTTTCTATAACTCTTATTAATATTTAGCGACTCGGATGCTACCGCTGTGGACTGATGATTTGGGTCGCCTTGTTCTGTGCACTACCCCAACAACCCGTGCGGTGATGGCGAGGAAACCCCGTTGACAAGGCACTGCTTTTTCATGACGGTGAGTTTCCCTTTGAGTGTATTATAATTTTGTGATAAAAATTTCAAGGAAAAAACACACACAACCTCCTTCCTCCCTTCCTTCAGGGAGGGAAGAGAGTTTTGAGCGGAGAGAAAAATCTATCCGAGACAGAACAGGGACAGTGAGAAAAAATATATGAGTGGGAGAGGGAGAAGGAGGAGGAGGAGAAGGAGGGGGGGAGCAAATTAAAAGTTGCCAAATGGAGATATTGGGTTTCAAGAGGAGTGAGACAGGAGTAAAGGGTTTGCCTCTTTGAGTCGTCTTTATGTTGTGCTAATCGGGATAACTATGTATGGCTCGACACGGGTTTAGTCCTCTGGCACTTTCGATGAAATCCACCCGTCGTTTTCCAAAATAGGCGTCGTCGACACCGCGGCTAGCTAACCAGAACAGGCCGGTTGTTTATCGGTAAAAACAAAATTGTTGCGGAGCGTCCAGGCTTCGTGGAGCTACCCGACCAGAAATACGGAGCTGCGACAGAACCCCCCGATTGAAACGCGTCCGGTTCCGTTGTATCGATATACTAAATGTGACGTGTTTTCATGCTGGCAGTTGAGCCCCATGGAGGACAAATGAAAGCCTCCCCAACAGAGAAAGAAGGAGCACGTCAGCGACGACCTGCCGGGCGTTTTTGTGCTGCTTCAATGCGATTATCATACTGTCCGTTCAGTCTATTTTGGGATATTAAAACTTAGGAGCTGTACATTAGCTGGTTTACTTAAACCAAACGGCACCAGTAGCGGGACTACGGCGGAGACTAACCGTAGCTTGGTCTGCGTCGAAGCACGCATGCTAGGGCGGACTTTGAGCTAAAACTTAAACTGTTAAAATTGAACGGGAAGGGTGTCTGAATTTTGACAACCCCGAACACAAATGGGCGATGAATCTTCAAATCCAGTGTTTTGGAGCTACTTTAAACGCCATTTTTTTTTTCTGTCGGCATAGGCACTTAAGCCCTGTCGTCTTTATGGAAATGTAACCAACGTTTGAATTTTAGTAACATTCGTAACTTGTTGGGATGACACTTGGATTATTTTAGAGAACAGACTATTAGTCGCATTTTACATAAACAGTCCACATATATAGCATAGCTTACATACATAGCATTTTTGCGTGAAATACAATAACAGTTAATAGTTTGGAAAGGTCGACGTTGCTTCCTCTCACATTTCGTTGCATTGTTTCTAATGTTTGCGGTACTAAAGCGCCTCACTGCCTTTGGTAGCATAGTCATCTAATTTTACGAGAAAAGGAAGTCCATTCAGTGTGGCTATTAAATAAACGACAATATCCTGTAATAAAACGACCGTTTGGCAGGTTTCTTGGCACGTTTAAATCGTAGTGTGGTTAGTTTACAGAGCCTATTTTGTCCTGAAGCCATGTCGTTCTTTGTTCTCTCTGAAACCAAAGATGGACGCTGAACGTGGCTCTGGTGTAAAGACAGCCTATGGCAGGGTAACAGCCATTTTGTAGCATTGCAGCTGTAATGTCTTACTCAGGAACACAGCCTGCATTTCCCCACGACGTCTTCAAAGTACAACAGAACCTACCAATCAAACACCACTTATTTAAATGCTGGATTAATGACTACAGGAATTGATATACATCCCCTGTGTTCTCCACATTGCTCAAACACAACAAATTACATTAAAACAGACAAAAATAATTGGACAGACATCCAAACACTCGTTACCCCATTTCTCTGCTGGATCAAATGAGTGAACGGGTTTTGTCCCCTCTTTGTATAATGTAGCATCAATGTAGCTGCATACCTTTGCTGGCTGACACAACATAAAGCCAACACCTTGTTCAATGTAGAAACTCAAACAAACCGTGGCACAAATGCAGCAGGGTGGAGTTATTTACACTCTAATGGCCATTTTCAGTCTGTGTAGACAACCAATGTGTGACAGCAGAGGAGTGTAATGGGTGGGAGTTTGTCTGTAGGAGGGGATGAAGGCCATCCTGCCCTTCACTTACATACAGATCTCCCACCGCACTGAATAACACACTGTATCTGTCCCCCTTCCTCCTCTCCACACACCCATCTCTTTCTTTATCTCACATCCTAAACACTCCCACACAACCCTGCCTGTCACACAGTTTTAATTATGTAATATTACTAAATGCAGTTTCTCACCCTGCAGCCCAGGAAACAAAGGGTGTTAAATGACTGAACCCATGCTTCCTGCTGGAAAATCTGTGAGTGAGACGCCCTGACTACTACTACTAATCATTTACAGCTCATACTCTGCTACTTCAGAATAAAAACAAGTGATTCATTGAGGTTTATTGTCATGATTAATGAAGCCAATGAACCACAGCAGCCATCTCCTCACCTGCTGAATTCTGCCCCCCCCCATACTCTTTCAGGTGTCATGGATGATGAGGATGATCGTCATCTTCTGGATATTTTAGGGTAAAAATAACTATAAAACTTTCTTTACACTACGGACATATCGTCACTTTATGAATGCATGCACCTACATTTGTCTTCAACCAGCAACTCTTGTGTTGCCACATATTATTTTGCATTTGTCCATTCGTTTTAATTGATAAATAGTTATTTAACCACAGTTCCTCTTTCAAATCAAAGCCATGAGAACCTGTGAACTTTTCATTATATATATATATATATATATTGTCCCATTCACTAGAGTCTTTTTTTCAACTCACACACAAGTGAAAAGACATTCATGTTATGTTAAAATCTCTTCTTTACCCCTTTTCAGAGATGTGGATGCGTTGAATGACTATCTCCATGGCAGCAACAGCAAGTCTGTGAGTGACTCTTTCAGAGTGTATTCACAGTCATTCTCTGCCAAGTTTGTCTGAGTAGTTACTTCACTTCAATGCGTTAGGCATCTGCTGATTCTCTGTTAAAACTCTGTTTTGTTTTTCTGCAGATTGAGGAGGACGATGTGAATAACGCAGCTTTTGGGTCGGATGCATCCTTCTTTTCTAGTGACACGGTGAGCGTGATTGTTCCTTTGATCCAACAACACACTTTGCACACAAAGTACATGATGAAAATGATATTATACAAAGTTTAGGGGAATAGTTTGCTTCTTTTGCACAGGCTATAAAGAGACCTACGAGGAATATATATGCAGTGCACATGCAAACAGTTTCCCACTTCCTGCTCATTTCCTCTAAATGCCTCATTCAGGTCGGCTCAAACTCTGGCCTCAAGGATGGCTCTTCTACAATGGGGGAATTCGGCGACGATTCAACAGGGGCCGGCCTCCAGCTCTCCAGCAGCCTTTCATTTATCGAGGATGATTTGGGGTCCGGGGACTCCCCCGGAGGGGTGGATCTCGGGGGAGAGGACCAGCCCTTTGACATCCTACAGAAGTCTCTCATGGAGGCCGACATCACGGAGCAGACATTGGCCCAGGAGGCCTTGCTGGACTCCCAGCCCGCTCCCACTCTGGTGCAGGCTCCCGTCCCCTTCCCCTCCCAGCTGGTCTCTGGGGGTTATGGGGGGGGTGTGGGTGTGGTAACCACTGCGACAGCTGCGTTCCCCACGGGCCAGTTCCTGCAAGGGGTCTCCCAGCTGCCCAACGGCTCCGCCCAGCACATCCAGGTGTTGGGGTCCTTCGGGGCGGGTGCTGGTGTGATGACTCTCAGCAGCTTGGAGAGAACCCCTCAGCTTGTGCTGAGGCCGGGGGCGCCTGTAGCCGCAACAGGGGGGCAAGTGTTTGCTCCGACCCAAGGGCAGCTAGGCCAAGTGGGCTTACCTTTCAAAAACATCCCCCTTCAAAACATCATCATCCAGAGAGGCCCGGGAGGGACCCAGACTCTCGTCAGACCTATCCAGCCCAAACCCCTCCAACCCGGGGCTCAGACTGTCTACAGCCTCGGTCTCCAGCCCACTGCCACCACCATGGCTAATGTAGTTAACGCTAACACCGCTTCCCCCGGGGGACAGTACACAGCCAATGGCTCCATAGTCGAGCAGCAACAAGCACATGCCCAGACAAATATACCACCGGGACAGTTCTTGCTCCACAACGGCCCCGCTGACCCCAACTCCAACGCCCTGATCACCAGTCAGAACGCGGTGCAGCTCGTTGCAGGGCAGAACTTCACTGCGCCGCAGGGAGGCCAGCTCATTTTGAATCAGGGAGTAGTCAGCAGGAGTCAGGTCGGAGGGGCTGTCACTCAAACATGGACTGGAGTTTCTTGTGCGAACCCCGCCCCCATTCAGACGTCGTGCGCTCCCGGCCGCCTGACTCTGGTGGGCCCAGCGACGGCGGGGATCGGCGGTCAAGGCCAAGTGTCGGCTAGCCCCGTTCAGCGCCTCCTAGTGACTCAAACTCAGAATTGCACTTCTCTGTCCCCTTTAGCTGGTACTGTGACGCAGGAGCAAGACTACAGACAGGTATAGCCTAACGTCCCCGATGGTGTTTCACTTGTATTCTCTTCCCTGAAAACTTTCTGTCTGACTGACATCACTTTCACTTAAACTTTTTCAGAATTCTTCATCTCCTGCCCTGACACAGGCGCAGCTCAGCAGCATACATGGTATTAAGGGCCGATCATATTTGTCAACGTATGATGTATTTAAATGTCGTCTGCAGCACTTAATGACTGACTTGTTTGTTTGATCTCTTTTAGCCATGACAACCATGACTCAAGATTCAAAGCTCAACTCTCAGGTAACTCATCCTGCACCCTATTTGTTTTGCACTCATGTATATGCTGTATATGTAAGGTGGAATATGCTGATAGCGATGGCTTTATTATGTACATTTTCTCTTCATAGGTCAGTGCTCAGAAGAGACCTGCCCTTCCGCCACTTACAAGAGGAGAAATGTGAGTTCTTTTGACTTTCTGTGTATTATTTTGCTTTTTTTGCATCCGTCAAATGTTGTTTTATGAGTTCGTCATTCAGCCATTGAAGGAGCTTGTCTTTTTCATCTCTACAGGATTTTACTACAGTTGAGGAAGGATCATGCTGGAGTTCAGACCCTAGATCCGCGTCGATTCAATTCAATCGACGACGCCCTGCAGAGACTCCTCCCGTACCACGTGTTCCAGGGGGCTCCACCCAGCCAGGAGGAGTTCTCACAGGGTACAGAGTTTAATAGCTTTACCTGTAAATCTGCTGGAAACTACAGCCCAGAGGTTTAGTGTGGTTATGCATGTATTTGCAGAATTTAAGTAGCTGCATCTAAAGAGTTTTTTTTTTGTGATAGTGGATGACGAATTTGAGGTGGTTGCAACCCAAGTGCTGATGAGGACCCATGTCATGGTGAACAAATACAGACGGCTGCTAATGGTGGAAGCTGAGGTAGACACACACATGAGCAAATACTGGAGCACACAGGTGTCTCATGTTATGACACACAAAGGGCTAACGGGTTCCCTCTCACTGCCCTGCAGCGTTCCAGTCCGTCATCAGAAATGGTGATGATTGACAGGACCTTCAACCAAGAGGAGCGCAGCAACCTGACACAAGACAAACGCATGATACTAGTGGATCCAGGTAAAAGAAGAAGAAGCAAGAATAAAGCAGAAGTTTTTCCCACAGAGAGGTTCTGTTTAACTCTTCTTCTGTTTTACAGACACCTTCTTCGAAGACTTCTGCTGCGGGATGAAATCCAAACTTTCCCAAGATCCCGCCCCCTCTCAGTCGTCGTCCAGCTGTAGCTGGAATCAGTCGGACAGAGGCTCTGCGGAGCCGCCGTACAGGACAGACTCCCAGCCCGGGTATGGAGACCCGGGAGGGGGTGGAGCTGTAGGACCAGGTGCCGCAGAAAGACTCCACCCTCCGCTCTTAGAAAACAAGAGCGTCCTGGAACTGAAGAGATCCCAGCAACACTACGGGCCAAGCAACGACAGCAACAACAGCCCCCTCGCTGCCAACAGTCACCCCCAAGGTAGCCTCTCAACCTTTGCAGCAAGAGGACAGACCAACCACCAGGTCTCTCACCACCCGATCCCGCCCCAGTACCCCGCTCAGCTCACCTCACCCCCTCATGGGGACACAGACTCTGCTCTAGAGGCGGCAGTCAACAGCATCTTGGAATGTTAAGACTGATATCATCCCTCGTTTTGACTTCTTTTGTGTGCGTGTGAACGTTTTGTTTTTGTCAAACTCCCCCGTCGTAATATTTGTTGTATCCCCCCCCCCCCATTCCCTGTGTGAAGAGAGGTTAACTCTTCTTTCAGGTCTATTATCTTTGTGACACCATCTCCGGCCATGTAGCATGTATTCAGTTTTTATTTTAGGTATGAAGTAGGAGTCAGAGACTCCAGGTGAATGCAGCCACTCAAGATTACCTATAAAGATCCGGGAATGTGTGCAATGCGATGTGCTCACAGATGGAATAAGTTCTTGTTTTTGTTTACTTTAACATTATTTTAAACGGGAAGGGTCTGCAATTTTTAATAGCTTGAATATAAGAGTCCCTCTCTTCAAAAACGCACCATTAATCTCCTGTGCCAGTTGATTTCCCTTTTTACCGATGCTGAAAAACAGGGACGAGGAGGACGGGACAAAAATGACAAATCTGTGCCTAAATTAAGGTTTTTATTTTGAAGTGTTTACATGAAGGAGCTTTATTCAACAGTATCCAACGACTCGGTTTCTTCCTGCATTACAAACATGCACACACACACACACACACACATGCTTTAGTACATGTTACGTAGACTCATGGTTCGGAGGTGTAGAGTTCCTTTAAGGTCAGCTCAGTGGAGACACATTCACATTGACGAATTGCACTAAACGTACTGTTGCTTATTTCAGGAACTATATGAATACGTGGCTCTCGCTAGGCTAAACACAATGTGAATATTTGGAACAGAACCAAAATCTATTCGCCTGCTTTCAGCCACCTGCAACAAGGCGGACCTCTTAATCACACTAGCGACCCATCAAACTAGTCACACAGACGTATATATAGTAGTGTTACTGTACTCAGCAATGCTTTTTTTCTTGTGCTCAAGTCACATTTTCTTTGGCATTTTTTCTTTTGTACCTTAAAGGTATGCGAGCCCCGACACAGACACAGGGACAGATACTCGATCTCAACCACTTTCTATCATTTCACCGTGTGTTTGTGTCAAGGGGAGCTTAGTCCTCAGATTGAGGAAGTTATGTTCCAGTATGTTTTACTTTTTTTTGAATTTTTATTTCATTTTTTTTTTTTTTTTTTTAGAAATGACATTAAAAAAGATGACTGATTTTGTTTGTTGTGATGTGTTCCCCGGCTTTGTGAATAAGACAACATTGTTATTGATTGTAGGTACGTTGGTCTGCCTTCTGCATATCGATCATATCCAGCAATCGTGACATGTCGATCAGTGTGTGTGTGTGTGTGTGTTAGTCTGCACACACACACACACACACACTGGGCTGTGACTGTGTTCCCATCTCGTCCTGTTGTTTGGTTGCCAAACTTCTGACTTCATTCCCAAGAGTTCGCTCAGTCCCCCCGGGATGTTTTTCTCACTTTCATTCTGTTTCTTTTCAAGCGTTTCCCACATTTCTCTCTCTCTTTCTCTTCCCACTCAGCAGCGCAACCAAAACTCAAACTAGGAGAGAGCGTGGCCTCGTCCAGAATCACCGTCAGATCTTTCGATCTCAAGTCTTTGTGCTTTGTTAAAACAGCTCTGTAGTGTCTCCTCTGAAGCTGTGCCCCGAAAGCTCCCACTGTGAAGAGTTTTCATTTAGTTTCAATAGCACAAACGTAACTTACTGTGATATTTCATCATGATAAAGAATTAATCCGAAATATTGGACATGTAATTCGGTTCCTTGTAGGGCCTTTTTGCAAATCTACAGAAATCTGCACTATGGTTTTAAGCAAGAAAGGGGCATTTTTTTGCCAAAACCAGCACAGGACCAAAGCTTAGGATAAATGTGTTCAATGTTCTCAGGTTGATTCTGGATCGTGTCACCTTTCTCCTACAATCGTGTCTGTGAAATATGTTCGCCAATAGGCGACAGGAGCAGACTGAAGGCCTTTTACATGGGTTGATGGAGAACACATCTTGTCTTTTTTTCTTTTCTTTTAATGCCAGTGGCCATCTCAGCCCGCCTGTATCTCTGCCTCAACCCATCTAGACCTCTTATATCTTCCAGTACACTCTGACATGTAAGGGTCATGAGAGTTCTTTTATTTGCTCCTTCAAGTTGTTGCTGCAAGACGCTGTGCCTCTATAGCACTTAAATCCACGAGAAAGTCAGTTTAGGAGTTGCACAAAGTAGGGCAGTGTTGAGTGCTGGGGACACGTCGTGTTGTCCGGATGCATATCAGTGTGTGAGGGCAGGAACATCCTGTGCTTTTTCTCCCCCGTCTTCAGTTCAGAAATGTTTTTTCTGCCTCCATTTTCACTCTTGATTTGTGTAGTTTGTTGTTTTGTACAAAAATGAAAAGTGAAACACAAAATATTTATAATTTTTGTATGGAGAAAAAAAAAAAGAATGTAAAAAAAACAAGGAAATGGAAATTATTTTTTATTGTGTTGGCTAAGAAGAGGCATCAAGAAAACCTGTTACAAAAAAAATAATGTAATTTCTTCATTTGTAGCTAATGTGTGTTCACTACAGCAGCAAGGAGAGTCAACAATAAATTCATTTTGAATACGATAAACTGGTCCAGTCCAGACGAGAACCTCCTTCAGTGGCCCTCCATTACTATTCTGTGAGTGTTCACTTACTGGCACCGACGGACTGAGCATGCACAATAACATCATGTGACAGGGGAAGCATTTGCAAAAAAGAAAAACAGATTTGAATCCCTCTGCTACACAGATACGATCTTCTGACGGATACTGACGTTAGGATATTTACATTTCCATGTTCCTCTACATCTGGGCTGCCAGAGTAAAGCTTTTAATCAAGTTAAAACATCTCTTGGTTCCCTTTAATCCTCTCATTGACCCCGGCACCAAAGCCTCTGCACAAAGGGGCTAAGAAAACTGTGCATAGAAAACATTTGACTGCACAGCCCATTTAGTTTTGGTAACACAACAGTGACACCTAGTGGGGAATCATGTAGCGGGCCACTGATGAGCCCAATAGAAACTAGTTCTGTTCTGTTCTGGACATTGTACCTTCTCAAACTGAAATAAGATACAAAGCTAACTTGGTTAACATCTGAGATAAACATAGATAAGTGAATAAATAATAATAAAAATGTAATTTATACAAGCCACAGTGCAGTGTCCACAGATGTCCCCTGCAGGTGCAAATCAGTTGAGAGTGAAACTCGTTAAAGGAATAGTTCAACATTGTGGGAACATTTCTTATTCACTTTCTGGTGAAGAGTTAAGATGATAGATACCATACTCTCATATCTGTCCATAATATAAAGCTACAGCCTAACTTAGCTTAGCATAAAGACGGGAAACAAGCTTGTCTAAAAGCCTACTTTTTGTATGGAATAAACAAATAAGAGATAAAGTGCTTAACAAACATGCTGGTAGATGGATTTTGTTACAATTTAACAGGGCAAGGCTAGCTGTTTCCAGTCTTTATGCTAAGCTAACCAGCTGCTAGCTGCAGCTTCATATTAAGGTTGTAGAAGAAAACAAGAGTGGGTCTGACAGTGAGAGCTACCATGTTGACAAGTATCAACAAATCGTGTGGAAATGTTTGGATTCATTATATATTGTATGAAGAGAATAGACGCCTTTAAGGGCTGAAGCCTCCCTCTGTCACAGCTGCTGTTTCCTCATACACAGTCACACTTGTCCGGACAACTTCCCTTGACATTAATGGTACTTCCTCCAGCGATCACGCTCTGGAAAAAAAACAAAAAAAAACAACCACAGACATGCTCAGTTATCTCGGTAGCTCACACCATGGAGCAAACATGAGAGTAATCCACACACTTACTGATGTGAGGGTAACTCCAGATGTAGCTGAGCACACAGTATCCTGCTAACAACATGCCCAGTCCACCTGCACCACCTTTCTTCACATCAATATACCTCTTGTAATACCACTGCCAGCCTGGTGGAAGCACAGAAGAGGGGATTGAATACACACGTTAAACTTCCTACATGACTAAATATTAAAAAGGAATAGTTCAACATTTCATTTTCTGCCGAGAATTAGATGTTAGCCGGTTAGCTTACACAAACATTGGGCCTCGTGGTGTGTTTTCTGAGTTACACGTATTTGTATGTGTGTGAGAGATGAGTGTGTTGTTCACCTTTTTGCACCATTTCTACCACATCTCTTGGGCGGTTGGGTGTTTTGCAGGCCAGCCACTCGGGCAGCTCCCTCAGTCTCACCTGTCCAAGACACCGCTGTGTCAGAGCACCTATAATTATTAACACCCATGAAGAACCAGCGACACAGATAAATACACACTCAAAACACATCCTCTTTTTTATTAAGTAAACAACACTAAGAATCTGGCACCAACGACACATTTCAGTCCGTACAAAGAAATGTTTTGAGGTTTTTTACCATCAAATACTGACCTGTAGTTCCTTTATCAGCAGTGTTTTGTTCCCTGACCTCGGGCTGCGACTTCAACCCATCACCGGCTCTCATTGTCTCCCCCCTCGCTGCCGGCAGAGGGCTGGAGAACTTAGCGAGTGACGGTGATATTGTGAGGAGTCCGGTCACCTTCAGCCCGTCGTTCACGCCGACGGTGCGTAGACGAGGCGAGGCTTTGCTCACCTGAGATGATAGCTGGCCAGGAAGGAGCGGAGCTGCAGGGGGGGTTAGTTCAGGCTGGTGCAGAGGGATTACGGATGCTTGCTTGGACATCAGACTGATTTTGCTGCTTAGTTCGTCAGTAGTTTCCATCTGGCTCAGGATGCTCGGCCTGCCGGACTGACGGGGGGCGTTCGCTCGGCCTAACGTGGCTTTAACATCCTGGAGGGTAATCCGGGCCCGGTGGCTGCTTCCTGATTTCAAGAACATCTTATTCACAGCTTCCCCGTCGTCCTCCACCCAGAAGTTGTCTCTCGCACTACTTTCATGGACTTTGCAGTCAAGCGAGCTAGAGGTATCTGTGGTTGTGGGAAGGGATTGTGCAGCCTTCTTCGTCTTTGACGCCTTCTTTTTGGAGGCAGCTTTGGGTTTGGCGTCTGTGGACAGAAAGGCAGGGAGGGCGTCATCTTTTACCGAGTCTGGATCAGTTCTGGTCCCAGCTGTGGTCCTGGAGCTTGGAGGATCTGCCACAAATGGAGCTGAACCTGAAGGCAGGTCGTCTGAGGTGGACCTGGTTCCCTCCAGTGATCCCTTAGAAACCTGTTCGGACTTTGCAGCTTCTATCAAAGCACGGAGACTCTGCTTTTTGGGCTTAGAGATGGAGGGAGACGGATGCAGCGATGGGGAGGAGGTGAGGGAAACGGTGACAGAGGAGGGAACGACGGCTGTCTTGATTAGTTCGGACAGCTTCTGTTTCGTCTTCTTCGTTGATGGTGGAAGTGAAGCAGAATCCAGGGACGACGACTGTGTTGCTGCTGCTGATACCACAGACTTCTTCTTCGATGGTGGACTTGATGTTACCGACAACGTCTGTGTGGACTTTGCCGTTAGTTCGCTGAAGGCTGCGAGCAGCTGAGAAGACGGCGACGTCTGATTCCCCGTGACATCGTGTATCGTTGGAGGCGTTTTGGAGCTCGCTGCTGCTTTGCAATGCGGCAGGTGACTCTTCAACCTTTTGTACGTTTTCCCGCAGAATGGGCAAACCTCTGAGTGGGCAACAGAGAGTGTGGTTAAAACAAGTACAGTGTGGCAGTGTGGTCAACATTTACAGTTATTAACATCATCGATTGATCTGCTGATCATTTTCTTGATTAATCAATTGTTTTTGGCCATAAACCGTTATAAAATGCCAGTAGTGATGTATTTAAATTGCCTGTTTTGTCTAAAACTCAAAGATATTCAGTTTACTATTTTACACACAACACAAAAAAGCACCAAAACTGCACATTTTGAGAAGCTGGAAACAGAAAATGGTTCAAAAGCTAAAATTATCAACATAGTAGTTTATTAATTTTCTAATCATAGGCATCGGAAGAAATATTCAGACCGTAAGTAAAAATCCTGCATTCAAAATTTTACTTAAATAACAGTACAAAAGTATTTGCACCAAAATATGAATGTACTTATTTTGCAGTAAAAATACTGGTATAGAACAGAACATGGAAATATTCAAGTACAAGTACTTCAAAATTGTCCTTAGGTGCAGTACTTAAGTATGCATAACTTATGATACTGTAAAATAATACTAAATATCAACCTATAGCTAATTAAAAGTACACGTAGTGTCTATTATTCATTGCATGGTGCATATGTTCTTTACTTTGTGGGCTGACCTTATCATTGAAGGAAAATAACTGACAGTAGAGCCCACTCTACTTCACATTCTACTGTATTTCATCACTCAGCTGTACAGTGAGTCCCAATACAAACAATAATACAAACACATGAAATATTAACTGTGGTTATAGGGCACTGGGTGTCGCTCGTGAAGGACAAATAAACCCTAATTGGGACACTTACCAGAGCTCATTTTGCACGCGGCTGTAAAAACAGTCAATCAGGTTGAAGCATTTACCAAAAAGTTAGAACAGGAAAGTTGTAACTGCGTCAAACAACGTAACGTGACATAAATCATCACATTAATGCACAGTGGTTTCAACTTTCAAACAGTTTAGCAGACGCATGTTTTGATATAACTGTTGCTGTCACGGGGAAGGACCCTTTAGGTGTCGCGTCAGAAGCCTGAATGTAAATTGCTGAACAAATATCGCTAAATTAGCTTTTAAGTATTGCTCTATAATTTAGCAACGGGCTTTAAAACTGTAATCATAAGAGCTGGGTTATAACGGGCCTGTCTGGTACAGAGTGACAGTTACTTGTATACATGTTTCATCATGTAGTAGTGAGCCGTTCAGTGGGTGTGGTGCGTCGACTGAATTGAGATGATTCGCTGCAGCCTACTTCCGGTTTCACGTAAATCCCCGAGCGAAGCTTTATTTTTGTGAATGTAGTCTGTCAAAATCCCCACTAGAGCCTTTAATATAGTGGTGTTGACGATAATATTTGGTAGAAGACCTTTAATTAATAACAAAAAGGATTTTGGCCGGTCTAAAAGGAGAATACCAGCCAGTGTTTCCTAACATGAGCTAAAACCAGCATGTTTTATTTGACAAAAAGGATCTGAGCTGAACTTACTCCTGGCCTTCCTCAGCAAATGGAGTTGCTCAGTTGTCCTTCAGTTTTATGAAGTAGTATTAATGTTAAGTAGGCTAGGAAACATGCTTAACTTACTTAAACTTACTTTGTGTGTACAATACAAAGACAAATATTTGTATTTAAAGAAAGATTTCAGAAAGGATCTAGTTCACACTCAATAAAAGCACCTCACATGTATGTTATATGAAATAACATTCATTTAAATCATATTACACCTTGTATATGACTGCCAACTTATAATATAAAATATGTCAAAAAAATGTTTAGTTGAAGTGTACATTTAATGTAGAAATACAAAACAATTGTTCATTTTGTAACATATCTTCTCGCATTTTTTTGGGCCAATGTTAATCATGAAGAGGCAAAATACTCGAGGTCAAATTAATAAAAAGATGGTCTACTTTCATTAGAAAAGTGTATTTTATTGATAGGGTTAGAGTGGCATGAGACTTGGCACAGGAATGAATTTCAAGAAGGTGATGAAAACAATAAGACAACACATCCTAATCAAAAAAAAAGGTAATCTTCATTGGAAAAGCAGTGATTTGAAAAACAAAATAATCCATTTCTACAACCATTTACATATACGGAGATAAACCTGACTATTATTTACACGGCAACAGATTACAGTATGTACAAAGCCAGAACTAGAAGCAAATAGACGCTCACAGGCGCTTAATTTGGGAAGAGAATGTGAACAGTCACAAGAAAGCATGGGGTGATTTGGATTAGAAATACAGATTCAAACAGTGCCTGGGAATTGTCCTCTAAAAAGAATTGGCCCCCTAAAGAATACAGTCGCTCCAGTAGCTTTTTCTTGTCTACATTGTTCTTTCAAGAAATTTAAAATGCCTTTTTTTAAAAACTCCTAAATAGGTCAAGTTGGCGTATAAAACACAAACAAACCTTCGAGGGTTTTTCAGAGACGCCTGGAGTCACAGTTACAGTATATTCAGACAATCTAGAGTAAATCTCTCTACGTCTACGAACAGACATTCATCATTTCAGTCTGTCCCTTTACAAGGCATCTAATCAGAGATGGAAACAGAGAGAGAGGAGATTCTGGGTCAAAGCCAGGAGGATCCAGTACCAAACACCACCCAGCTAACTGTACTGAGGCCTGGCCACCCAGACAAAGATTAAATTATTCAGTTAGTTCACCAACGACGACTTCAGCATCAACGCTGGTTTTGATTCAACCCTGAGAAAACAGTGGACTGCATGTTCACTTGATGGCACGACTGCCTCATGCGCCATTCAAGGTAATTTTTGTCCTCGGAATGGCCAAAAAACAAAAAGGACAACTTGCATGGGAACTTGCATCTTAGCCATCTGTTGAAGGCTTTAATTCTATAGAGGCAACAGGCACAAATGCAGGATTTAAACAGTGATTAGGCCTACATAAGACATTATAGGTTCAGTATTGTGGTTTGTGCCCCTTTCTTGCATTTTTTCCCCTCAGAAAAGGTGCCAGTGCTGGAGCCATTTACCACATAAAATATTGAACTTTCTGAACGCTTTTTTTCCCGCCATCAATGGACTGGTCCTTGTCCTGGCAAAAATGTCTCGAAGGCACGAGAAAAGGTGATGAGTGGGACGAGAAGAGGGAGGGGCGGTGTTACGCGATAACAAAACAACTGTGCGGGGGGGCTTAGAAACCATGTTCGCTAAGCAGCACTGGAGGGTGCAACAGAAATAGTGGAGTGATTTTTTTTTTTGTGGGACTAGATGAATTCAGTGCTTTGGACACAAACTGGCAAATCAACATTGATTGCATTTTGACCGCCTTAACTCTTTTGCTTCCATGTTGTCTAGACATCGTCGTTCCTGTATCTGTTGCTTCGGCAGGTTGTGTATCTGGTTCAGAGACCATGTGCCCGGTTTGTAAAAAGTTTCGCAGGTTTTCCGCAGCCAGGCGCTCGGGGCCAGAGGAGAGAGTCTCGAGACGAAGCAACAGGGATCAGATGTTATCCAACATCTGAACCTCCCGCCTGTCTTTCTGTATAACCACAGACAGTCTGTTCCCCTACCAAACCCTTTAACTAACAAGAAGACGACTCTTCAAAAGAGGAGGGTAAAAACTAATATAAAAACGGCTGGAGAAGAATGCTGACGTCTAACGGATTCTTCTGAGGCTGGTCCTCTTTCCGAGTCCTCGTCAGGAGCGAGGGGGGGTGGGGGGAGGGGGGGGTGGTGGTGGTGGTCTGTCCCCGTTCAGGTCCTCTACTTTCACAGGTCGACAGGGGTCATTGGAGCATGAGCTGTTTGAGGTTGTCGTGGAGGATGGTGTCCTTGACGTCACGGAACACCAGCCTGATGTTCTCCGTGTTGATGGCCGTGGTGAAGTGGTGGTACAGGGGCTTCTGGGTGGCGTCGCGCCTCTTGGCCCGGAAGCACTCCACCATGAACGCCTGGACGTCCGGCAGGTCGTGCTCCTGCCCGGTGTACTCTGGAAAGTAGTCCTTGAGCGGAACGCTCTTCACCTTCTCCTCCAGCAGGTCCGTCTTGTTGAGGAAGAGGATGATCGACACATTGACGAAGACGCGGTTGTTGACGATGGTCTCGAAGATGTCGAGCGATTCGCGCAGCCGGTTGGTCTGCCTGTCCTCCATCAGCACCTGTTGAGGACAACAGTACGGTGAGTACAATTACTACTGCGGAAATGTAACCACACAGATCTCTGAAAGTGCTAAATGTTCTTTCTGGAGCCCAAATGATGCATCAACCTGATCGATTTTTATCACAAGTAATTGAGGTAATTTAGATTCAGTGTCAGCATTACATAGTTTGTAAACCAGAGGGCATTGGAAAGTCTTTTTTCCCCAATTATATATATTTTCCTGCTCAGTACATATCTTGGTCATAATTATATAATAACCAAATTTGAGGAAATCTATCAAAAGATGTAGTTTAAGTTACAATATTTACATACGATATTTCATTCGTGTGGAAGGAGCTCATTCTTTCAAAATAAAAGACAAATGTCCTGTGTGTATTTCTTGCGTTTATCCGAACTAAATCATGACCCTAAAACTGTGAATTTGGGCAAAAGACGATACATAATATAATGAATCAGACATTTTTTTTTTTTAAATATGGTATTAATGGGCACAACCTGCACATGTGCACAAACTAATTGAGTTTTACTTGAAGGCAAAAGTGCTGTGGCATGAATCACAACAGAATAAGAGCGCGTATGTAGACAACAATGAGGACTTATCAAAAAGTCAAACATTATCTTTCAGAACAAACTGATTAACTTGATGCTTATCGGGCCATCACAGGCTCGTGTGTAACAGAGGAATAGAGACGCCGTGGTCACCTGGTCGTATTCGGAGGAGGACACGAGGAAGAGGATGGAGGTGACCGAGTCGAAGCACTCGAACCAGCGCCTCCGCTCCGACCGCTGCCCCCCCACGTCCACCATCTTGAACGGGACGTTCTTGATCTCAAAGTCGTACTCGTGGATGCCCTTGGTGGGTTTGCGAGCCAGCAGGATGTCCTGCTGAGTGGGAACATAGTCCTGGAGGGGAGAAACACGGTGAACGACCATCTAACAGACTGAGCTGGTAGACGAAGGAGGAAAGACAACACGCCAACTTTAATATATTATATAGAAAGCTTGTTTTGCATTGTATTAGTGGGCTTATGAAGGAGAACATGTTGTGTTGTTTTCATCCAACATGGGGCCATCGTTAATATGATGTAGACTTTCTATCGAGGTCAAGGAAAGGCTCGAAAAGGGTTATAAGCAGATAACAATTTAATACATGTTTACATTGTAATGTAGTTTTAAGTAGATACACGTGATTATCAACAACTACAAGCCTGTAGGCTCCAACAGTGGGCTGGTGTATATATAAGGGATGACAACATGAAACTGAGTTCAATACTTCTGAGACATGGCTCCAGCTAATAGGAGCGTCTTCGTCAGCACCGTCAACCATCCCGGTTGCTCGTTAAAATGGTCCAGACGTGTTGCAATAGCAACTTTAACATGTACACGTCTGATTATAACAATCTGTGAGGACAGAAACAAACTTACCGGATCGCTGAGCTTATCCAGATTATCCAAGAAATACTTCACTGACTCACCCTGCGACAGGACAGAGGAGGAATGTCCGTTAATTCCACACAATTTATTAGATTCAGTCATTTCAAAGTCTGCATGTTTGCTAACTGATAGTAGTGAATTCAACACAATGCATTTGTTGCTGTTGTAGCGGTAGGAAAATATGTCCCTTTAGCTACCACACACACATACAGGTAATCTGTTTGTTTTCACTTCCAAACCGGTGTGTGTGTGTGTGTGTTCGGCCGAGAGCTGAGTCGCTGAAGCAGGATGCAAAGTATTTGGTGTTGCAGAAGACACGTGTTCAGAAGTGTGTCTTTGATGTATACAGAAGTGTGGCTAGCTACGCTCGCATGCGTCTGTGTGTGTGCGTGCGTGTGTGTGGGGGGGGGGGGATGTTTTTTTCTAGAACGTTCTGACGCTGTTCATGCACATTTAGTGCAAGCCCGGACATGAGGCCGTCGGGACTGAGACGCATTCCTTTATCTGTGTCCTGAACTCAACATAAACCAAAAACTGCAGACCAGATTTACCCCCCCGCCATCTTTCCTGTGACCCAGTGTCTCTACTGTAAACACACCACACCCTTTATTGTTTTGCAAGTATTTTGCATTAACGACAGTAAACAAAACAACCTTTGCTCTAAAATTCAAATTTGATCAGCAGTAGTGTTTGTTTGGGCAGTATTTCTGGATTTGAATCCCCCCCCCCCTGCACTGTAAGCTCCTGTTCTCACCTTTTGATCTTTTAAAAAACTAACCTGACCTGAAAATCCTGTGTGTGTGTGTGTGTGTGTGTGTGTGTGGGGAGTGTGAGCAAGGCTAACATTACACAAGGGCGGAGTAGAATGGCGTGCGGCGCTAAAGCCAAAAGAAAGACGAGCTACCTTACTAAGAAGCTAATTTTAAATTCTGGCCACATTTTCTGTCAACGGCGGAGCAGCAGAGCTCGACCCTCCAGAGGACCGGGGGTTTGCAAATCGTCAAAAAAGCGACATGAGTAGAGCAACAACTCTGAGCTCTATCTGTTCGTTATGATGCACGAGTGTGCTGTGAAAACAAAAGTGAAACATAAAATGTCAGCGTGTCCTTTGAACTGTAGACTCTTGAAATGTTTAGGGGCGGGGGGGAGACCTCGTTCTATGCAAAGCGAGAGGATCTGTGTGTGTGTACATATGTTATTAATGATAATAAACGAGAGAGCCCGAGATGTGATTTGTGATGCAAATACTTAAAACAGGATGGGTTGTATCTGCTGGCAGAAAAACAAATTAGTCCTCGTAAACGAGAGCAGGGAATATTTAACAGCTGCCAACTGAACAACTCTTCAGATGCTGCTTTTGGGGTTTTATTGTTCGCGTTATTGTCTGAATGGGAGAGCTCGTATTTTGGGGAGACGATGCCCTCTGGTAGCGCAAATACCAAATACCTCGATATCGATACTGTGTTGATATCGTGGGGTTGACTATTTGTGCTTTGAGATTTTTGATAAATAAACATCATTAATGTGGATATAAAGGCTAAGTGGTTAAAGGCAAATAACAGAAGAACAGTTCATAAAATGACAACACTTTACTGTAATAGAAAAAAGACTTATGTCATATTAGGATATCCAAAACCCAAGACGATATCTAGTCTCGTATCACAATAGATATATAATATTATTCCTTTCCTTTAGGTTCGCGATTTAATTCAAAATCAAGGATTTATACGCTACAAACGGCTGCAGCTGCTAATCATTGATTAACCTGATGATTATTTTTTTGGGGGATTAATCATTCAAAATCAAACGATAACCAAAATAGTTCTACAGATTACTTGTTTGTTGATGTTTCAGCCATACAGTAGTAACCTGTGTTATTCATACACTGACTGTAAATAAAATAAAAATATGAAAACTTGTAAACGCAACAGTAAAGTTTTATCATTAAAGATCATGTATTCAATATTTCCTGATCAATACATAAAAAATTGAAATATCTCTTTCAGAAACAAACAACGATTCAAGCTAAAAATAATAAAAGAATAAAGTTTGTTCAAGCCTCTAAAATGAGATGACACTAACTTTAATATCTTTGAGTTTTGTATTGTTGACAAAACAAGCAATTTAAAAGTGATATTTTATACACCAAAATATGATAAAATAATGGTTAGCTTCAGCCTCACACGCTCACAGATCGTATGTGTGCATGTGTCCTGGTACTTATGTAACTGGAGGTGTGACAATAACACTGAGTGGGAGAGTTAGAGCTCTGTTTGTGAGCATAAAGCTGTTTAACTACAGATCAACATTCCAGCTCTGATCACTCTTATTCCCCTTTTTCTGTCTGCACAACCAGCTGAGTGTGTGTGTGGGACACAACAAAACGCCATTGAGAACGGTTCAGCCTTATGCAACTGAAAGGGAAATATAAATGTTCTGCTCGTGTCTCATTACTGAAAGCAAGCGTGTTCCCGACTGCTGGATAATGTAGAAAGTTCATCACATGACCGGACAGAAAATTCAACAAATGTAGTCGTTGCAGGTGGTGAAAGTGACACCAGGCATAAATGAGAGCACAGGAAGGTCCCAGTAAGGGCACGCCAACGTACCGGCAACCACAGCTGTTATTCTGGGTAAAATGTCAAGTGTGTTAAAAAGACGCCGAGACATAAGGAGCGGGGAGAGGTGTAAACAGGAAGCTGAGTCAATCACATGTCTGACTGCTCAGAGAGAGACAGAGAGACACAAGAATTACATGGAGAGAGAGGATGAATTAAGAAGAAAAACCCTGTTTCACTTTCTATTTCCACTGTCATTCAACTCTCTCACTGGGACTTTTCTAAAAATTAAAAAAAGCCCAGAAAACTGTTCCTGATTTTGGTGAGAGAGTGGTGTGCAAAAAAATCTGGGCCTAACTTTGTGTAGATCTGTGTCAACGCTACGTACCAGCTGAAACTCCCTACGACGGTCGTATGCGTTCTGTATGCCCGAGTCGTCCCACAGAGCTCTGATGGCGGGCAGGTACCGCAGGAAGACGGACGTCTCCAGCCGCCCGCTGGCCATCTTCGCCGACCGGGTGTCGATGGCCATCAGGCTGTCCCCGTGCTTCTGGTTGTCCGGCTCACCCCACGGGATGTGCAGCTTCTCCCGGGCGTCCACCAACACGCGGACACCTGGAGAGGAAGTGAAGACACCTCGATAAGAGAGAGAGAGATAGAGGCCCACTGGAAGTGTGTTAAAAGAGGCCACATGCGAGTGAAACCTAAGGTGGAAGAGAGACTAGAAGGGCAGGTGAACTGCAATGGTTACCACGAATAACAGGTGTGCTACAAACCTGTTTGGTCTGAGAGGGATGTATGAATGAACGTAAAAAATATATTTCAAGGTATCACAACCACTCAATAAACATAAACCGATATCACTAATATTTATACAAATTTTTTCTTCTGTAATATTAATAATTGACACATGATCTTGCAAATGGTGGAAATAAATACATTTGTGAGGCTTATAACAATACAATATTTTTTGTCACAGAGGTATTAATGTAACTGCATGTTAAGGTGTTTTTTGTTTACACTAAATTAAATATTATTAGAAGATTGTCCAAGTTAATTAGAGTACTCCCTGTACCTACAAAGAGTGGAAAAACAGGAACACCTTACAAGACACACTGGTGGGTTTACCCTCCATTAGCTACATCCCTGTTAGCCGTTGAGCAACAAAACTCGCCGATGGCTGTTTGAAACCAACGGCTATGATTCAATTTTAAACCGTTGAATATCTAACGGCTACGCGGCTATGAACTCATTAAAAAGGGGTGATTTCAGTAGAGACACGGTTCGTTAAGGGTGTGCCGACAGCAGATGTAGACTGTTTATGTACGTCCTCTCTTTCTCACAGCCCAGCGCTGCTAAACAGATATGGAAACTTTCCCATCCATTTTTTTTAAGCGCCTTTCCGTCTTCATATCTCAGCCCCCCTCTAACGTCTCTCTCCGCGCGAGGCAGTGACGGTTATACCTTTGATAACGTTGCTGTAAATCGTGGCTCTGAAGTCCTCTCGCGCTTGCTGGTCGAAGTCCTGGCCGTGGATGATCCGCATTTGTTTGAGGAAAGTCGACTTGCCGCTCTCGCCAGCGCCGAGCAGCAGGATCTTCACCAGCCGCTTCACGTACGTTTTCTCCCGGGAGAGACATCGGTCGATCTGCTTGGACTTTCGGAGTTGTTCCACCTCTCCGGTGTTCAGAAAGCAGACGGGTAGACAAACTTTTAGCACGGACCTGGTCGGCAGGAAATCCGCCATGTTCGCACAAACTTCATCGATGCTAATTTGATGCGCGTTCGCGGGGCGCGGGCACGAGACCAAGCCCCTTCCCTAAACTCAGGAAGTAGTGCTGCTGACTGTTTACCATCAATATTAAGTCGCGTTAAGCTTTGCTTCTTTATGTCACAAACACAGCATTTTATTACACGCACAGACATATAACTATTTGATGTTCACGTAGAAATACGTCAGGTGAAGTATACATGTGTAGATATGTAATCTTAACGACGCTATCACACAATTTGTAATTAAAACCTTAAGTATTATAAACTTGTTAAACTCAATTCAAACGCCTACTTTTTTGTTTAGCTGACAAAATAATCTATAACGTTGTTAAAACACAAGACTTGTCTTGATATCTGTACTGATGCGACTACCCTGTCGCCACCTGCTGGTTCAGTTTGGTAATTGCATAACTGCTAGAAAAGGACGCGCTCTGATTGGTTGATTCCCCTCTCTTTAGGTATGCTGCCTTTACGTGCTGTTGGAAATATCAAAATATATACTTCAACGCACTTCAAAAAGGTCAATGATATAGGAAATGTAGCCAGGATACCCCTCGATTTTCTATGAGTAGACCTTTGGGGAATTTAAGAGGGTACTGTCACAGAAAAGTTGTCAATATTTGTTGAAAAAAGTGTTACACTTTTATTATTTTGGACTTTTCTCAAAATTGTATATCATTGATTGTTGTTTTGCATCTGCTTGGTTGTATTTTTAATAAAACCCCCAATTCTTCTAAAATTAATTTAACTATAACGTTCACTTGAATGATGGAAAATGAGAACGTAACACCACAATTCAAATTTCCCACCCTCCAAGCAGGAGCTTATGGGGAACACTTGAAGGCAGCATCAGTGTCTATCATTGCACTTCCCTTCCAGCATCCCCACACGACACAGGACTCTCAGGCGACACAGTGGCATTCCGTGTGTGTCTGTGAGGGAGTGATCATTAGACATGACCATTAGAAACACTCTCCGCGACCATGGACAGAGGTATCGACCACGCATGGCTTGTATCAAGAAGGTAGGCTATCCTTTTACATCAGAGATGATGATCAAAGGGCTGCTCAGGCTAGACTATACCTGCAGACGCAGTTATAGACCAGTCACATAGATGAATTCTCCAATATTGCTTGGGCTGTAGTGGTCTGCTGTATCCCCATAAACACAGGCTGTATTGGCATTTGTCCTATAAAAAACTGCACTAATCTCTACAGGTCCTCAGAGGAATCCTGGTTTCTTTATGCTTTTAGTGTATAGGTTTATTTAGGTTTTTGCAAAGCAACAAAGCCCACAGATATAATTTGGGATACAGAATGCAACAAAGCAGACAACAAATATACCATGTTTCAATTATGCATGCAAATACGCATTTAAGTTACCCGATTGATCAGAATTAGTGAAAAAACACAACATTTAATAGGAACCAAGCATTCAGAAGTACATGCAACAGAAGGACAAGACATTAAAACCTTAAACACATGTCATCTTGGTTTCAGTGGGCACTCTCTACCTGTCTGTCACACTTAATGTTAGACAGTTTTGTTGCAACCTTTTCACAGTGATAAGGTCGTTCAGTTTAATAAGCATTAATCCTGGATCAGTATCGGTGCTTCCAGCTACACTAACCAGCCACAGGAGAGAACTTAATCCAGGCACTGTGTGTTGCACAACAGCAGCCCGGTCCTGTGGCCATGAGCGAGGCTCGACTCATCATCTCACATTTCAAATTTTAAAAAAGTATGCAGGAAATAGTTAAGATAAAAATATGACTATTGTACCCGGATACAGCACTCACAATGTCCTGCTCTCCAGGGGAATGCTATACTCATTTCCAGGAGAACTTTGTGTTTTGGTCCATGAAAGCCCACTTTGGTCCGGCTCAGCCTGCGGCTTATGGCCTCTCCAGGATGACTTCAAAGCACAAAGCCACTTCAAACAGCTGCATACACACTCACTCACTCCCTCCCTCTCTCTTTCTCTCTCACACACACACACACACACAAGCACACGCACACCCACACAAAGTCAATTAATGTACTGCATGATTTCTTGATTTCCAGTTCACACCTGAGCTGATGGTATGATGAATTAAACACCGTTCAGGGGTCAGTGACTCACCGCAGAACCTCCCACGCAAGCCAAACAAAAGCTATGAGATCAGGGCATGAAACAAACTCCCATCTCACCGCTCCCCTTGTTTAGATGCAGTGTTAAGCTTCACGGTTAATTGTCACATTTTTTTTTTAAATGGAAGCGGTGACAGAGTCAATAAGTCCCGCAGCATTGGCTTGATAGAAATAATTAAGCGTTGATAGCAAGCCTTAATATCACCAGGGGGGGGGGGGGGATGTGCCTCAGTGGGTTCAAATATGAGAGGCAATTAGATTTCATTCAACAGAAAAGAGGTTAACGGGGATGATGAAGATGTGGATAATTATCATCATCGCCATCCTGTCCTTGACATTGGAGCAGATTTAATCCCCAAATCCATCTCACCTCATCTTGATATTCCTTTGCAGGCAGAGAAGGTGCTGCTGGAGATGCAGGACCCGAAAACAGGAGTTAAGTCACAGCCCCAGAGGCTGGTTATAACAACAATACCCCATGCTATTACTGGTAAAGAGCACACACACACACACACACACACGCACACACGCAGTAGGACACACTTGATGTTATTCAGCAGCTGCTTGAGTGATTGCGGCTGCATAGTCTCACTGGAGGATACCGGAGCTACCGACTCAAACTCGAGAGCTACAGATTTAATCTCCATGACAACCCCCGTGGTCTCCGAGCGGTCGGGGAGAGAGGGAGAAAGTAGGAGGTGAAGGAAGGAGGGTGATGGTGGTTGAGCGGGCGAGAGGAAAAGAGCAACAGAGACAAGAGAGCAACAGAGACAAGAGAGCAACAGGGAGGAGGAGGAGGAGAGGAAACCTGGACTTTTACGTCATTTGCGTGCTTTGAATCCAGACAGTTTAAAACAGATGAACGAATGAAACCAAACATGCAAACAGCTTCTCCTCTCCTCTCTACTCCTTTTTATCTCCCTTCCTTTCCTGTTCTGTCTCACCTCTCCTTTCCTCCTCCTTTCATTTCCTCTCCTTCCCATTCCTCACATTGTCTTTCCTTATTTCCCTCCTATCTCCTCTTTTCTCCTTTCTTTTCCAATTCTCTAACCTCCTTTCCTTTCCTTCTCTCTTGTCTCCCCTCATTTCCTTTACTCCTTTTCCTCATCTCCTCTTCTCTCATTATTTCTTCTTGATTACTCCTTCATTCCTCTCCACTCCTTTACATTTCTGTCCAATCCTCTTTTCTCTCATCTCCTTTCCTTTCCTGTCTCTCCTCTTATATACCCCGTTTTTATTTCCTCCTCTTCTCTTTCCTTTCCTCTCCTTTCCTCTCCTTGTTTCTTGCTGTGCCTCCTCCTCCACATCAGCTCTAGAGGCTCACAGGCTAACAACACAGTCAGTGGCGGTGTATCAGGGGTTTGTCATTTAGAAGCCCACCTACGTATCGACACACACAAAAATGTATTTCTTGGTGTTCGCCCTCAGAGCTGCTTTTCTATCTGCTGGTGAACATTTTGTTACCCCTGACTGTTGCTTTCTATCTGTCCTCATCAGGTGAAGACATCATTACATGGTTAGCGGACAGATTCCAAGTAGACACACAAGGTGAGAGATGAGGCGGCGGATGCCGTTCATACATTAAATACACAGTTTATCAGTTGATTTAATTCCTGCTCGACTCTCTTCCGGTTGTCTCCAGAGGCGAGGAGTTTTGGCTCCATGCTGGTGGCGTTAGGATACATCTACCCTCTACAAGACCACAAACGCTTAGTGATCAAACCAGACGTATCTCTCTATCGCTTCCAGGTAAACACACCGCATTTCAAAACCCCAGAGCCAAGGCAGCTCTTAAAGAGATTTTTAAAGGTGCCTCGTGGAGGTTTTTTTTACCACAAATAGCGCCATGAATGAATGTTTTTGCATTCGCAAGAGGATGCACAACAGTTAGTGGTGGTAATGTGCAAAAACACGTAAGAATAAATTATGATTTTATTTTACTAGGATTGAATATTGATCCATGGGCAGTTTTATTCGGTGCAAGGACTGAAGTTTCGATGCAATGCACGTTTTCATCGAGTCAATCAAAGCTGAATGCTGATGAAAACGCACATTAGTCAACGTTTGTTGGCTTTCAATGCTCTGTAATTATATTGACTTGACAATTAGGACGCTAGCTAGGTGGAGACCAGGGTATCCTATAATGAGACTGATTGCATTTTTCATTGGTGCCTTTTTGGGCTGAAGCACACAGCAGCTTCTAATGGAGATAATTATGACAGCTATTATGTATTTTAATTATAGATTCATCTTTTAAGTCTATAAAACCCCAAACTATTGTAATATATTTATAAAACAGAGAAAATCAGGAAATTAAGCATGTGAGAAGCTGGAACCTGTGAATGTTTTTCTTGATAAATTATAAAAACAAAGAATGATGAATGAAGCGCCTCTGAGGAGCTGAGGTCATTCCAGCTTTTAAACGAAATGTTTTCACATTTCCGCGTAACCGCTCTGCTCTGCACCAGACGGGTGTTTATAGTGCTATTACTCACTATTCTTTTTGTGACGTAAAACCACAACTTGGTTTGCTTTTGGTTTCCTGAGCAATGATAAATGACTCCTACTTGGCTTCTGGTCTGTAACCAATACATCACAATAACACTTGTGACTTTTATCCTTCCCAGACACCGTACTTCTGGCCCACACAGCAGTGGCCTGTTGAGGATACAGATTATGGTGAGTGGGACTGTAGTGGCACACATTTTATCTCACGTCCTGGTACCAAACACTCACGTGTTTCCCTTTCATTATGACAGCAATCTACCTGGCAAAAAGAAACATACGCAAGAAAGGAATCCTGGAGCTGCACGAGCAGGTGAGACTGAGTAAATGAGAGCGATTCATTGAGAGCGATTCACTGCTGGCATTTACTGAGGTGTTGTTTTCTGTCCACAGGAGCACTATAACCGTCTTCACAAGTGGATGAATCACAAATGGGATTTCATAGTGATGCAAGCTAAAGAACAGTACAGGTAGGTGGTGTGACAAACTAAGAGACGTCCCCTTCAGTTTTGAGATCAAGAAGGTGTTACGATGCTCCGTGTTTGTGTGCGATTTCTAGGGCCGCGAAGGAGAGGAAGAAACCGGACCGTGTGGTGTTTGACTGCCAGGAGCGAGCCTACTGGGTGGTTCACAGACCTCCGGTGAGAACACAAACACACACACACACACACACACACACAGATAGTTATCAGACATGTACTGCACACACACAGGATATGGCTTCGTGTATATCAGTGGATTGCCAGCAGACTGAGACGTCTGGAAATAAATTGCACTCCACCTCCATACTTCCCAGGGTATCTCATTATCTCCACCCATGATGCCTCATTACCATTGCATGTCCAGTCAGAGGAAAAGGGCACCACTGATTAATATTTCACACTGCATAGGAGAATGTGGTGTGTGGCGGTTTGCACCTAGTGGCATTGTGAGTCTGAGTTTCACCCTGTTTCATGAGGCTGGGTTACTGACCAGGAAGCTCACTCCATAACCTCCAGAAAGATTCAGGTTCACAACTTTCCAGAACACAAATCTTAACGTTGGATAAAGCCAGGTTCAAAATTTGTGTTCTATTTTGTTGACATAATAGAGTCAAAGGTTTTTATTGAGGCGCTTTTGGATATCTGCTTTTATCACTCCACAAATCAGAAAATACTGTGAATAGCCATTAAAGACAAATGTGTCTAAATCTCTTTGGTTTCTACAATTGTAGCCAAAATATAAGGGAGCTGCCATGAGTCGATTGTTCTACTGAGTTAGATTGTTCGACTGCTCTTAAAGGGAACCTTTTAACTTGCAACTTTTCCTGACCTGCCAAAGGTCAAACACTAAATGACGATTACTGGAAACATTGTGTCACATAAGAAGAGTCATAAAGTCAGTGAACTGACTCAGACGTATCAGTTAAATAGCAACATCCATCTAAAGTGTGCTACCTTTAAGCTAACCGGTCATACCAGACACAGGCTGTAGCAGCAAAACACCACTTTAGATATAGAGCGAATACTTAAAGAAAGAGTAGCTTAGAGGTGCTGGTAGGTGCATTTCTCTTTTTACTTTGCAGACAGCAAGGCTATCTTGCGTCAAGTCTTTATGCTAAGCTAGGCTAATTGCCTTGTGGCTCTTTCTCTGTACTGCACACACAGACAAGAGAGTGGTATCAATCTTCTTGTCTAATGCTCAGCAAGAAAGTGAAGAAGCGTATTTTCCAAAATATATTACTTTGATCTTTTGTACAGAAACTTCCTTTTAAGTCCTTCGTATTTTCTTCCATATAAAGGGTTGGGCACAGAGGAGGCCTGCACACTGGCTTCCAAAAAATAGTTTATTTCTCTTTTAAGGCAATGAGTGGATCTGTAAACATCTTCCTCCCGCAGAAAACATTTTTCTTGAGATGCATTATTTACATACAATACACAGACTCATCCTTTTAATCATAAAAGTCAAAGTCAGCTTTCTTTCTAACATAACATCATAATCCAGGGACAGACTTATCCTGCTGCTAAATGTGGTTTAAAGTCAAAACATGTCTGCTGAAAACAAACACATTTCATTAAGTTGTAATGTTGTAAACAGTGATTTCACAAAATCCCATTTTACACGTGACTGGCTGCTTGTCGTCTCAGATGGTTGGGAGGAGTGTGACACAATGGCAGCCTGGGATTATCATTATAAAAACAGCCATCTGCTTTAGATAATGAGTCCTTCGGTAAACACACATTGTGAAATCATTGTGTTGTTGTTGATGTGTGTGCAGCCAGGGACAGTGAGCGCCATGGACTATGGACTGGATCGACTAATAGATCCAAACGCAGACGAGGTAACAGGTGAGTCTCTGTGTGACCCGGGTGAACATAATTCCTGCCAATCAGCTTATATTCAATAAGAGGCTTTAATACATGGATCCAGTAAAGGATGCATGTCCTCTACTTCCCTTTCATTTCCCCGTCTACTGTTTCAATCATTTGAGTTATCGGTTACTGAAATTAACTTCTCTTCTCTTGTCTTTCCTTGTCTTCTCTTATCTTCTGCAGGCATTTCCCATGTCTCTCTTTTTGTTTTCAGACTTTTTAACTGGTTATGAACACCTACACACACACACAACCCTCATGTTTGTACTTGACACAGCTACGTACATACTTAACCCTTACCTGCAACCTCGACTTTAAACTTAATTCCAACCTTAAAGGTAAACTCCACCGATTTTACACTTCAAGATCAGTTCACAGGTCTTAAGGTGTACGACTAAAAAAGGTTGAGTCAGGCCCTTTGGGGCTCCAGAGGGGGGGCTGTGTGAAGTCTGATAAATGTGATGTGATGAAACTTGAGTCAGCGTAGGTTGAGGTTAAAGACTACAAGTTTGAATATGAAAAATATGCTGGAGATGTGGAGTTTATGAGCTTACCAGACCTCTGTTGCGTTGTGGGTAATGTGGACGCCAAGTTTTGACAAAGAAGAAAAATACATGGAATAAAAGGACGATATTTATGTTTCTGCAGCATCAACGTTGATACTTTTTAAAAACTGTCGATCATGAATCAGACAACGTTATAGGAGTGCAGTGCTAAATTTATTGAGTACTCTTTTAACCCAAAAGTTAAGCTAGGTTTGGTAATGTTGAGAAACTAGTGAGTATTCTAGATTTTGAATACTCAGTGTTACTCAAAAGCATGAAAGCGTGTACAAAAACACGCCAATACACACAGACCAAAATCAATCTTTGTCTATGCAAATTTAGATTTATTTTGTGATCTCACAACATAACCTTTAATACCTTTTCTTCCTCAGGCCAAAACACCCGACTTCTACGAGAGAATCGTGAGTGAGGATTTAAAGTCCACTCTTTCTCTGACTTTCCCATCATTTTTCCTCCCTTCCAGTCGTGTTAACCATCAGTGATCCTTAGAGACAGACATTGTTATAGCTGTCATCTCTCTTCCGCCTCCCTGTAGATGATCTTTACCCAGCAGGCCATCATGAGGCCCAGAGTGAAGTCATCGGTGTCCATTAGCGCGTAAGCTAGTCCATCATATTCCCAGTCTGCTTGTATCTGTGACAAACCAGTCACTTTAGATTGGTTACATCATATCGTCTCAAAATAGCATCTCCACTGACTGACCTGCTGAAAGTCAAGCACAGACGATATAGACACAGTAACTGCAGGTTCAGTGACTTGTTATTACCATGGTATCATTAAGGCTGCTGTTTTAATAGTTGAAAATGATTAGCATGAAATACAGAGTGATAGACGATCATATTTTGAATATATTTCTTCATATTTGTAAGATATCCTACTATCTAGCAAATTGTACCCAAAACACAAACTTTATGGGGAAGGTAACATATTTTGCAGTATTTTACAGACCATAATGTTAATCTTTCGCCCTGTTCTTGCAGATTGGTGAAGTACTGCGCCACCTATAGAAGCCACGACCCTTTCCTCTCCAAGTGTCTCCCCAGCAACCCCTGGCTCACTGATGACGCCACGTACTGGACCTTGAACATGCCCAAGTGAGTCAGCTGAGGACGATAAACAATTGATAATCAAGAGAATCATTTTCGAATGACTTGTTCGTCTTATTTGTGTGTTTAAAAAGTGTGGAAATACCAACTAAAATGCGCGTGGAGAGGTGGACTTTCAGCTTCGCAGAGCTGCTCTCAGACCCTCGAGGACGAGATGATTTCAGACTCTTCCTGAAGAAAGAATTCAGCGGTACGATGGTTGTTATTTAAAAAAAGTTGATGACAGAAGTGTTATCGTACTGTAGATTCATTTCTGCTCACACAATGTTAATATTTCAGCCATGAGATATGGGCTGAGAGTAGTTTTCTTTCCTATTATTTTCTATTCTGTACCGTCTTAGGTGAGAACTTGGCATTCTGGGAGGGCTGCGAAGATCTGAAGTGGGGCGAAGCTGCGACGATGAGAGAGAAAGCAGAGCACATCTACAAGTAATGTCTTCATTTACTCTCTGTGTAGAATACATTGAATGTTGACAGAGGTTAGTCATAGAGCAGAAACAATTAGTCAAGCAACTGTTTTGATAATTGATTAATGACACACTCTGGTTGCAGCTTTATATCATTGTGAACTGAATATCTTTGTGTCTGTTCAGACAAAACAAGAAGACATTTGGGAAGTTTTCTTCCCTTTTCATTGACGATGAACTCGTAACTATAGCTGTCAGATAGTGGAGTAAAAACGATGTTATCCTGTGATCATAATCGAGTAAATTACCTCAAATTTGTACTGAAGTGCAGTACTTGATGCAAGTGTTTTTAACTCTCCTCATCCCAGGACATTCCTGGCACGCGGTGCACCGCGGTGGATCAACATCGACGGAAAGACGATGGAAATCACGGTGAAGGGCCTGAAACACCCGCACAGATACGTCCTGGATGCAGCCCAAACTCACATCTACATGCTCATGAAGAAGGTCAGTAAACACACCACAAGACAATGGTGGCGTCATAATTCCCACAGGCCCGCACTCGCCATCACCAATCACTGATCCATGACGAGTTTGTGTGTGTTTTGCAGGACTCGTACGGGCGATACCAGAAATCTCCGGTGTTTAAGGACACGCTGAAGAAGGCCATCTGTCCTGAAGAGCACCAGTTCAGGCATGCGGCAGCTTTTAACTCCCACATTTATGCATTAAATGTACTTTTTCAGACGATGTTGAGCTTTAATCTTCTCTGCTTTAATTGGGGAAAAAACTTCAGTGGTTTGATTTGCCGAATAAAGCACAAGAGCATCAAATGGGGAACATTATTCACTACAAAGGACGACTTAGGAGTGACATTGGTTAGAAAAACCAAATGTTATGTCTCTCATCTGCTCTGGCTGATATTAGTGTCCCTGCAGCTTCCTGAAACCACCACATTCATCATTTTCCAAAACTTAATTTTCACCTCGTCTCTTCCTCCTTCCCTTCTCTCTCCTGTTTCTCTATCCTTTCCCTCCCAGTGACGCCCAGTTGGTGCAGAATGCAAAGAAGAAGCGGCCCAGTCTCAGCCCCATCATCCTCCGGCAGATGGAGCAGGAGCAGAGGGCCAAGATGGCCGCCAACGTTGACATCACACAGGTCATGAGCAAACTCAGCAAGCAGGGCAAGGAGGCGCCCCCCCCCTCCTCGTCCTCCTGCTAAGAAATAAACACAAACACGCGGTGTTCATGGATTTTATAGAACTATTTAGTGGAATCATTAAAAAAAATACGCTGCAGTTTATTTATTAATGATAATGTTTACATTTGAATGCCATTTAACTTTTAAGTTAGGAGCTGTTGTAATCAATATTTTTATAATAACAACGTGTTTAATGTGAAAGGGGTCGCTCGTAGTGATGAACATCACTGCACTCTAGGGAGCTTTATAACATATTTCAGTTCATAGATTCGGTTCTACTACCTGCAACTTTACTGTTCTGGTTCACTCTTATAGTTTAGTATTTTGTGATTAAAAATCCTCTGTGCATTACCTGCTCAGCACCAAACAGCAGATATACAGAGTTAGCAACTATCTGGTGACATAGTGGAGTATTTAGCAGCTAAAGAGACCAAAAACAAAGATAAAAAGAGATAAATATTGGAGATATGTTCAGAAACAAGACAACAAAATGCCACAAAAATAGATTTATTCTACATTTATTGAAACACAACCCTGCAAACCTGCAAATATGACACTTTGTTTTGTTTTCCCCACCACAAATTAATGTATTTACCTGGAAAATGTCTCATAAAATGAGAGGTATGGTTTTGTGATTTGGGTGAACTGAGCCTTTAAACTCACGTCTATACACAAGTCATGACAAACGGCCATACCTGTTGTTACCATCTGTTACATTTCTGTCCATAAAAGCTGTAACTGTTGTCTGTCATATTGTTTCTCATAATCGATGTGTTGTTCTGTCCATCTTCACTCAAACAGTGTTTTGTATTGTACAGTTTGTTTTCTTTGTCATCAGTCATAAGCTAATAAAAACCCCACAAACCATCGCATGTTTCTCTGTTTGTTTTGAGTTGTCATTCATTCACTTTTCTTCATATCGTTTGATTGTCATGTAGCCTAAAAGTAGTCGTAGTCGAATACGTATTTTACATCTGATTCGATTTGATCATGTCAGGCATTGCTTATTATGACTTATAAGTGTACATCATGTACATCATGGTGTAAAAGTAAGTACAACATTTTAAAAACGACCTGAAAGTTTTCCAAAATGCACTCGTATTTTTTTCTGTTGCCCTTTGACCTCACAGCTGTGCCGCTTCACCACTCCCGTCCCCCACCTCGCCGTCTACTCCGGCCTCACCGACTTCCCCACCGCCAACGCCTCACCCTCTCTCCCCTTCCTGGCCCACACCCCGGCTTGTCCGTCCCCCATCAGCGTGGCCTTAGAGAGCACCTCGACCTCTGAGCGGCGAGCGGAGGCCAGTGGGGGAGAAGGCGAGGGGGACCCTGCGGCCCGAGCACCGGTCGGTGGGAATGTGTCCAAGTCTCGCATGGCTCTGTCCCTGCGTCGTCTGCTGAAGCGCGGCTGCACCCCCGCCTCCATGTTCGCCAGCTTGTCGCCCAAATGCCACTCAGCTACCGGGACGAGTAGCCGCATTCAGCCAATCAGCCCAGATCAACCTAGTCAGGCTCCACCCAGACGGATTGGCAAGTAAGTGCGAGACAAATTACACGCTTTATCTTTTTTAGTTTTAGTACATACTGCAAGCTGCCGTTACACAGTGTGTACTGTTGCATGCAGTATGCAATCAATTGGGACACACTACTTCCTCGTAACATTGCACCTTGAACTTTGGCCCTTCTGCTCATAAATCTGCAGTGTAGACTCAGAGGATTGTGGGTCAGAATAGCCAGTAAAGCATGCTGGCTTGCAAACTGCAAAATGGGTTGAAGTATTTGGCATGCTGCATTTGACTTACTACGTATTGGGACGTACTAAATCTTCTCTGGCATACTAAATAGTATGGTAGTATGAGTATTGGAACACACACAAAGTCAGTCTGCACACTCTTTTTGAATGCGATGATTTTATTTTAAATAATAAGGGGAGACATCCCAGGTGAACAGGGAAAACATTATAACTAGATGTCACTATGAATCTTCCCAGTGTACCATTAAGACAATAGTCTTTTTTAAAGTTGGCACTTATAACTCATTTTTACATTTCAAATCCAATGTTGTAGAGCTAATAACTTGCTGCCCGCATTGTATTTTATCAGCTTTTTCCAGATTAAAGTGGATATTCCTCCAGAGTGCCGAATCTACCCGATAGAGTCTGAGGACGAGGACGAGGAGAGCAGGGCTGCCTCTCGTGGAGGAGTGGGAGCCAAAGAGATCATCTGTCCCTGGGAGAGTCTCACTCCACAGAACGGGACGGGCTAATCGGCTGCATTTACACAGGTATTAAAAAATAGAAGAAATAATGGGACTTTTATAATCCGTCTATGTCTGAGCAGGAGGATTTTAGAAGAGCACACACAGACATGAAGGGGTAAAATCCCTGTGTAACTGTGTTTTATATATTCACCACAAAGGCCACAAACGACAACACAGATACCAAACAACATGGCACAAAACGGTCAATCGGGGACTCTGACTGTTTAGACTGAGCATGGACTTTCTGTGTCCAAGTTTTAACTCCTTATAGGAAACCTACGGTATGTTTAGAGCGTCTAACACACATTGACTGTAGGCCTGAAAGTCCCCAGTCACATGTCGGCTGCAGCATAATCCTCTTCCCCACTGTCCACGCTCATTATTTTTAAAAAAACAACCATAGTTTTTCCAAAATATGGCGAAATACAGTGTTTTCACAGCTGTGAGGATTGAGTCTTAAGTGCACCAGTGCGAGACCCTTCCCCTCTGAGAAAAGATTAACTACAGCCATCAAAGAAGGCTGTAAAGTTTTTTTTTGTAATATTTTCTTTACATTCGGTTTGTTTTTGGCTTCTTCACAGTCAGGATTATAACTCTGGTAGAAAACTCCCCTCTGTGAGTGATTGGTATATAATTTAAACAGAGACGACATGATGTTAGTGCCCTGTGGCATTGCAGCTGTGTTTACCGACATCGCAAGTTGTGTTCAACCATATTTTTTCCCCCCAACGAACCTGCACCTTACAAGCCAACAGGCAGCCATGTGTTTGATACTCGAAACATATGCTTTGAGCATTCCTCTAACTACAGCCTTATTGACGCTAACCCTTACAGATGTGAGCACCAGCTGAGCCAGCTGTTTAGGTTGGATGTTTAGTTTTGGGAGGACCATGAGGACAACAGGGTGTACGAACATGAGCAAGAGCTTTGAAAACTTGAGCTGTATAGCTTTTGCGTTCAAACCTCATTCTGTATCTATTCAGGCACAGTAGCCCGACAGCAGCCTTATCCACCTTCGCACACCTGAAATATTTTGTGTTTTCTGGCCTCAGAAGGTTTTACATAGCAGGCATGTACACAGACATTCAGGGCCTCAAGATGACAACAAAATAAATAAAAGAAAGTATATAAACTGTTACTTTTGTGAAGTTAATATACATTAATGTTTACATCCTATAGAGTGATATGCCAAAGCAGAAAGACATATTTGGACTGTGCATATGCCTGCTAAAAATATAATGTATTTATATATTTATTAAATAATGATCAGAAGTAGAGAAGTGTTTTTGTGATGCTGAATAGACTTAGATGCCTCATCCGCAATTTACTTACCTCTTACACACATTATGTGGAAAATAGTTGCAGGTAAAACGAGAGCACATGAACAGCTTGTCTGCATGTCGCTTTGTTGCTGATCCGCTCCCGACAGACTTTTACGAATGAAGAGTTGTGACAGTAACGGGGAGTCGGTCAATTGTTTTTGTATTTAGCTCCACTGCAGTTTTGTAGCTGTCGTACGCGGTGTACTACTCTGAGTGAGGCGTTGATATTGTTCTCGCACTTCTCTCCATCGTGGGTGGATGGGGGAACGGTTCAATGTGAATTAACTGTCGGAATGTATTCTCTTTACCATGTTTACAGATACAAGAATGTGAAAAATACTTTTCATTTGTTGTATTTGATTTGTACATTCCATGGCTTGTGTCAAGTGCCTCAATAAATGACTGTCTTAAGAAAAAGAGGTTCACCTTCTTAATGAGATGCTGCTGTTACATGTTAACTTAAAGGAGTAGTTCACCCACATTACAGAAAAAACAAACATTTTCTCACTAATCTGGATATATATATATATATATATTTAGCAGTACTCAAAGTACAGAAAATGCTAACTAAATAAGGTTGTTTTGTATGCTGTTGCTGCACGCTATTCTCCCACAATGCAACACACACACAAAAAAGGAGCTGTTCAGAGCTGGAACAAATTAAAATAAATTGTGGGTGGTGGTGAGACAGCTCAAAATAAAAAACATCTTTGAAAACAATTAAAACAATCAACGTCACACATAGAGTGTAATTTCCTGTTAGTATGTTGCTGTAAGACTACAGCAGATATGGGGAGGCACAAGTGAGCGATTAACTAAGAAAGGAGTTTTATTCAACAAAAGGTAAAATTAGTTTAACACATGTAACAATGTACGAGTTCAGACAAGTGATACACGCAGGAAACAAATCCTTCCAGGTTAACTAAGGTAATGGTGAATAAAGTTTACAGCAACTCAAAAGTTGAACATCGCACATGGTGGTGCCGGGGGGGAGAAAACAGACTGCTGGGATGAGGCGGGTGTTATAGACTGGAAACAGAGGCCAGCTGCTGCCAATTCCTTGATGGCCTCCAGCTCCAACCAACCAGGAACCAGGAACTCTGAAAGACAAACAACACAGCAGCAACACAGCTCACACAAGCTCTGTCACAATGTGGAGTGGTTTTTGTACAGTTAAAAGTACATAAACAGTATACTATGACGATTACTACATGCTGTCTAGAATGAGTACAAACAATTAAACTCCACAAAGAGAAAGCAACAGGTTTTTCCTGAAGATAAAGTACTTATTTTGTAAATTGGGTGGACTGACCTTTTAAAGGATCTCTAATTCAACTGAAATAGTTCCTGCAACGTACAATAACGTTTGTCACCAGCCTCAGTAAGTGCCACTAGGTGGCGATATAGCAGCAACAATGGGATCAAGGTGCCTTTTACATAATAAAACACAAGCTGGTGGATGGGACTCTAAGATACAAATGCAATAGTTCCCTGAAACCTGAAAAATGAAAAGACACTATCTGCATTTAGGGTTTATCAGAACGCTTTCCTCGTTATTATTTGGATTATATGAAATAATATTAAACAGAGGCTTGACAGAAACAGCTTTGCCCTCCGCACCTGATATCTAATTTCAACACAGACCTGAACAAGGTTTAGGTGAAGGTATGAACATCGCCACAATCTGATGTCCATGCAGACATTACTGCAGAGTACAGAAAACCAGCAAGTCAATATCGTTGGTGCCATCAATGAGGCCGGAGCTTTGATCTGTGTGTGTGTTTTAGTCTCCGAACAGATCGCTATCTCACAATACCCACACAGGGACGTCCACACACAGTCCATTCATACATTAGCTTACCAAGGGGGAATTTATGCAAGACATTTAGCATTCACTGGAGGTGTGCATATATTAAAATACATTTGTGCGTGGAAGCATCTTTTAATGAAGCCCTTGGTGCTCGGTGTTGCACCTGAATGAGTTTTTCAAAAGCCATACACACATGGCATGGCTTTAATGTTGTTGTTTGTTCAGAAATCTGTGTTTTGCTGTCATTTGTACATTTGTGCAGCTGTTTTCTTCCTCTGACTCTTTGATTTTCTAGTTACATTTGACTGGAATTATTGGACTGCATGGGGAAAAAAGAGACAGGGTTTCAAAAACAACCCAATGTTCATTGGAGGAATAGTTGGAGGAAAAAATACACTTTTTGATGTGAATTATATCAGTAATTGAGCTCGAGGCTATGAGCTTAGGAAACAGCTAGCGTAGCTCGCCTTCCAGCACCCATAAAGCTCTCCAATAAACTGTTCCTTTTTTGTCAAGTCTGTACACAGAAATGCTGTGCACAAATAACACAAAATGAATTATGTGCTTTGCATTCTGTCTGAACACACCTTTAGAGGCGTTTATAAGCACTCCGTCAGGCTACATGTTTCCACCTGCCTCCTGTCTAAGCTAAGCTAATCGCCAGCTGTTTCTAGGGCAATGCTTGGCGCGATGAGATAAGAGCGGTATCAGGCTTCTCATCTCACTCTTAAGACATAATAGTGTAGCTGACTTACTGGTTAGATGTCTTATAAGGATTGTTATAATACACATATACGTCTTAATTTGTTCTGTAAGTTTACAAATGTACTTTATTACAATATTTTAGCTCAAACGTAGCATATTATTTGACATGCCTTTCTTTGATTTGAGTCAATCAATTGTAGAGCAACTTCCTCTTTCTCTGACCTGAATGGGAAACCGGATCGGAACGAACAAAGCACACACACACGCACACACACACACACACACACACACACTCACACACACACGATCTCCGTAGACATAAACATGTGTCGGCCGCCGTGTGTGACCTTGCTGTGACATGATGAATGACCAAATCAGAGGCCTAATGAAATGTTTCTCTATGTATGCATGTGTGTGTATGCATGTGTGTGTGTGTGTGTGTGTGTGTGTGCGTGCCCAGGACCTCAATCACAATCACAGGTGACCTGGTGTCTCGCTGAGCCTCCTACGTTTGACAAGAGCAGATAATTACCGGTGACCCCTCACGTTGGAAAACCAACCAAGGAGAGAACTTGAGCAGCGATGAAGAGGACAAATGACCTTGAGACTTCAACTATATTTATGGCACCTTTCTCTTCACATCTTCTTGCTTTTCTCACTCTGTGTTAGCCTTTAACCTTCTTCACACCTTCTTGACCCCCGTACCCGCAGAACTCTGGTCGTTATCTGAGTCACACTCTGCTGATTCAACTCAGCCTGGCTAACCCTGTGAAGACTGGTTACACCGATGTGATCGTATATTACAGTTTTTCTCAATTGCTAAAACACTAAAACCCATTGGCTGAACAAAGTTCTCAGTTGCCTGAACTCATTTAGCTAATTGTGCAGTCTGTTGTCAATACCTTAAACTATTTCACATGGTAAAACACAATTTGCAGATCTCACTTAGACTTTTCAGTAAAACTCTAAACACATTCTCAGTCTCAAAACACATTCTGCACTCTAATGCACATGTCATCCATACTGGTAAACACAAGTGGCAACAATCAAATACAAATAGAGAACACATGTCATTGATTAAACACAATCACTCAAAATTGATTTCACTTGTATCAAATGATGTGACACAACCAATATAAGCCAGTTTAGAGAGCAAACAGGTGGTTGAAGGTGGGAAGGAGAAAGTCTGAGAATGGATAGAAGAAACAATGTGAGAGGAAGAGGACGAGGACAAGTGCGTATGCGAGGTGGGCGACGAGGAGGAAGAGGAGGAGGGCAAGAAAGAGGAAGAGGAGGACGAATAGGAAGAGGAAGACAAAGAGTGGAAATATCTGATGAAATTCGAGCAACAGTCATAGACCATGTTATAGTCCACGGACTGACAATGAGGGAAGCAGGACTTAGAGTGCACCCCAATTTGAGCCGATTTTCTGTGTCCACCATAGTAAGGACATTCAGAGAAGAGAACAGGTACAGTATGCTACTGTATTTTTGTAATTGCAAATTTACTGTACTACACTATATGCAGCTGTTTCAATAGACATTTGTAAAGTTTATCACTGTATGTATTGTACTGCATGAATATTTTTTGTAACTGCACATCTACTTTTTGTAGAACTGCAAGGCTGCCACATGCAGGTGGAAGGAGAGCTATATTCACTCAGGAACAAGAGACCGTTATAGTGGGCATGGTCCTTCAAGATAATTCAATACGACTCAGAGAAATCCAGGAACGAGTGATACAAGACAACACACACTTCCAGGGAATCGACAGTGTGAGCATTTCCACAATTGACCGTGTCCTCCATCGTAACAGGATACGAATGAAACAAGTATACAGAGTACCTTTTGAGCGCAACTCACCAAGGGTGAAAGAACTGCGAGCTCAGTATGTGCAAGTAAGTGTACATTCAGACACATTTACTGTAATCCAGATTGTCTACAGTACTGCCACATACTATGTGAATGACATTACTCTTCAGTACATACAATGTATGTGAATCAGAAGTGCATACAGTAGGCCTAATCAAACAATATAGCACTGTCTCTGTACAACTTACTAAATTCTACATACATTATATTGTATTCCTACACAGACAATATTTGACTTGGAATCCTTGGACAGACCCCATGAGTTAATCTTTGTCGATGAAGCGGGCTTCAATCTAACAAAGAGGAGAAGGAGAGGCCCGAAACGTGATTGGACAGCGGGCCATTGTTGAAGTCCCTGGTCAACGAGGTGGCAATGTCACAATCTGTGCTGCTATCAGCAACCATGGTGTTCTACATCACCATGTTACACTCGGGCCATCTAACACCCAGCATCTTCTAAGATTTCTGGCCAATCGAAGAGATATTTTATTTGAGCAGCAGGGTCAAGAGCTAAATGAGAATCCCATTCCCACCAATGTGATAGTGCTGGACAACGTCAGTTTCCACCGAGCTGCTCAGGTAAGGGAATGGTTTAACATCAATGGTCAGTTTATGACCTTGTACCTCCCTCCATACTCGCCTTTCCTGAATGCGATTGAGGAGTTTTTCTCCTCATGGAGATGGAAAGTGTATGATAGACAACCCTACACCAGAGTAAATCTGCTGCAAGCCATGGAATTAGCCTGTGGTGATATAGGTGAGGAATCATGTCAGGGCTGGATACGGCACACAAGAGGCTTCTTCCCCCGTTGCCTCAGGAGAGAAAATATTGCTTGTGATGTCGACGAAGTGCTCTGGCCTGACCCAGCCCAAAGACAAGAAGAAGCACATTGATGACATGTTGACTCCTTTGATTTTAGTCCCTTTTACTGTAGTATTGTATACTGTAGTAGGCCTACAGTGCATTGTAGGCTGTATAATGTACAATAAACAAATTGTATGGCCTTGAACATCGTGCTTTCTATTTGTTACAGTAACAGTACTGACTGCTCAATAGATTTTGACTGGTTGCAGGTTCATATCAACAAAGAACAAGAATTACAGTATCACAGAGACAAAGGACACGTTTGTGAGATGCAGGGTACAGTACTGTAAAAATAGGGGTACAAGGAGGAGGAAGAACAAAAGAAATTGCAAAGAGCAAAGCACAATAGTAATTTCTGATCAATTTTGAGCTACTGTAATGGAACATGTTTTTGTTCATATGAAATTTGTTTTGAGATTAAAAATCTACTTCTCCCTGAGAACTATATGTTTTGAACAATGTGTTTTCTATTTATTGGTGTATTGTTTACTGACTGCTTGATAGTGTATATTATTTTGATCACTTTGTTTATGATTTGAGAGCAGTGTTTGATTTTGAGCACAGGTAAAACTGTTTTGAGGCGAAAGTATCATTTTGCAAGAGGATTCAGAGGTTTTGTAAATAGTGCTTGAAGATGAGGTTTTGTGTTTACAGTTTTGAGAAAATGGGTGACCGTTTCAAGAAATGTGTCTTAGCAATCGAGAAAAACTGTAAAGTGCACTTGTTAACTTCTGATTATCTATTTGGTTTTCTTCTGTAAAACTGTGAGAGAGAGAGAGAGAGAGAGAGAGAGAGAGAGAGAGGAAGAGGGAGAGAGAGAGAGAGAAAGAAAGAAGGCAATTTGCTCATGACCATGTCAGGATGTCAAGTGAATTTCAGCCAGAATAAAACAGTAAAATATCCGTCAGCTATGCCGGAGGGTGAAGTTACACAAGAATAACAAACCAAACAACTACTTTCGCTCTCCGTCACTCACACACACACACACACACACACACACACACACACACACACACACACACACCAAAATATGCACAAACATGCACATGCATTGTACAAACATGCACACACACAGTTATGCACACCCACGCATACAATCTTTGTCTCTTGAGAAATGGTATTAATACCTGGCAGGCTTTAAAATGTCAGCCAGTCTCAAACAAGGTGCACAAAGACCCAATTTATTTATGGATCTGACACTTCTCATGTCTTTCTCCGGCTATTTTTGTTTTCAAAGTGTGTCTTAAGAAGGAGGGGGAGGAGGAGGGGGGACAGGCAAACTGACCGAGTGCAGGGAAAGGTGTGTGAGATCAGCCGGTGAAGCGCCGAGCAGTTGGTATTTTAACCCTAACTTGGGGTAAAATGTCCCTCCGGATGACTCCTCCATTTCTGACACATGGCTGTGATCAAAGAGTTGCATTGGATAAAAATAACACAAATGTGGGCTAATCACAAATCTTCATTCAGCCCTGATGGCTGCTTTCTAACATGAGCTGATGGAGTTTGTTTACTCTCCCTTCTGACTTCTCTGTCCTCCTCTCTTAGTATTCACCTCCACAGTCACACACATTCAGAGCTGTTTACTCATTGAGTGACGATTGCCCGTTTAAACATCTACCCTCATCAGTGTACACAGCTACACACACACACACACACACACCCACACACAAAAAAACGGGAAACAAGATGGAAGAAACCTCAGGAAGAGCAACAGAGGAGGGATCCCTCTCCCTGAACGGACAGACATGACATAGATGTCGCGTGTACAGAATAGACCAATACAGTAAAATGACAGTCTAGACAATCAAAAGGACAAAACCTTGCTAGATGACGTGTGTGTAAAGTGAAATGAGTCATTTGTACTGACAAACCCAGACTCTGCGGTTCATCTGTCCGACCTTTAGTGTCTTTCTGCTTGTTGTTCTTATACAGTAGTTCTGCCTTCGACACAGATGACCTAACAATCTTAATCAACGACCCAAAAATAGGCCTGGCAACACATGCTGTGACTTGTAGAGGATATGCTCCTGTGAGAAAGAGTCACTTTTAGAAATGCTTGCTCATCTCTTGCTTCCTTCACTCGTCTCTGTTCCATGGGGCTCACATTTAGGATGCAATGTTATATATTTGCATTCTTCCTTTAGGGCACATCATTTGTGAGCATGATCATTTGTAAGCATGCCGTTGTTTCTAATTGTTATGCGGACGACATAGCTTTGTGTCTAACTGAAGCTGGCTGGTTGTTTCTCACATTTCAAGAGTTGGATTTCAGTGACATTAAATCAAAGATGGTTTAATTTGTGATTTTTTTAAATGCCATTATCCCTGACAGTGTCCACTACAGTCTCAATTATTAAGAGTCATGTCCTTCTTGGCTTGAAACTGTCTTTTATTTGTCCGGTCGAGATGGTTGTTCAGTCTTCTTTTAGCTGAAGAACATCTCTAAAATTAGGGGTTTCATTGCACTTCAGAAGGCTTTCTATGCTTCTATCTTTAATCACAGACAATTCTAACTCCCTGCACCCCATACTATCAAGGCCATTTCATTCCTTATGAGGCTTTTATCCAACTGATAGATGGACATTATCTGTATCATTGCCTGTTTTTACTGATTGTCTTGTCAGTTTAAGAGCTCCTGCAGTTTAAAGCCCAAGAGGAACCAGGCTGCAGCAGTCAGGGTATTATAGTATATCCTTTTCAGTCTGGCAAAGTCTTCTTTAAAAAGTCTATTTTGATTTAACCTAAAGATAATGTGTCCTTTTATTTTAATGTCGGTTCTGTATGAGTAATGTTGTTTTATTACCCACTTTGCACTACTTCACAGCAGTCACAATCTTTTAATGGGAAAAACTGTGGTTCTTTAGCTTCCACGTTTAAGGTTGAACTCAATAATTGTGGTTCTTTCTTTGCGTTTGTACACTGTTGAGTCAGGAAAGATTACTGATATGAGAATACAGCATTCATTCATTCATTCATTCGCAGTAGTCACAGGTATTTATCGACTCCACCATGGAATCATGACACCCAGTTGGACACGCTCATTTTCGCCCCCTTGTCTGACGTGATGCTATATGACGCACATTACATTGATTGTCTAATTCTGACACATTGGGCTTCATGAATACGACACATCAGAAAATAAACAGAAAGGCATACTCGTCTACTGGCAATGAGAAAAGGGAAAAGAGTCTATCACCCTTTTTAGCATGTTAAAAAACTGCATTTGCATGCTAACGTTGGTGGAAAAGGGGATAAGATGAGAAGATTGACATCATTCTCACATCAGGAGAATCTTTTCTTCGCGTGAAGTGCAAAAGCTTATTTCCCAAAATGTGTTGCTCTAAATGGACCCCCCTATGGTAAAGCGTGTATTGGGGATGTGTTGCACAGAGTGGGGTATGAATGTAACGGCACATCTTCAGCTGCCTCATCTGGCTTGCAGGCTTGTCTCTATAAACTAAATTCAGCTATTCCACAAAGAGCTTCGCGGTTGTATGCCTCCGCCAACCAGTCATGTTGCAGTTCACATCATTATCATTGTAAACATTTTTGTGAAATTGTCAGAATTTCGTTCCCGGGATATCACGAGAGCGGGACGGACGCAAGGTCACAGTGACTTAGACCATTGACTTCTAAATTTAAATAAGTTCATCCTTGAGTCCAGGTGGACTTTTGTGCCATATTTGATTTATTCCCTCCGGGTGGTTCTGCAACACGCGTCCACGAGAACGGATTGGACGGACGGACAAGGGTACGTACGGACAACACAACACCACGGCCGTCGCAGACAGAGGCATAAAAATAGCCCGACCTCTGGCACAATAACAGAATTGTCAACTAAGAGGATGATTCACTAAACACGCCAAGACCTCAAGGAAAATAGTCTTGCCTGAAGTCTTTTGACCGGCCACAATGTGAAGCGCTGTCCATGGTGCTGAAGCCTTTGCGTGGCTGTTTTTCACATGAGTAGGGCTGCAACTAACATTCGTTTTCTTAGTGATATAATCTGTTGATTAATTGTTTAGTATATGCAATGTTCAATATTGCTCCAAATTAAGCAACATAAAACAATATTTATTATCTGATCTGACGGATAATCAGCAGCAGAAACATAACTTGTCAGTGTTCCAAAAATAAACCCTTTTTCTGACATGACACTGCTTTGGTGAGCGTTTAATAAGGTGAAAGCACAACAACAACTTGAAGGTTAAGGAAACTAATGTGAGTGTTGAACAAACAAACACTGTTATCTCATGTCATAATCTGATGTTTTGTTTGTTCTTTGCTCAGAGAATCATAATTTCTACAGCCACAAGTGGTCGTTTTTGGCATGAAATTATAAATATTCTGTAAATTGTTTACTTTCTACCCATGACAACCTCAGATACTGTAGAGCTGCAGATGTTCCCAGCAGGAGATGCACATACAGAGGATTTGTTGACAGTCTCAGAAGAAACCAATGTTGTATCAGCACACAGTATTGGTGCTCAACAAATCCACATCTCACAAGACATATACAACATAAATCCTCCTTGACAACACTCAGAATTGTAGAATTAATTATTTGCCAGTAAGCTTTGCCCAGTAAACATAATTCTGTTTCTCTCTGAATCAATCTGAGTTAATCTGTGGATCCGATCGGGCTGCTGGCTGGAGAACACATGTTCTCCGCTGGCTGGTTCACACACTGTCCAGCTGCGGAGAGAAAGACTACCCTCGGTCCTCTGTTGTCTGCTCCCATTCATCAGAGGTGTCACTGTATTGACTACACACATCCAATACAGACATAGACGCCTCAGTCACACGTCTCACATCTCAAAAGCTCTATTTTAACACTCCTCTGTATTTATAGCGCCGTGTTAAAAAAGCCTGTCACCTGACCAAGCTGCCAAGTGTGCAAAAAGAAGAGAAACTGCTTTTATTGGGAGTGATGGCAGCCTGCAAAAGAAAGCACTCTTTGAAACTATGAAACACCTGTCCGACAAAATGAGTGAAAGGGGGGAGGAGAGCAAAGAGAAATTGTTTGTCTCTCCTCCACGAAATAAGCAAGTAAGCCATGACGAGAGGGCGAAAAAAGTGAGACAGTTCTCTCTCTCTCTCTTTCACAAACTCAGCATTACTCTGTACTCTCAGGACACACACACACACACACACACACACACACACACACACACACACACACACACACATACACACTTATACGCATGTCAACACGATTCCAGTCAACATTACTTAAAAACCATGTGTTGTCTCACTGCAGAACGAAAAGAAGTGAGCATTATGATGGAGTGATTTTGTATTTCCCCTCCTGCGTTTCAGTTTCCTCTCAGGCAGATGATCGCCTCCCCAATGAGCACTTTGATCCGTGAATGAGATGGACAGCATTCAATACGGAGAGACACATTTGTATGGGTGTGGTTCATTGTCATATTTGCTTTGTCTCTCAGGTTTTACCGGCTTGTGTGTTTGCCCTGTCGATGATCTAAGGGAAACGTGATGTTTGTAGGCTCGACTTTTCTTTATCGATTCACTCAGTTAAAAAAAAAAAAGAAATGCCGCAAATAGATAAAACACGCTCAGTTTCCTGGGGACACAGAAAAAGGATGAACATGCTATTTTAAGAGTAACTTACAAAAGAAAATCAACAAACCCAAAGATTTGACAATGATATGAAACAGAAAAACCTCAAATTCTCATATTTGTTAAGTTGGAACCAGTGAATTCCTGACATTATTGCTATTGATTAATTATCCAAATTGTTGCTGTTTAATAAAATTTTTGATTTATTAAATTTGTTTTACTTTCCAATGAATTCAAATAACAAAGCAATTTTTTTATTACTACAGTTTGACAAAGTATGGAGAAAAAAAAACCTTTTCTCATGCAAATCAATAGCGTCATTGATGTCTCAAAGTATGCGCAGACTGAACATGAAGCAAATTTAGAAGTGCCATGATTGCATAGAAAAGTCAGCGAAGGAAATGTTTTAACTTGGACTTTTGGTGACGCTGAGCTGCGGCGTACCATTGCGAATGTCTGCACAGTTGGCTGAACAAACACAGACAGTCAGTAACTTTCATGCAAATCACACAAGGCAAAAAAATGCTTTGTATTTTGTATTCTGTCTGAACTCTCCTTACGATGAGTAAGCTGAACTTCATAAAAACAAATGTGGTAATTCCCCTCAAATGGGCCCGCGGATTGTTACAGCAGGATCGTTGGAATATTTGCTTTGCCTCTTTGTGAGGCAACTGGCTTGTGTGCTTTCTGTCAATAGTCCAAGGAAATGAGATGTGTGTTGATCTATTGACTGTAGAAATGTATTCACAGTGATAAACAATGGGCAGAGCCTGAGGGGTCTAGACTGGAAAAACAATGCTTATAATGGGATTCATTAGACCTGTTGATGGTTATGGGAAAGAGGGGGGAAAAAAGGCAGATATAGGGGACAGAACAGAAGAGAAATACAGTGAGGTGATTTGAGGAAAAGAAGGCAGGATTCGTGACAGGATGAAGGTGAATAATAGCGAGAAAAACGGGAGCAAAAGTGGGCTGGGAGAGGAGGAGGGGTTGCTCTGAAGTGAGTGAGAGAGAGGAGAGGAAGGCTAAATCCTCACACCATTATTATCAGGACTCACACTGCAGCCCCTCCTGTGATGGAGTGAGAGCAGATAGAAAGAGATAAAGAAAAGATGGAGTTAAAGAGGATATGGAAAGCAGGATTACTGGTGTGACAGCACCGGCAGATGAGCGGCAGCGCAACGGTGAGGAAGAGAGAGAAACTCTGGTGGAAAAAGAAAAAAACAAAAAACAAATCAGTGCAACAGGATGAGGACCTGCTAGTGCACAGCCGGCCCAAACCCGCAGACCTGCCATCTGTCCCGCTGCTCTCTCCGTGCTCCCGACGCTCCCATCCACCAACATCTGGATCACCTCGCATCCATATGGGAAAGAGGACGAGGGGGGCCAAACAAAAACCCCAAATCTCATCCTCTCCTGATCGTTTTTGATCACACGGGACCTGAGAAGGCACATCATCACCGGGGGGGATCCCTTGCTGCGGAGTACCATCACCTCAGGGGTCTGATAACTGGACCGGAGGAGGGGAAAAAAACTTTTGCTCCAAACATGCAGAGGCGTGCGCAGGACCCTTCCTCATCTGTCTGTGAGATTTTCTAACTTCCCATGGATCTGCCGTGCCTCTTACCCCCGAGCAGGGAGAGGGAGAAGGAGACAGAGGAGGTGGAGAGGGGGAGAAAGGAGGAGACGGCGGGGAAGCGTCACCGCCGCTGCTGCTGCTGAAGTGTTACCGGCGTTTGTGCTCCTCCGCTGAAGAGGCTTTTTTTTTTTTTTTTATCACTCTTCCTCCCCCCCTTTTGCTCCTCTCCTCAGCCGACCGGCGGGGAGCCTGAGGGATACAGACAGAGAGCTAAACACAGTGGGTTCATGCACGTACATGCACTCGAACGCACACCGGCTGGCTGCTCTTCCATACGGGCTCCCGCACTTCTCGTCTTCCGTCGCCCTCCTCTTCTCTCACTTTCCTTTCTCATCTCGGTGTCCCGTCTCCGCCTTCATGGCCACTTTTAAAAATTGGTGACACACACAGAGAAAGAGAAAAGTGAGGAGTTAGAAAAGAGATATTTTTTTGGAGGGGGGAGAGAGAAATCACATACGCTCGCTGTCACGTTGCCAAGTCCTCCAGGGGAGTGTGCAGACATCCAAAGCTGCCAAACACACACACACACACACACACAGTCACTGATAGCTTACACACACACACACACACACACACACACACACACACACACACACACACACACTCGCTCTCACACAGAGGCTTGTCTAAATGCGTACTCCTACAGGTGCTGAGAGAGGCAGGTGAAAACCAGGTGAAAAGGAAACAGAAATAGAGAGAAAGACATTTGGAGGAAAGCAGCCGGAGGAAGGAAAGGATGGAGCAGCAGGAGTTCAAGTTGGATGACAGCAGAAAGCACAGGTAAGTCTAACACAGACACACACACACACACACACACACACACATACACATATATATATATATATATACACACACACACACACACACACACACCCTCACACTCTTATACTGTCACCTAATGGGATCCACTGCGAAATGGTAGTTTATTTATATAAGTGTGATATGGAGCGACAGACAGAGTCAGAGCAGATAGATGCGAGAACAAGAAGCTCAGGGGGAACATGAGCAGAGATGCACAGCGTGAGTGCAGTGATACATTCAGTTTTCATAAGTGAAGAGTTTCCTCGAGAGAAAGCTCCCATCTGCTGCTGACAGAAACCGAGCAGCCAGTTGTTACTATAACAGGAACTACTGTAAGAGGACATATTAGCATTTCTTCCTCTCTGAGGTTTGGCGGTTAGCTGCTTGTTTGGAGTGTGTGTAAGTGTGTGTAAGTGTGTGTGTGCACAATCCTCTCATACCTGCAAGCTCATTCAATGTGACTTATGGATTATAGATGTTACAGTTGCAGTGTTTTACTGTCGTATCGGTTACCTGTAATGATCATTGATTCGTCCCATAAGCCGCCTGTAGAAGCTGTCATTTTTCTCCATTAGTGAGAGGAGCTTTCTGCTCCAGTTTACGTATACATCACGTTGTGGCATCGTGTACCACAGTTTATTTTAGCTGCATGGGTCCAACATAGACCAACGTGAGGTTCGGGGCCCCCACAAACAGTCACTCGATAAATCAAAAGGGTCCCAAGATAAAAAGGGATAATAGACGTAAAAACTAACTTTACCTTTAGACTGTTGCAAAGCTTCTGAAAATGATTCGAATGAAACCAACGGAAAAAATGTAGCTGTTCACAACTCACATGCACACGTGAGCGCACTGTGATTTGTGTTAAAGGGCCACAAGATAAAAAAGTGCTGGAGCTATTGAAACAGATCGGGAATATGTACGTGTATGAATGCATATTTGCATCATTACATGTATGTTTTGCCAAGTGTGCCAGCGGATTGGGTGTCACTGAGATTTCGATTGCTTTACGTTTGACTGGCAGGGGGCCAAGCCGATGTAGAAATGCTCCCATCCCGTCAACGTCACTCCTCTTGGCTGTTACGTCCGGCTTGCAACGATTTCCTGTAAAGCTGTCAGATCTTTATGTGTGAGAGCAGGAACCCACAGAGAGATGGGGGTGCAATGTTAGCAGTTAAAGCCCCTAATTATGATGAATGCATATGTGGCAGACATCATGTGATAGTTTCCATAATAAGCTCTGGGGCTATTCCTATTGGGAGTGTAATTTGTATGTGGAAGGTTTATTAGTTGTGTGTATATGTGTGTGTCTGTGTGTGTGTTGGGCATGTGTGCAAATGAGCATGGACCTGTTCGTGCTGCACTCACAAATCAACTTGTCTTCCACAATCCATCCATATGGAGGAGAGATGGAGGGGTAAAAAGAGGAACAGAGCTGGTTGACGTTGACGGTGTCTCTCTGGTGTGCTCATCTACATAACCGTTAATGAAACTGTTTTAATGATGACTTAAGGGAAGAGTGATAGCAGTGCCACATTGAGTGGAGTCTCATTAATCCAGAATGTGTATTTATATTATGTATTGAAGTTGAAGTTAATTTGTAAAAAAGGTTGTAACCACTTCTCCACAAACCCAATTCAATCCTGTCTCAAACTAAATTACTTTCCCGTACAACCAAACAGCATTCTCAAATTAAGTTTTGAGGAAAACGCAGGTAAACGTTGTAAATTGAGCCAAAACAAAACCTTACATTGTTTTTAAAGTTACAGACTTTTAATTAGTCAACGTTGACCTTTGGTTTCACACTGGACACAAACAGCGGTCTCCTGAGTTAAAGTCCCGTGGTGACCCACCCACCCACATCGAGCGTCTCTCTACTCAGACTTCCACGGACTGTGATTGGAATCATATTTGTGATACATCAAATATGATCCGGGAGAAAATACAATTGATTTTTGGGCAAAAACAAGCTGTAAACACAACGATAACATATTATTCATCTTCTAAGGCAAAATTGGTAGCAAACAGTTGCTTATTTACAAGCAGTGTTAGCATTACTATGGCGTCATGTTTCTGAAGACCTAATGAATTTAAGTAATGCGATATTCACTCTCCTTCTGGTCTCAACCAACTCCTGAGTGGAACATCTGGATGTTTGGGGCTGGGCAGGTGTGAAGCAAGTGAAGCTAAACAATGAGGCTCAATGGCGATAAACGCTGAGCTGAGGGGAACTGTAGAGTATTGCCAGTGGTGGAAAGTAATTAGCACATTTACTGTACTATACCATTTTAAAGTACTTCTTTACTTGAGTATTTCCATTTTCTGTTGCTTTGTACTTCTTCTCCACTACAATTCAGGCAAACGTTGTTCTTTTTACCGTACTACATTTATTTCACAAATTCAGTTATCAGTCAATATCAGTTAAGATTCGACTTCTTGGTCCTGGGAAATTCCCAAGCTAAACATATAAAGCTGCAAAATTGAAATGATGTGGACATTAATGCGTCAATAATTATAGAGCGAGCCATTCTGCATAATGAGTACTTTTAGTAGATATTGATGCTAATACCTTGCTGCTTTTATTTAATAAAAAATATCTGAGTGCTTCTTACATCCGTCCTGTTATCAGAGCTGAGCATAGTCATAAAATCAACTCATGAAATTAAGCATTAAAGGTTTGGTGTAGGATCTGGTGGCATCTACATGTCAACTGAAACTCCTCCCCAGTGCCAAGCGTGTAGGAGAATTATGGTAGCCGACACAACAACACAAAAATGCCATTGGCCCCATCTAGAGCCAGTGTTTGGTTTGTCCATTGTGGGCTACTGTAGAAACATGGCGGCCCGTTTCTGCAAATATAAATGGCTATAAGGTATCAAAAAGACAGCGATTCTTATTTTCAGATGATTATACACTAAATAAAACATATTTAATAATAACATATTCTGCCAATAGATCCCCTTAAATGCTACACACCGTACCTTTAAGTAGGAATTCCCAGTATCAGTTAGAATACCAGCATCAGGAATTTAAGTCATTGCTGCAGAATAAGTTTGCAGAATAAGTTTTGGGATGTCTGCATAAATGAAGCTGCAGTATGTTGATGAGAGGAAGGCCATCTACTACATTACTACTAGCCCACTAATTCAAGCTCCTAATTAATGGAATCAAATCAGCTTCAAAGGTGCTGTATAAATAATATTTAAAAAACAAGATTCAAGGCAGACATGTTGATAATTCTCTGGGGATGAGGTTCATCCCATCAACTAGATCCTCTCTGCTCATTTCCTCTTCACCCCCCGGGGACTTGGTATAGGGACTCCATCATAACCCAGCTAAGTAGTTAAATGACTGAATGTTCTCTATACTGTATGTCCCAGGAGAAATGTGATACTTTAACAGAGCTAAATCATGAGCCGGACATGTGATCCAACACGTTTTCTCAGAATTTGAATATTGTTTATTTCAAGAATATATTAATGTTGGTCTTTATTGCTTATTTTATGAAGGAGTTACAAGGCAAGATCGTATTGTTGTTTATACAACCAACCTCTTTTGGCTCATGAAGACCTAAATCAAGGCCTGTTACATGTTGCATTTTTAGAATGTAATTTATTTGATAAAGTCTCAGAGACCAAGAGGTTGAGGTATCAACTATACTCTGGATCTTATTTTTAATCATTCAATAAATCATCCACAAATCCTCTTGAGAGCTACAACCAATACGAGGGTTCTGACTTGGAGATCGGGCCCAGCAGTACTGTAGGAAAGATTCTGCAGGTGGATAATAAAGGCTGAGGGGTTACAGGTTTCTCTTTTTTTTGTGTTATGCCTTTCTTTCACTCATTTTGCCAGCACTGTCACTAGTGCATCATCAGTTATCCTGTTGTTCTTTTCTCCCATGACGTCTTCCAAAGTCTATCACCACAGCTGGATGGTTAGTTTTCATTAACAGAACGTTGTAGGATGAATTGGGACACATAATCATAATAATAATAATAATAATAGAAAACCTGGGCATGCACCATGGCACTCACTCACTCAGTCTCAGAAGATCATTTATCGAGAGGAAGTGCACAAACACAACAGGATTTAAGGATTACACTATTTTTGATAATATGGAGTCTGATGTTCTGCTGTGTGTCTCTCTCTGGCTGCCAGTCAGTCCTTTGTCATTTATTTAACTTAAATATAATCAGTTAAAAGGATAAGACAAACAGCTGATTGCTGGGGTTTGTGTGTATGATTTTAAATTCAAATGCAGCACATTGAGTTCCGCCCCTTGTGTTGACATCCTACATCATTTCTGTGTTGTAATCACACTCTGTTATATTGCTGCTAATCTGGAGAAGACACACCCACTCCGTCAATTTCCAAACTACTACCCCGGCCACACTCACACACACACACACACACACACACACACACACTCACACGCTGCTAATCTGAGGCACCATTATGCTGCCTTTTCCCAGAGATTACTGTTAAATGAACACTTGACCTGGTCTCCACTCCTATGATCCACCTCGTCAGCATTGGTCCGTTACCGTCGTTTGCGATCACCCTCATGTTACCTTTTCCCCCCACCACTCTCTTACTTTAAGTTTTATTTTTCTTCTTCTAAAATATAACTTTTACTTTGTGTTTGAACAAATACTGGAAACCTGTTACTTTTCCCCAAAATTACTATAATTTGTGTTGTACTGTTTGCTGTAGATAGAAATATAGCAAACTATTTTTATTTAAATCAGCAAATTATACTTCATTTGTCGCAGTGCAGCGCTTACGAGAGTGATTTTAAACACTTATCTCTGCATAAACCACTGAATAAAAAATAAAAAAACACAGGTGTAAATCACACAATGAATATATTTAGATACACACAATGTATGTGTATATTTGCAGCTTGGTTAAAAATATACTTCAGAATGTGAACATATTCTGATCCACACACTTTAATAATGTTAAGCTACAACATATCACAACGTCGAGGACATCAAGTATTCTCTGTCTATAATATTATTCTCCCTCTGTCCCTCCCAGTATTATAATTAGCTATATGCACGGCGGTTGGTAAATAAAAGAGTGGGATGAGGATTATACGTGCTACATGGTTTTTCTGCGACATAAAGGTTGATTTCTTCTATTCCACAGATTATTCAAAATACAAGTAGATACTTTTTGTCTCATGTATGCCACATAGAATATGTTCCTGTTTTAGTTTTGCTGCGTGGGGGGTTGTTTGTTTTTATTCTCTACCCAGCACAGGTGGGTGGTGGGTAAACGGCTGCTCTGTGCTCACAGCAACATGTGATGATTCATTGGAGACAAATTAGATGATCTTAGTGAGTCCAAACAAGCAATCTCATGTTTCACAAGAGAAAACGAGTAAAACATTGTTCTGCAGTGGGGAAACTCTGCATGAACTCCCTGGAGGATCTGCACAAGTCATATTTCAGATTTTGAGATGTGGTTTTATGTGTGCTCTCCAATAAACCCATGTCTTCATGGACTTGATACTACGGCTGAAATGACATTATATGCAGATGACACTGCTCGATATTTTTTTAATACATAATTCAGTTTTACAAAAAGAAAGTGTGCATTAACCCAAATGTCTTAATATAATAAAATGTGGAACTAAACATGATCCACAAAACAAAAACACTAAACAAAAACATTGCAAGGTATCCTCATACTGCGGTTTGTATGATATATTATGAAAATATTACGTCTTTTCAGTGTGTTCTCCTACTAATGTCCAGCAACCTTTCAATTCATTCTTGTTAGAGAAACAGTCTAAAAACACACAGATCTGTGAAGTAATCCTTAATAAAGGCAGCTATATGTCCATCATTTCAGGTATAACCCTTTATTGACTACAGGTTAATGTATCAGTAGCATCTAATAACAGGGATGGATTGAGGTTCAAACTAGATATTTCATCCTAAGGGCACCTAAAGCCCAGGAGCTGAAAACCTTATTAAGATGAATGCTGATTGATATGCCGGGAGATTGAACAGTGAGGGGAAGTGGGATGTATTTAACCCGGTGTTGCTTTGAAAGGAGCTTTGAATCAAAGCTGGGAGCTGTTGTTAATTATCAGGGTGTCTCTGAAGGCCACAGATGAGGCCGACACTCTCAATACAACCCCCCCCCCCATCCCACCCCCCCCGTGTCACAGTGTGCCCGGAGG